>NC_090446.1:605679128-605982158 GCF_031143425.1 Pleurodeles waltl
CCGTTGGTGCCAACCTCCTCCCCAGGCCAGGCATCACCCCCACCTGTAGGGGGGGCACACCATTATGGCTTGCCCCTGTAATTCAATATAACATTATTTCACATGCAAATACTGTTGTTTCTTTCTACTGTTTTACATCCTCAAATTGCATACTATTACAATAAGCCTTCTACCACTATGCTCCTAAAACTGTGCATGAAAAACGTATCTTGGCACAACATTTTTGATTGTCCCCTCTATTTTTTTCTTTTCTTCAGAAGACCCTTTCTTTACCTTCCTTCCGCATACCTCCTATTTTTGAGTATAATTTACTGTAAGTTGAATACCTGTTTGTCTTAATTGTTATTATTATTATATCTATGTAAATTGTCCTCATCTCATTTCATAGATCACCCTTTCCTTCTTTGAATCTATATCCCTGCAGCATAACAATACATTTGGGGTCATTCTGACCCTGGCGGTAATTACCGCCATGGCGGAGGTCGGCGGTAGCACCGCCAACAGGCTGGCGGTGCTCCGCCGGGCATTCTGACCGCGGCGGTACAGCCGCGGCCAGAAGCGGAAAGCCGGCGGTGTACCGCCGACTTTCCGCTGCCCATGGGAATCCGCCATGGCGGCTCAGCTTGCTGCGCCGCCATGGGGATTCTGACATCCCATACCGCCATCCTGTTCCTGGCGGTTCGCCCGCCAGGAACAGGATGGCGGTATGGGGTGTCGTGGGGCCCCTGGGGGCCCCTGCAGAGCCCATGCCAATGGCATGGGCACTGCAGGGGCCCCCGTAAGAGGGCCCCACAAAGAATTTCAGTGTCTGCTTTGCAGACACTGAAATTCGCGACGGGTGCAACTGCACCCGTCGCACCTTCCCACTCCGCCGGCTCCATTCTGAGCCGGCTTCCTCGTGGGAAGGGTGTTTCCCGCTGGGCTGGCGGGCGGACTTTCGGCGGTCGCCCGCCAGCCCAGTGTGAAAGCCAGAATGACCGCCGCGGTCTTCCGGCGGGAACCGCTTGGCGGGCGGCGACCGCCGTCCGCCGCGGTCAGAATCACCCCCATAATCTCTTCTATTCTATCTATTCATCTCATAAACCATTTGCATGAATTAACATAGCCCCCCACTAATGGCCACTGCCACTAATTTAAACTTCTACAAAGACATTTGAGTAAATATGTAGAATGATTTCCTTGAGGGTACAAGATTTCTCCCAACAAACAAAATAACTCAAAAACCAATGTATTAACCACTGTTTGAGTTCTGGAGTAGCTTGCTACTTGCCGTAAAGTGCTTCAATGCCTTATCAGAGTTAGTCAGCAGTATATAAATTAAATTACAATTACAAAAATGTACATACAGTTTACAGAGGCGTAATTTATGTAGATCATAAAAGGGCAGCTGATTTTATCATTTAAAAAAATACAATTTGTGGATGAATTTATTAAAGATTGTAAGGCTCACTGATACTCTTAAGGGTGTCATGACACTGATGGAGTCAGATCATAAAGTGTCAATCAGAAGAGGCAAGTTTTCTGCAAAGGAAGGGTTGCTTTTCAGAGCACATGTGCAAAGGAAGGCTGTTCCAGATCTATGGAACCACATGTGAAAATGGAGGGCCAACAAATTGGACTCAGCATAAAGCATGAACTACCCTTAACCCCAAGTAGTGGACTACAAGTTTAAGTTGGGATGGGCAGTGGGAGGGATAACCAGCTAGTGGCTGTTTGAGGCACAGGGCTCAATCACCACAAGATTCAGGTGATGCGGGCTTTGTGCCGCCAGGGAAGCAGTCACAGATTTTTAAAATACCTTGTCATGCTTACCTGTGACCTCCTTGTCCTGGAATCTGTGCTTCACATCTGCCAACTTGACCAGATCTTTGTCCAGTGCCACCTGTTTGTCCACCCTCCCTGCTCTAAACTCAAAGACAAAGAATACCATGATTCTCGAGTTATGCAGGTTTGTTTATGTTAACCTTTTGTTTTGCAGGCGCATTGCTAATTGTCAGTTTATTTAGGTGGTTGTTAGAACAGTTGTATTGTTATAGAATAGGATAGTCATATTAGTTTGAGCCGGTAGGCTCATGGTTGGCATTGATCTGGAAAGAGTGCCATTTTCTCATACAGCACTTACGGTAAATTTAACTGCATTTATTTACTCTTTATTATGGGCTCAGGTGTGGGGGGATAGAGGGGCTCCTGGTGACTGTGGGGGTGCTAACACAGCTATTCATGTCCTTTTGCTGGTTACTCCACTGTAACTAGTGGGGTGATGGTGGACGGTCAGAAGCAGAGGTCAGTTAACTGGTCTACTTGCACAGGAGCATCTACCAAGCTCATCTCATGAGAAATGTATTATTATCTGATTGAATTTACTTTGGGGACTTTATAGCACAAGAAGTAAAATTGTTAAATTAGTGTGCTGCGTTTCAGTCCAGCTGGTGACTTAGGCCAAGGAGACCCCACTCTGGGTCTCACCCCCAACCACACAAATAAATAACAAATATCAGTTATCATATTTATTCTGGTTACACACTGGCCATGACCACATTGCGAATCCCTTCTCTGTCATCCTGCCGCAAGGTCTGCTCCTGCTGCTGTGATGCCATCAAAGAGGGGGAGGGAAGGGTGGCCTTGCACTAAATACCCCCTGGCCAGCGCAATAATTGGGGCGGACGTAACACAACACTCATGGTCCTCACTTCCAGTCACTCATCCTGTGAGAAGTCTTGTAGGTGGGAGCCAAGAAATACGCTTGTCCAGGGTCACACTCTAACTCTCCTGCCCGGCCATAAGTGTGGGAGAGCAGGGGAGGGGCCAGGTTCCACTGGTGCCCCCAGGCCGAACAACACTCACTCCTTATGGGGATGCACTGAGATTATAGTATGAGAATCTCAAGGGTCAATCCAGATGTTGGAGGATGTGCTGAAACGTTTGTACATATATGTATATTTGTGTTTTATCTCAGACAAGTGGCCATCAAATATCCTTGTAGTGGGAATGAGCCTGCAGTCAACGAGTCAAACCAAGCAGTCATGAAGACAAGCCTAGCGCTATTACTTCCATGACTATCAAATGTTGAGAATGCAGGGAACTCGCCCACAGTGCAGTTGAGGACAGCTTCTACGCAGTCATAAAATGGTGGCTCTACTAGCTGGAAAAGGCAGACGTCTGTGGTGCCTCCCAACCCAGTGACATGCCCAGTCTGTAGTGGGAAAGGAGCAAGCCTCCAGGAGCAATCTTGTCAGGGTCGGTGGGCTCTCTGCATTCACAATCTGAAGTGTCCACTCCTCTCGAGCAAGGGAAGCTAGGAGAAAAGGGCACTAAAAAGAAAGGTGTGGATGAAGTAGTACCTATACCAATAGAATAATTCAGTTATTTCTCCCAGGGACCAATTGGGTCTCCACTTGTTTGAGTATGCAAAAAAATGGCAAAGCGGTATTTGTGGCACTATTTGATTTAGTGTCTGAAAATCCTTTAGCAGAGGAAATTAAAAGTATGAAAAGTGTTTCTGAAAACTTAAGGTTGATGAGATTATGACCATCTGGATTAGGGGTTTCACAATGTATAATTCTGTTGGACTGGAAAAGTATCCAGCATGGGGTCCATAGATGTCTTTTTAACAGAATAAGATTGTTAGTACACAAGATGAGTTTGTCAGGAAGTGCTGGAAGCAGTACAACATGGTTTTCCAATTGAAATATGTATTGAGATCAGACTGATGCTAATGTATGGTGAAGTGCATGAGGTTTAAGAAAGGAAAGGGTGAGGGAACCAGTTCTTGCGGCCGTCACACCCAAGAGGACAAAACAAGAAAGCATGTTGGGCATATAACAAAAAGGCCTGCATACGCTTGGCGGGTACATGAATTTTCAAGTATAATTGCTTCTTTTGTGGGATCCCTTCCCATCATAAATTTAAATGTTTCAAGAAACAAAGACAAGGGAGGGCAGAAGTGAGGTCTAGACCCAACATAATTCTTGGCCACCCGCACCAGTGAAGCTACAGTATTATCTATATGCACAAGTTGCTCCACAACTGTAATTTTATTTTTTAGTTTAAAATCCCAGCAACAGGGGTTGATAGGCGCAAAGTGCACAAGAATCAGCAGTCTTTGTAAGCCATCATACTGGTGGCAAGGTGGAAGACTGATAAAGAAAGACTCAGGGGTATAGGACCGGGTACCCCCAGTCTGACCAGCACCCAAACACAGCTCAAACGAGGCACCAATAGATTTACAGAGATTGATTGATTGGTGGGACAGTTTTTATTACAAGCAAGTAAAACTTACTTAGGTTAGATAACAGTGACACATTGTGAAGAATGATGTACTCATGAGAAGGAAAACATCACACAATAAGCATTGCATTATATAAATGACTAAATCATACCACCTGAACACCAACAACACCACAGACCTTCTGCAATCCCAAATGCTATTCGACCACACAGTGGTAACCACCTGCATCGGTAAAGGGCAGTCCCTGCCTCACTATACTCTTATCCTCATCCCAGGGAACCACCCCCAAACACCAAGCTGCCAGAGGGGCTGCAATTTGGTGGCCAGGAGTTGCAGCCCCCAAGTGATCTGTGCGCCTTACCTACAAGCTGGTGTGTACATTCTCTGGTTAGCTTAGGCCTGCTGTACCCACTCCGTTTGCGCTGTTTTGGGAAGTCTGCTTCGGAGGACCCCTCTGGTGACTTGGGGTCAATTTAGGATTTGAGATCCTGCCACAAGGGTGATCAGGGCAATGAGGTCCTTCGCCCTCCCCACCACAAACATCCCTTGAGCAAAAATCCAAATGTCCTCGATGAACAAATTTGTCCCCGCGTCTAAGAGCCAGCCTATTTCACACTGAACCTTTCGAAAATGTTGGTTGTTTCCCATTGCGTATCTTTACAGAGAAAGGGGCAGGTGAATTTATATCAGCTCCAAAAAGTGGAGTCAGTGAATAGTAACATAAACCCATTAGTATGTTCAGTCAACCATGCATTACTAGACCAAGCCATAAGCCTCCTGGTAAGGGATCTCTGATGGTTATACTAAGTCAGCATTCAGACTACTCCTAGGTGCACCCTGATGATTTCCACCTCAGGTTTCCATTTTGAGGGCTTGTTCTTTTCTGATAAATGCATGCCTATGTGCTTGGCAGACTCTTGCATGTATTTTGAGCATTGTAGAACCTTCCTTAAGTAAGTAGTCTTAAGCAGCCTTAGGATTTCCTGGGCCTCACAAGCTTCACACAGTGTGCATTCTCAATATCAATGTTTATTGGTCTTATAAATATATTAGGTGTCTTCCTGGAAACAGTCAACATGGCTGGTCCAGCCACCAGGTTGGATTTTCTGAGCACTGAAATGGACACAGTGAAGGGAGTCTGCTGTTTACCGTTAGATAAGATAACCACTATGAGGGCTTAAATCACACCCTGTCCACAGGTGTGCACAGTGGCCTGGCTTCAGGTTTCAATTGGGGAACCAAATTGTGCTCTTCAGATACCTCAATTGGTTGCCCTTTCTCAAGGTCAATTGCCCAGACAATCTTAGGCCTGAAGTCTAAGCATAATCGAACCACGTTTCCAGCTAAGGTGAAGCAGAAGCTGGAGCTCTAGGCCTCTTTTTTTTAAACATTTAACTGCAGCAAAGTCTGGCCTGCATCCATTATATGACATGGATGAGATGGGTTTGCTCACTGAGAGGAGTTATTGACTTTGATGTGATTCTGGATGCAGAATTGTGTACTCAGACTTGGCCCACTGAACAGTTTGACCCCAGTCTGTGAGGAATGTTATATTTTCCTTGATCTTTTTCCCATCCTATTGGCCATTTATAAATGGACTGATTGTTTCCATTACCGGTGTTTGGTGTTTTGGTGCTTTGGTCCAACGATATGTCTGTTGTAATGCGCAGCAGGCATAGGTTAAAATGGTTCAGTGGTTTTTAAAACAATTCATACTTATCTGCCTAAAAAATAAGATGCTTTTATGGGCTGAGCATGAGCCTGGTGAAATAAATATTGCAGATGCTTTGTCTTATTTTAAGATGCCTGATTTCAGGCAAAGAAGCCACTCCATTCCCCAAAGATCTCTGGAACCTTGGAGCACTGTACTCTCAGACCTCATCTTCAACAGCCTACCCCTCAAGAAGTGGAGAGCCTATGAGTGGGCATTTCAGAGCTATTTGGATTGCTTCGGTTGTGCCACAGGTAGGGAGTTATTGACGCTAGAGTCTTGGTTAACATTTCTGATACATCTACATGATGAAAAGGGAAGTTCACAGCCTATGCAAGGAGGCATTTAACATCATTGGTTTTCTTTGCCAAAGTATCTGGGTGCTAGAAATTGGGTCTCTAGTTGGCAGAGGTCTGTGCCCTGTCCAAGTAGAGACCGCCATCCTAGTCAGGGGAAGTCAATTACATGACTTAAACTAGGCTGGGCTCACTCTCTGGTAGCTTGACACAGAGCAGGCAGGCCTAACTTACAAGGCAACTGGAAACTATTTGTGCAACACACACACAATAATCACACAAGGTACACCACAAAAAAACTCCACATGGATGTAGAAAAATATAGGTTGTTTATCTGGTTAATTCAAGACCAGAATGATACAGATCCGATTTGTAAATGGTTAAATATTTGCTTAGCAGGAATAAGTAAAACTAAGTTGATAATCAATAATGGGATAAAAGAGGTGTTGCTTGGGACTCCTCGGCACGAGTGCACGTTGATCCACCAATTGTGGTAATGTCTGGACTGCACTCATCTCAGGGAGCGGCTGAGTGATTCCCTGGCGTGGTCACCAGAGAAGCAGGTGAGGACCGCGAGGGAACTGTGAGGCAGCCGAGTTTAGCAAGGTCACTGCAGGTGCTTGAAGGAAGCGGTTAGCGAAGGTTGACAGGGCCGATCGAAGATGCAAGATGCAAAGTTAGGCAAAACCACTCGCAGTGACCCATCAGTATGCAGATGCATGCAGATGCAGCTGAGTATCCTGTGTTGTAGGTGTCTGAAAGGAATGCACAAGTGTAGCTGTCACCTAGCCTAAACCAGAGGTTATTGGAGATAGACTGTAGGCACACAGGGCAGTGAGTGCAGAGAAAAACTCCCAAAGTTGTTTTTACTAAAAGTGTCATTTCTAAAATAGTACAAATAAATCTGACTTTACCAGGAAAGAGGATTTATTACTATTCCAATGGTACTAAACACAATGCAGCTACTCCTCTCAGATCATGAATTACAGCTTAAAGGTATTATGGGGAATTCCCAATGCTGGCCTATGAGAGGGGAAGACCTCACAGTAATGAAAAACGACTTTGGGAGTATTTCATTACCAGAACATGAAAACTTAAAAGTATATGTCCTTCCTTTTAGCTACATGGCACCTTGCACCATGAGCTGCCTAGTGCCTACTTTAGGGGTGGCTTATATGTAAGAAAAGGGGAGTTTAGGGTTTGGCAAGAGGTTTTAAATGGCAAGTCATGGTGGCAGTTAGAGTGCGCACACAGCCTGGAAACGCGCCCCCCAAACATGGGGGGAGCGCGGCCCCTTAGCGGTCGGGGACGCCGTGGACCGGACCCTTGCACTAGTTGTGCGCAGGCTGGCCGGCTACTTCCGCCTACACGCCTCGCGAGGCGACGGAAGTAGCGCCTCGGAGAAAGTTGGTCCAACGTGGGAGCCGGACCGATTTAGGCCGCCGCGAGCCAGTGGGGGGCGCTTAAGGCTTGGCCTTTTTTCTCAGGGCGCGGCGGCCTGAACGGGCAGGCTTTGCATTGACCCACCCACCCTCTCCTTAATATTAGGCGGAAGAAGAGGTACAAAAGTAACCTGAAGCAACAGAGGGGTCCCCAAGGGTGGGGCCCCGGTATAACAACAGAGATAGGATCCTGAAGTCCTGGACCAACCTGCGGATGGACACACCAGATTGGGGGTAGGGAGCCCAGATCACTGGGGTGGTCACGGGGCTCATGCCCTGGGCCGCCCCGCTACACCCCTTGGCTGATTGGTGTTTGGAGAGGGGGCGGAACCCTGAGCATGTGGGCAAGGAACAGAGGAAGCAGGGGTACCGCCCCCCCTAGGGATACAGGTGATGAGCAGTCCCTGTGTGGTCCAAAGGAGGTTCAGGACAGGAAGGGATCCTGTCAAAAATGATGTATGGTTACAAATGTAAAAAGTACGTATATCAGTAGATATTAATTTTGTATTTGCAGTGAAACGTTTAATAGAGTGTTTTGCATAAGATGATTGGCATAAAATGATTAATGTATTTGATTTTAATGAAAGTATATAAAATAAATACTTCTTCCAACGAAATTATTGTCTTGTCGGTTGGTGTATGACCGGTGTGGGTTAAGGGCCTGCTGACGGCTTCCGAGTCCTATCTGCAGTGGCAGGCCTGAGCCGTGTTTACAGAGCCTCTCAAGTGGATGGCACAATCAGTGCTGCAGGCCCACGACTAGCATTTAATTTAAAGGCCTTTAGTTTACAGCTTAATTGTGGTTAAGCTAATGTTACCATGTTTAGAGGAGAGAATACATGCACTCTAGCACTGTTAAGTAGTGGTAAAGTGTCCAGAGTCCTAAAACCAACAAAAAGATACAGCAACTAAACAGGAGGAAAAGGCAAAAGGTTGGGGAGTAACCATGCAGAAATGGCTATTTCCATCACAGGAGTAGTGCACTACAGTCATTCATATGGAGATTAGTAATCGGTTGGGTAAGATTAGAGGTAAGGAAGAATAACCTCAGGACATGGGACAGTTGGTGAAATCAGTAGACTGTCTCACAGGTGTTTGTGTTTTAAGATATGAAGTAAGTTTATTCAAAGCAGACTTTTTCCTGGCCTTTTTTGGAGCTTCAGGGTAGTAGAGCCGGTGGAAACTTTCAAATCTGACTTGGGTGTAAGGTTGCACCTTGCCAATACACAGTGGTTTGGGGAGTCGATGTTCTTTGCCCTTCTATTCTCAAAAACGTATCAACTTGACAGGGGCAACCATATAGTTATTGGAAAAGAAACAGTTCACCTATGTTGCCCAGTTGAAGGACTAGTCAAGTTCATCCAAACTGCCACTATGCTAGATAACATTACCACTTGTTCACTACAGCGGAGTTCCTCTCACCACATTCCAGGTTATCAGGGTTCTATTGTTGACATTCCAGGCCATGGGAATTGATGTATCTGATTACGTCCACACTCATTTATGATTGAGACTGCAACTTCTGCTGCTGCATGAGTTCTAGAACCTGGGCAAGTCCAGAGGATCAAGAGATGGAAATCTGATTTCTACAAGAGATGTATGTGCCCCAATTTGATGTAAATTATGATTCAAACTGTGTCTCTTAAGCATGTGCAAATCATTTTGTTTTCTTCTCAAAACCTGTGCATTAGGTGTGGTAGATCCAGTCTGCACTTGGATTGTTGGTCATTCCTCATCCAACAAGCGGCGGACACATACCAGGCTGCACATTTTTGGCAAAGAGCAATGAAAGCAGTCTTCAAAGTCCAGTGGTACAGCTGCAGAGGACTCTGCGAGGGCCAGAAGAGGCATTTGGTAGAGATGACTATGGTTTGTGGGCTTACACTGCTAGCAATGATAATCATACAAATTGATAGGAACAACTTGGCTTGCATACTAAGAAGGGTCATATCGAACTCTTGGTGTTCATGGTTAGCTCAAAAGGACCCAGCTGCAGTTATCACCTGACCCAATATAATCGCTACGTGGGTTTGGAGAAGGTGCTTCCACGAAGGCTCTGAATAACTCTCCAAAACATTTGGAAAACTATATGCTAGTCTACTCAACACAAGACAGTTAAATTACATCCCCCATTGGCGCATTAGGGGAGAACAGTTCTTTCCAAACGATGGTACACACTTGTCTCAGTTTGGTATCCTTTACAACATATTATCTACCCTTCAAGGGGATGGAGGTGCCAAATGGTAAGTGTACTATGCCAGCTTGTAGTAGGCAAGGATCATAACTGACATGGGTACAGGGACACCTGAATCAAATTCAATAAAAGTGATTAGCTTTACCTGAAGTGGGCTTTGGAAGGGCCTTGGTGCCAAAGAGCTGGAGGGTGAGGTGCTAACATGGCTATTTTAGTTCTTTGGTAAGTAGAAACACCCAATGGGGTGGAATGGTCCTACTCAAAGGGACCAGGTTATAGCCAGACTGCCCAAGCATACCTTTTGGAATGGTGTCAAGGAATCCTAACAAGGACGCTTGGGACAGAGTTTTCAGGTTAGCATAAGAGCTGGCCTTACTCTCTGGGAAGCAGATGGTTCCTGGTTATAGGGGCTAGGTTCAGAGGTGTAGACACAAGAACTATGTTTTTTAGCCAATCTTGCGTCTTCAGAATTTTTTGGCTAACTGTTCATAGATGGAACTGTTAAGATAAGATGTTCTAATTTGCACTGTTCGTATGATTGTGCACAAGTTTGCTGGATTTATATTTAACTTGTGATGTTTTGTATTTTTTTATACCACAATCTAAACTCTTGGGACTCCTTATTGTGTGAGGCTCCTTCTTTGAGTTTCCTCTCACTCAATGGGTGCCCCTTGTCTTGCTGCTGCTTTGTGAGTTGACACACAGTACACACTTAGGCCACACAAACCGCCATTAGAGCTATTTTCCTGAATGTAACTTATTTACACAAGAAAGGGAACGTATTTTAGACAGTAAGACCTACGACTCCTCTGCTCATATTAATGCTATAACTGCCAAAAATGTGGTGAAAAATACGTTTTAAAAGCATTTCACTCTCATATTCACTGGATGAGAATTTTAATAAAGTCACAAGGAGATTAATACAGAACTGCGCATGTTTACCCAATTTGCTGTTTGAGTACAAGGTGCAGCCTGTGTCTGGTGAAGGTTGGATTGGGAGGAAACCCAGAACACCATTTTTTAAGGTATTGTGCTGGAGAAAGATGGCGATCTGGATAAAATCATTCAGAGGCCACTCTTGAAACAAGCCAAGCTCGTTTCAAATATTGGTATGATAAGAAAGTCAATGAAAGCTCAGTAGTTCAAAGGGTTACAATCATCTCCCCAGTTACAAATCAAGAAGTAAAGCCCACTTCTAAGCTGACTCACACTTTTGAAGGAGCTGTGTCTGGGTATTCACCACCCTCTTGCACATCAGGCAGGAGAGGAGTGACCCCCATGCATTCCGTGTGGCACTTTTTTCGTGAATGACAGTTCCATTGACCAATCTGGATTTTCTGTTTTTTAAAAAGGCGATTCAAAATGAATGGTAAATTGCATTCTAATGCGGGATTAGATACTCTGGCTCATTCCCCTAACCTCCCTCTTTCTGGGCTGACAAAATTTGTTAATACACCAGGCATGCATCACACACCTTTGTCAGTTTTTGCTCTGATGTAACAAGCATCTTGTCTGAAACCAATGGACAGGCCCAACGACTCATATTAGTAGAGCCCCCTAATTTATCATATACGTTGGCTACAGCAACTCTAGATATTTTGCTAGTGAAGTCTGTCCTTAGCGCCTTTACTCAGAATACATAAATCATTCTTGATATAGTCAAGTCCCAGCCATTACTCATAGATTGCAAATCCTGGAACAGGCTAAAGGATGTGTCTAAGGCTCTGTCATCCACTAAGGAATACATCACTCTTAGGACTCGAAGACCCCAGTCCAGACCAGACTCCCTCAAACCGAAATGAGTCAATCACAAATCAACCAATTGTTTTGGAACGATGGGTCATTACAGTAAAATCAAAACACGACAATAATTATTCAGAATCATACATTGTCAGGAAGTCATATATCAAAACACAGCAAATGTAAATAACCACAGGTCAAAATTCCACAGTATGTTACAGTTAAGTAAAGGAGTAAAGGAGTTCATAATGTAGCAGCATGATGTATACAGTTATTTACAATTGGGGGTTCCCTATGCAACACTCTAACACTAAGGTCCAGACAACCCTTCATCCCAAAAGGACCACACAGGTGCAACCACCTGCATCTTGGTGGGGTGGTGTCCACTTACTTTAATTTTGTCTGCGTCCCTGGTCCGCCCCTCCAACACCACATCTCAGGAGCTACAAGAAGTGTGACTAGGGGCTACATCCCTATGCCCTACACTGATGAACCGTGTGCCCACGCCCCAAGCCAGTGTGAACCCTTCTGTTCTTGAACACCTCCAACCATATAGTTACTGCAACACCATTAGGGAATAATTCTAGCAAGGTGATGTTCCTTTTAACCCCACTGTCGTGCCAGGAAGCGGGTTAATCTCCCCTGCACTATTCTGCAGCAGATATAGCCCCAAAGCCAAAACTGCCAACCGAATCAGTGTAGAGACCCAGAGTTTGATTGGAGACAGGAGGAGCAGGCCAAGCACCTGAGCCATTGAATTGCTGCAGAAAGCTGAGCCATTTCTGCAAGTCCTCTTTCACTTCAGTCTGAAGTCTGGTACGATGATGTTACTGCATAAAACCTGTCATCGCTCTGCTATCGACCTGGTAAAGGGACAAGCCATAGGAATAATTCTTGATGCAAAATTGAGCTGGCCCTCTAAGACTTGGAGCTGATGCAATGTGACCTTATTGAGAGTGAGTATTAAATCAATAGACTAACCAAAGGCAAGTACTTTGTCGGGAGGGAGTCGTCACTCTGTGTCAATTTCAATCCCTAAAAAGGTGATATAGGTGGATGGGCCCATAGCTTTTTCTGGAGCTAGGGGACCCACAAGTCTCTGAACAAAGACGTCAGTGCTCCTAAAGTCCAATGGCGGGCCCATGATCAGGAAGTCATTGAAGTAGTGGATGATATTTTGGTGACCAGTTGTGTAACTGAATAGCCATTGCAACATGCAGCTAAACTGCTCAAAATAGGTACAAGAGACTGCGCAGCCCAAGGGCATGCAATTGTTGTGATAGCAGTAGCCCCAAATTAGAAACGGACAAGTGATAATCATCAAGGTGTACTGAGAGAAGATTAAATGCAGACTCAATATCAGTTTTGGCCAAGAGTGCCCCAGGGTCCAGCTTCAGCACCTTGGACAACACAAGGTCAACGTAGGAATATTTCACTGAGCAGGAATCAGGATCAATAGCATTGTTGACTGAAGAGACATTTAGAGTGGGAGGTTATGAATCAGCCTAAACTGCCCAGGCTCTTTCTTAGAGGCCACACCCAGTGGGGAACAAACAAGACAAGTCAAAGTGGGCTCAAAAAAGTTCCTGCGATCCTGCCCTAAGAGCCCTCCTTATCTAGCTTCCTTGATAGCACCACTTGATGAGCATGAATTCTTACAATGTGGAATAGGAAGGACTCCTTGAGCAGGAATTCGGAAACCACTGGAAAATCCCTAAAACAATGACTGTGCTGCTGTCTTATTAAGTTATAAATTGAGCCAAGGGAGCAACTTCCTTATCTGCACCAGTGTGGATAAGGGGATACTAGCTTGATGACCTAGGATTATCTTTACCTTTCTCTTTTCTTAATGCACTTGAACTCAGGGTGTGTGGGGTATCCACAGAAGGAACACACGTTTGAATTTACAGGTGAGACATTTTCTGATAAATGCTCAACAAGACCCTTTCTTGTCACCTAAAGCCTGTTGGTGATGAAAAGACTGCTTAATGGAGGTTTGTTGTTAACACTTTGTAGCCACACATTGACTTCTGTCTGGTTCCAACCAATGTCAACATCCTCCAATCACGCCCACCTAAAGTCCCATCCATAATCCAGCCAGGCTGTACCCACATACATATGGTGAGGTCTGAGTACCTTTTTCTCGTAAAGTATCATGCCAGTAGCTAGTCCAGGTTTCTTTTCCAGCATGATAGGCATGTAAACATTAAAACAGATTAACCAGTTAGTAATGGACTCATAAATCTTAGGTTTCTTCTCCTCCGAGGAGGTATCCTTGTCATCCCTTTCTTTTGACTCACAATCCCTCCTTTTTTGCCCTAATTTCTTTAAAAAAAAATATTTTTATTAACATTTTATTATTTAATAAACAGTATCATGTTTACAGCACCATCTTTTTGCTTCGTGTTAATGCATAACAGTGTTAATATCACTACTGTCTACATTGTTTGAGCGTTCTACTTCATTATTCGATAACCTTTATACTTTGAACTTATGCAAGAATAGAACATCAGTGGTGCTTCTTCTTGTTTGGGTTGCCCAATTGGCCGGGTGTAGCAGAGTCATGTTTTTCTAGTTATTATATAACACATTTAATTTGTTTAAAACATTAATCAGCTTAAACTTAAACATGATGGCAGTGTAGGGGGTGGAAGTTGCTTATGCAGGGGGATGCCATTTCCTGGCTTTTCCAGTATATATGGTGTCATTACTCATAGTCTTGTCTGGTTTCAGGTGGGTGGGGCGTCTACCGGGTTCAACCTGTCTGTTACTCAATGTCCTGGGTTCTATCCCCTGTTGTCCACCTTTTATTCAATCTCGGCCTTGTTGTGTCTTCCCTTACCATGTCCTAGAGGGTGAGGCAACATCTCCTCCCTCCCTATGTTTACCCAGTCTCCACTCCTGTTGGTGTGTCTGTGTCTGTGTCCGCTGTTCTCACTATATTGTCCCAGCTTGTCATTGCTACTTCCCATTTCTGTGCAATAGGGTGGCGACGCAGTCCCCTCCCCTCCTCGCTCTTCAGGACCTGGAGTTCGGCTCTGGCCCATGTTGTAACGTCTTGTCTCCACCTAACCCGGCGGGGCCGAAACTGTGCCTTCCAGTTCTTTGCGATCTGTCTCCTGTACAGTACCAGTGCCAGACTCAGAAAGCGGGTCTCCACTCTTCCCCACGGCAGCCCATCCCCAAGGCCCAGCAGACATCTGTCAGGGGTCGGAGTCAGGTTCTTATTAAGGAGTCTCGACAGGTCGGACATCACCTCGTCCCACCCCAGTTGGATCTCTGGACAGGTCCATACCATGTGGTCAAAATTCGCGTCTACATTTTTACATCTGGGGCACGCCCTAGGATCTCCCCCATAGATTACTGTTAGTCGATGTGGGGTGAGGTACGTTCTGTGGAGGTAGTTATATTGTATATATCTCAGTCGTGTGCTGCGAGCGACGGTCCGGGGGTAAGCTAAAGCTCTGTTCCATTCCGCATCTGACGGTTCCCTACCGATTATCCTCCCCCATCTCTCTCTCAGTGGCCGCAGGGAGTCTAGTGCATCCTCAACTTGAACACAGTATAGTTTAGATATCAGATGGGACTCATCTCCTGAAGTCAATAGGAGATGCAGCACCCTGTGGGTGGCCGGTTCAGCGTTGACCGTGATCCAGTGCGTTTTCAGCATATGTATCAGTTTATGATACATAAGGAACTGACCCGGGGAGACTCCACTGTCAACAAGATTAGCGAAAGACCTCAACACTCCCTCATGAAACAGGTCTCCCACTGTTTCTATTCCTGCTCTCCTCCAGGTTCCGAGGCTCATGCCTCCCAGGTTCCTCTCACCTGCCTCAATCGTGAGTACCGCCAGGGGTAGGGCCGGGGAGTACGGGGGGACAACACCATTCCTTTTCACGCACCTCTTCCAACATGCTGGCGCCACTCTTGTCATCAGGCTGTGCATGTGGGGATTGAGCTTCCTGTTTGTCATTCGAGCAATGAACTGATTTATGTCCTCCACTACTGGATCGGTGTACCTCTCCAGGTGACCCTTACCTGTGAGCCACCCGGCAACCCATTGCAGCTGGGATGCCAGGTAGTAGGCTTCAAAATCTGGTACTCCTAGACCCCCCTGGTTAGTTGGCCTACATAGTATTTGGAGCGAGGTGCGTCTACGACCATCGTCCCATATAAGTTCCCTGAGTAGGGTGTTTAGTTCACGAAACCACGCCGTTGGAATCAGAAGGGGCAGGTTAGCGAAGTAGTATAGAAGCCGGGCAGCATGACCATTTTGGACAATGCTACTCTGGCCATTATAGTTAATTTCAGCGATCGCCAGAACCCCACCGAGGACTTTAGGGATCGTAGAGCTCTGCCCAGGTTACCCACGCGCAAGTCTGGCCTGTCGTGAAACACCTGTATGCCCAAGTACTTAAAGGTTCGTGGGGCCCAAATCATATCCCCAGGGCATGTAGTCGGGCGTTCGCCACCTGGAGCCATAGGGAAAACGCATGTCTTGCTACGGTTGAGGCAAAGTCCAGATATGGTCCCATAGTTCTCCAGCACTCCCAGCGCCCATGGGAGATCCTTCTCTCCGTCCCTAAGGTAGACAAGTATATCATCAGCATATAGCGAGATGATATGTTCTTGGTGTCCCCATTCCATTCCTCTACCCACGCCTTCCCGCCGCATCTGGGACGCCAGCGGCTTGATGGCCAGGGCGAATAACAGTGGGGACAATGGGCAGCCTTGTCTGGTTCCCCTGTAAATTGGGTAAGTTCCGGACACTGTTTTTCCTGTTCTCACTCTTGCCAACGGTGACGTGTATAACAAGTCCACCCATTTGACCCAATCTTCACCCATTCCCATACGGAGCATCACTGCTCTCAAGTAATCCCATCTGATCGAGTTGAATGCCTTCTCAAAGTCCACCGCGAGCAACACCCCTGCTGCAGGTCTCGTGTCGCTAGGCATATTCAGGACCGCAAAGAGACGTCTCAGGTTTAAGGAGGTGCTGCGATTCGGGACGAAACCATTCTGATCTACATGTACCAGAGTTGGTACAAGAGGGAGTAAACGGTTGGCCAAGATCTTGCTTAGTATTTTAAAATCACTGTTTAGCATTGACAGGGGGCGGAAGTCGGTCACCGAAGGTTGCCTAGATTTTGTCTTAGGGAGTGGGATTACCAATGCCTCTCTCATGGTGCACGGCATTATCCCATTCTGTAGCGATTCTGTATACATCTCTACCAACTGGGGGGTCAGTTGCTTCTCGAATTTTTTATAAAAGTCCATGGGGAGGCCGTCTGTTCCCGGGGTCTTCCCTGAGGCTAATTGAGCTATAGCTTCACTGACCTCCACCACCGTCACTGGGCCCCCCAGCCTATCCCTGTCTCCGGCCATCAGGTTCGTTATAGGTATATGTTGTAGGTAATTATCAAAGACATCCGTACCGATTTCAACCGGTTTTCCATATAAAAAGGTGTAATATTTCTTGAATGCATCATTTACAGGGCCTGGCCTACTTCTGCATGTCCCTTCCTTATCCAGCACATTTGTGATGGGCTCGGCCTCTCCACCCGGCCTCACCAACCAGGCTAACATTTTCCCAGACCTACCCTCTTCAGATTGTAGGGAGGCAAAGTATTTTTGTTTGCTGTGGCATCTGAATTGTTCTTCGATCTGGGAATGGTCCCTCTTTGCCTGATTATATTTCTCATTTACTAGTGTGCTCGCCCCCTGATTAAGTTCTCCCTCATGTATTATCTTCTCTAGCTTAGTCAGCTCCCTTTCAAGTGTGCGTCTCACTCCAGCCGATTGTCCAAGACAAAAAACCCATGTCGCCACCTTGAGGGCCTCCCATTCCGTAGATCTAGAGGTGGTGGATCCCCTGTTAAATTGAATATGGTCAGTCAGGTGCTGTCTCAGGGTGTCTCTATATGCTGGGTCCTCAAGTGCTGTAGGGGCCAATCTCCAGGCCGGAATGGGGGGCCTAATCTCTGCCGCCATCCATGTTACCAATAGAGGGTTGTGGTCGGACAGTGTACGGCCCAGATATTCTGAGTGAACCATCCCGCGTGCAAGGTCTGCCGTACACGCCACCCTGTCGATTCTGGTGTGGAGTCGGTGAAGGCCCGAATAATATGAGTAATCCCTGTCGTGTAAGTGTTGTTCCCGCCAAATATCCACCAGCCCCCAGTAGTTCAACCATTCACTAAGCTTCCCAGCTATCTTACTTGACATTGCACCCTGCAGTGGAGGGAAGGATCTATCCAAGTCTACATCTAATATACTATTGAAGTCCCCTCCAACCAAAAGCTCCCCTCTCCTCTGGCGGGTGAGGTGGCTCGAAAATTTCGTCAAAAAGGGGATCTGGTCTTGATTTGGGGCGTACATGCAGCAAAGGACAATTGGTGTGCCGTATAGCCTTCCCTCCAGAATCACGAACCTCCCCTCACGATCTATGTTGGAAGCTTCTATCTCTAGGGGGACCCCTGCACGGATCCAGATCATTACTCCCCTTGCGTACGCTGAGTACTCTGTTGCGAACACCCGCCCCCTCCACCTACGTCTCAATCTCTCAGGTTCACCAGCCGCCAGGTGGGTCTCCTGTAGCATTGCTACCTGTATATTCCTCCTTTTTAAATAAGCCAGTATTTTGTGTCGTTTGGCCGGTGACCCCATCCCTCTAACGTTCCACGTTAAGAAATTGTATTCTGCCATGTTGGTGATTTTTAAATTTACATTGGCTACTCCTTGCCACTCTTACCGTCTTCTCTCCCCTGTTCATCAGTGAAGTACTGTTGTTACGCAACCATTCACCACCCCTTGCCATCCTAACTTGTAACTGCTTATCCCAACTCCCCTTCCCAAGGGCACCTCTCAAACAGTAGGCTGCCCAAAAACAGAAAAAACACCCGTGCAACAGTGCAGCATGTTTCATCTTTTAGTTGCAGTTCTCGCCAGTCCACCTGTACAGGCGAGATTCCAGTAGGGGGGTGGCCCTGCACGGAGGGGCCATTAGTGCACCATTTGCGCCTTCCCCGGGGTGTCCGGTAAGCCTCTGGGCCTCAGAGGTCATCTGCAGTCTGTGGGGTCACTACCGGGGCCTGCACCGAGCTGCTCGAGCCCCCCGCCGATGACATCACGGTCTCGTTCGATTCACCACCAGAGCCCTCCGGGGGGGTCCCCTCTCCGTTCACACGGGCCGCTGCCTCCAGTGCTGCTCTTCTGCCACTTTCTTTTTGGTTCCGGGATGGTGCCAAGTGTGGGCGACTTTGGGTCCGTCTTCCCCTGGGGGGCCGGCGCAGTCCACCTCCGGTCGGGCCCCCCCTCCCAAGCCGCTCTGTCTGGATCCCGTGGGCTTCCAACCATTCCCATACCTCCTCCGGGGATTGAAGAAATGTTGTTTTACTGTCTAGCATTACTTTCAGCTTAGCCGGGTACAGCAACGAGTATTGTATACTTTCGTCCCTTAGAGCCCTTTTGACTGCCATGTATGAGGCACGCTTACTCTGTACCTCTACTGTAAAGTCCGAGAACAGCGTGACTTCGCCATTTTCTACTTTAAATGGGCCCTCTTCTCGCGCCCTTTGTAGCAAGATGTCCCTGTCTCTGTAGTGCAGTAATCTTGCAATCACCACTCGGGGGGCCTGCCCGGCGCCAGGGGTCTCGCAGGCACGTGGTGTGCTCTTTCCAGAGTGTAGAATGAAGTCAGCCGGCCCGATGCCACCACTGTGCTCAACCATTTTTCCAGGAATTCCACCATATTTGATCCCTCTGCCCCCTCTGGGAGGCCCACCACTCGCACGTTATTCCGCCTGCTTCTCCCCTCTGCATCCTCAGCTCTTCGCTCTAGTCGCATCACTCTATCTCTGAGATGCGTCATTTCGGCCTGCAGGTCTTTTTGTTTTGGTGCGATATCGGCCATTGTGGTTTCTGTCTCTTTGACTCTGTCCGATAATTTGTGATGGTCAGCCCTCAAGAGGCCCAGTTCGACCGCGACCTGATTGATGTCGTGTTGCAGTGTTAACTTAGTGTCTTCAATCGCACCTAATATTTTGTCCTGGGTGTCCTGTACATTGACCTGCAGTGGACCCTGCACGTCCCCCCCCCTGCGCCCGGGGGCCGCTGTGCTGTCCATGACTTTGGCCTTGTGGCGGTTCTTAGGGGACATCGATTGCGTAGGAGATCGTCCCCCACAGTGGCGAATCGGACCACGGTGCGTTAGTTCAGGGGATCCCCCATCTAGGACCGTCTCCAGCACAGTTCAAGGCCCGCAGAGGCCGCCAGGTAGAATCCCACCAGCACCAGAGACCCGTGCTTTCTCGCTCTGGATCTCAGTGGACTCGGAGTGCGCTGCACCAGGACAAGAGGAACCACACCGGATCGATCACAGTAGTCGCCACTTCAGGAGCCAGCCCGGTCCAGACAGGCAAGGCGCCCACTATAGACCACCCCCGCGGTGGACCACCGCACGGGGCACCGCGGATCGCTCCCATCCCGTTTCGGCAGGCGAGCCCCGCTAGGCAGTTCATCCACTCTCAAGGAGGTGCCGCGAAGCGCTGCGTCGCTGTGCCTTACCACCGGGCCATCGGTCGTCCGCTGAGTGGCATGCCCCAGTCGGGGTCAACCCGGGATCATCATCTCCCCAGATGCAGCTGGGCGATCCTTAATGTTCTGTGGCCCGGGGCCCGCCGTGCCAGCCCCAAGCCCAGGGGCCACCGCTCCGTCCGCGCAGTAGGCCACCACGGGCACGACCATCCAATAGGGGGCCCCTCTATCCGCCGATCATCTCGTTCGGTCGGGGGCCCGGTACTCTCCTCTTTCAGGGGGGCCCCCCCAGGACCCGTCCCGTCCCACAGGCGTGTGCCGGTGTTCAAAGTGGGTGTCCGCTACACCAGAGGCCCCTTCCGTCAGCCACACCGAGCCGCATGCAGGGTCAGCGCCCTAGCAAGGCTCCCAGCAGGGCCCAAGGGCTCCGGTCGTGCACGTCCCTGTTGCTTCCTCTTACTCGCGAGGATGGGGGCAGAGGGCCCGCACGCCGCCCAGGCCGCCGTCACACCGTCCTCCGCTGTCGTGGGAGCACGAGGTTTTCCACGATCGGCCCCACAGGAGTCCCTCCGCTCACCAGCAACCTCCAGACAGGAGGGGGGCCGCCCCGCCTTCCCAGCCGCAGTCAGCCGGCTCCCCTCAAACGGCGCGCGGTCCCACGCCCGGCCGCGCGCCCGCTCACTCGCTCAGTCCGGCTCCCGGCACCAACGCGGCGACAGTCCCCAGGCCGTGGGGCTCGCCGGCCGCCTCCAAGGTGCTCCGCCAGGCTCGCTCTGGGCTCCGCTGGTGCTCGGGTCACCCACACGGGTCTCCGCTCTTGCTCCGCGTCAATTTGCCCCGGGGAGGTGGCCCAGGATAACAGGAGAAGTTTGGGCCCCTCCGGAGCAGACGGATCAAGCGTGCGCCATCTTCGGCTTCCCTTTTTTGCCCTAATAAGAGAGAAAATACCAACAAAATCACCTGCCATATTTTGACCTCAACTTCTGAAGGAAAATGAGATGCCAGCTTAGCCAGCCTGAGGAGTAAAGTATCCTGTACACCAATCCCCTTAGCCCCTGCTGTGGGTTTCCTCCCCAGCAACCCATCAACTCCTTTATCTGGTGCCGCGATCAAAGGCTCCTTAGTTGTCAATGAGTCCCCTGTATTGTCTTTTCCTGCACTGGGCTCTTTTCCTGCCCTACTACACGCTCTATAATGGCATTGACTTGTTTCTGTACACACTGGAGTCAGGGCGAGGTTAGTGAAGATACCCCAAGTGTACCGTCCGTTGGGGTTGACAGGTGAAACAGTAAGCGAGTCACTGTAGAAAGCACTCATGCTGCTGGGTCGGGGGTATCCGCTCTAGACATAAAGCCCAGTGACAGCTTGGCGTACAGGCTGGGATAATGCCAAGGGCTGAATTGCCACCATGAGCAGGGACTGCTGACTAGTGGCTGTTGAAGGCTGCAACTTCCCTTAGGGAGTCCCCTTCTGGCCTTTCAAAAGCACCCTTAAGGACTAATTTCCACCAAGGCATCCAAAACTGCTGTGGATTCAGACGAACCAGAACTGGGTGTTGGGGGCTCTATTGGTGACAATGAGGTGGCCTGCCACAGGAAGTAAAGGGGGGGGGGACCAGATTTGTAAGTGAGGGCAAGGGGGATTGATTCACATTGGGGTCACCAGGGCACCCGGACTGTGACCCAGTGCACTACTGATACCCTTGGCCTGAAGGACCCGGTTCCTCCTCTGGGGTAGAACTTGGTGCCTATTTCTTCACCTTACTTTTCATCGAAGGGAGGGCGGCATGTGGTTAACACTGGATCGCTATGAGTGTTCTGCTATCGTGGGCCCAGCTCCAGCTTTAAGTCAGATGCTGAGTTGTTCAATTGACCCTCATCACCCCAGATGAGTTGCCTCTGATCCGCCCCCATCGCCGCAATGACCTATGCCAAAAATGAGGTGGCAGGGGCAGGTTTGACCTTAAAAGGCCTCATTATCGCATCTACTGAAGCGGAAGTGAAGAATCAGTCCCATTTGCCACTTTCTGTCCCCGTTTCAGATCCTACAACATGCTGAACCGGCAACAGGAAACCTCACCTATGACCTGGAAGGACTCCTAACACCCCATGCCATGGACGTAGAGTCGCCTATGCAGGGGGTGGCGCTGCCCTTGGGAGCCCGGGTCGTAACACTGCACCCCGGTGAGGCGTGATACTCTGTAGAGATGCTTAAATTTGCTACTGTTGTATCTCAATAAATAAGACTCGTGTGACATTTCAAGATGTTGTCAGTAAGTACCTGTAATTGTCTCAGTTGAGTGGAAGCTCCAACTAGGTATCTAGCTAGCCCATTATTTTCAGCTTTTTGTTCAGTCAGGGTCTGGTTCGTCTCTGTCCAGTTCCCGATCCTTCGGAGTTCTCTAGATTTACAGAGTCATCCCAATTAAAGAACCGTTGTGAATAAGGCAAATACAAGACCATTTCTCTCCAAACGGAAAAGAGAGGAAAGCAAGGTAAGAAGTGAGATTGACATCTGCGGAGGAGATTCGTCATTCAGCACCTGTACAGCTTACAAGAAGCATGTGTAAGGTTGCACAAAATCATTTCATTTTTTCTGATGAAGTTATGCAAATAGTTGAGAAAATTCTGTTGAATTACGTGTGTATTATGAGAAATGCAGTTTGGTGAACACTTAATGCAAGGGCATACTTGGGCATTATTCACTCAAGATAGCAGAAAGGGGATTGGTTTGCGGAAAAAATGTTTCTCACCACACATTTTCTGCTCAAATCTGTAACTTGAGAGAAGTGCTATGATCAAGAAATTTCTCTGCAGTAAAAACCTGTGCACAATTTCCCATAGCATAATTTTAGACATTTTGTGTAAACTGCACAAAGTGAAATTGGACATGTTACACAATTTAGCAAGCATATTAGATAATTGTGTGTGTCCCTCGTTGAGTGTTTTCAGTCTTGGAGTACACATGACAGATGCCACTGATGGATGTCTAAAGTGGCTCATGGTCATGTTACCTTACACGTTTTTTATAGAGCCTGTCTGTAACTTCCCAGCTGCTCTGAGGTGACACTGAAGGCTTTAAGAAAATGGATGCTCAAATTGCTAGATTCCAGTTTAGATGTAGCTAAAAATAGGCCTGTTGAAAGAAACTGCTTTTTTAATAGCTGTATAAGTTTCAGGTGTTCTTTTCCTACGTTAGCCCTGGAAATCAAAGCAAGGAAAACGACATAGAAACCATATTGTGTGGAATTTATCAATCTCTAGGAAAAAGAGTGCTCTCTGAAGATGCCTGTAACAGTTTGCTCTAGAAGATATTGTTCTAGACGCTGATTTAATCACTCCCTCTCTTCTGTGGCTTGAAGAGAACAACTGCAGGATGTAGCTAGAGGCAGCCTGCATCTTTGAAAAAATATGTGATATTCTCGGGACATGATTTTACATTTCTCCGGTGGGAAATGCAGGCTGAGTTGAGACCACGGGATTCTCTAATGCCAAAAATAATTAAACAAGTGACATCGATTTACATGCATTCAGAATTCCCGAATATTTAGAATACAAGTTACCTAAAATTGGTGCTCTGTCTGCCTTGCACAAATCTTACCTTTACCTTCTCTTTCCTGGTGGTAGAATTTTTACAGACTTGCATATCTCACCCCGCCCTATTCATGGATTTAAATATGGTGAACATTTGTGTGATTTGATGGTCAAGAGGCGTAGGTCACATGAAAGACCCTCTAATAAATATATGTCACATTATTGTGTTTTTAAGATATCCATGATATTGACTGCCAACATATCTTCAAGGTATGTACTTATGGCGGGGTACAGATTTGATATTTGCTAAACACCATTAACATTTACCTCGACGATATGTTGACAGTCGATGCTGTGAATACATTATCTTTGTGAGAAGATATTAAAACCGTAATATTTCTGTCTTTACAGGCTGACTGTACAACAACAGCCGTGTGGTTTCTCTTCATACACTTCCTACCCAATGCAAAGTTTCACCCGCCAGCTCAGACGAGTAAAAAAACTAAGTTGAGCTGTCTTTGCAATAAATGTGTACTTTAGTCTAGGTCAGCACTGTTGATTGCCTGTGCTGATTGCTGCTGTTGTATGGTTACCTTGACCCCAGTGAATTATCTTTCTATTCTGACGCCTCTGCATATTTCTCTCGACATTGGCCTTCATGCAGAAACAGAATCTACAAGTAGTGTGCAACATTTCCAAATATGCAGGGATTTTGCAAATTATGAATTATAAAGAAATGTGTGCCGCAAATTTGGACTAATACAATATGGAACACTTTATGAAAAAAGTGGCCCAGCACTCACACATATAAGGAGCCACGGCTCACCAAGGACTCATTCAATGTTAATAAGAAAACTAACAATTCAATAGCAAGTCAATTTCTAGAAACAGTCAATGTCACAACCAGAAACAGAAACTGACTTCTTTTTCTGCAAAATCATATTTATTATTTACTAATATTTGTTCTATTGCTTTGTCGTCATTGTGCATTGTTTCCACTATTAAACGGGATTATGCACAAGAAGAGTTCATGTTTCTGGATTTAACGCTGATTATTTCCAGTAATGACGTGCTACTAAATTGTTCAATTTTCTAATTAACACCGAATGAGTCTTTGGCGAACCATTGCACTTCATACTTGCAGATTTTAACTAGCCCTGTTCTCAAGTCGACACTGCCCAACAAATATGAAACGGTGCGTCATCTTAGTAAGAGTGTTACACTCAACTACAATTAATGTGTTCCTTTCAAAAGTGTTTTACATGTAAAAAAAAAAAAAAAAAAAGCACAGTAGAGGCTCAAATGTTTATTAGGAGCTCACCACTGGTGTCACTGACTATTGGGGGTCCAGAATGCCAAGGCTGGCTAATATTTATTCCACCTCAAGCCTCTTTCTCCCCCACTTTACATTTCATGCCCTAGGTCCCTCTTGCAGGTTCTTTCTGTCCTGTTTGATCATTTGTCACTGTTTTACATCTACCTCTTCTTCATGCTCTCTCCATATTTGCCTTTCTCTCTCTTGCTCGGAGTCAGTCTAATGATGAAAAATCAGTCCAAGTCCCCAAATATAAGTGTTTATTCCCATCACATGCACGATCTTGTGAAAATAAAGCACTGTCATTTAGATTTGGCTGATTTTCCAATTAAGTCTAATCACCAGTACAATTAGGCTTGCAGTAAAGCCATTCAATACATTTAACAAGCTCTTTCTACACTGATCTAGGTCATTAAATAAAATGTCCTTTATCAAAATATAAGACAACCCTTCGGTGAATAGGAGATCTGGCCTCCGTTGAGTACTAAAGATATTATGCTTTAGGTATCAGGCTGAGGTGACAACAAATATGCAGGGACCCTGCTTGGCGTTCCTCATCCAAGTTACCTTACAGAGTCCTACGCATTCATCGTATCGCCACCTTCCAACATTCTTACTGCATTACGGAGCATATTTATACTCCGTTTGCGCTGAATTAGCGTCGTTTTTTTCGACGCAAATTCAGCGCAAAACTAACGCCATATTTATACTTTGGCGTTAGACGCGTCTAGCGCCAAAGTATGGGCAAATAGCGTAATTTTTTTGCGTGAACGCCTTCCTTGCGTTAATGAGATGCAAGGAAGGCGTTCCCGTCTAAAAAAATGACGGCGACGCAAATGCGTCGTATTTATACTCCCGGGCAAAAATCACGCC
Organism: Pleurodeles waltl; assembly: GCF_031143425.1. Classification (NCBI taxonomy): domain Eukaryota; kingdom Metazoa; phylum Chordata; class Amphibia; order Caudata; family Salamandridae; genus Pleurodeles; species Pleurodeles waltl. The sequence continues at coordinate 605,704,999 of NC_090446.1, forward strand.
CGGGAGTGGTCGGGTCAAAAAACCCCGCATTTGCGCCACTTTTTAACGCCTGGGTCAGGGTAGGCGTTAAGGGGCCTGTGGGCTCAAAATGAGCCCACAGGTGCCCTCCCATGCCCCCAGGGACCCCCCCTGCCACCCTTGCCCACCCCAGGAGGACACCCAAGGCTGGAGGGACCCACCCCAGGGACATTCAGGTAAGTTCAGGTAAGTATAATTTTTTTTTTTTTAACATTTTTTTTGGCATGGGGGGCCTGATTTGTGCCCCCCTACATGCCACAATGCCCAATGACCATGCCCAGGGGACATAAGTCCCCTGGGCATGGCCATTGGGCAAGGGGGCATGACTCCTGTCTTTACTAAGACAGGAGTCATGTAAATGGCGTCTGGGCGTCGTTTAAAATGGCGCAAATCGGGTTAAGACGATTTTTTAGCGTCAACCTGACTTGCGCCATTTTAAGACGCCCTAACGCCATTTTTCCCAATGCCGGCGCTGCCTGGTGTATGTGGTTTTTTTCCACGCACACCAGGCAGCGCCGGTCTGCTGGCGCCGGCTAACGCCATTCAATAAATACGGCGCCCGCATGGCGCTTCAGAATGGCGTTAGCCGGGGCAACATTTTTTGACGCTAAACTGCGTTAGCGCAGTTTAGCGTCAAAAAGTATAAATACGGGCCTACATGTTGAGCATAGGGACCAAGAAAATACGAGAGGACACATTACCACAGTGTATCTTCACATTAATGCCTGTGTCAGAACCATTTCTTATGACAGATCAGTAAACCAATCACTGATTTATTAAATAAAAATAGAGTTTTTAATTCTCAGGGCCTCATTTACGAGGCCCTAGTGGCACCTTGTGCCATTTGAGCGTCATTTTATTTGATGCTGTGGTGATGCAGTGTGCCGGCCCAAATTTACAAGGCTACGCAAAGCTACCTTGCATGGCTTTTCATGACCCTGTATACATGGACCCCTTTCACGCATAACGCTGCTTGAACGGGGCGATCCATGGGTGCTGCTGTGGTTGTTCCCATGCAACACCCATGGATTCTGAAGGAATCTGGTGCATTCCCGTATTTACAAGTCTGGGGCTACACCAGATTCCTACGCCACCTCAGGGGTGGCATTAGAATGGTGCAACGGGGAGAAATAACATTATTTCTATGTCTGCTGTATTCTACAGCACACATACTGTAGACATGAGGAAAACGTCATTAATGCTTGTTCATGTGCAGGAAGGGTGTCCCTTTCTGAACATAAACAATCATACCTGCAACTTAGGCCCCATTGCACCCTGGTGCCAGGGTGTCTGCGCTGGTGTGCCAGCACAGGGGACAAAGACACAGCTATAGATACAGAGCATTCCTGCCCTTTTGTTTTGTTGCAGGGCAGTGCTGCCCTGCGCCATATCTTAGAAAATGAGGCCCTCAATATATTAAATATTACAACACTGTATAGTAATAGTAACCCTACAGCATTACACAGATAGGGCACATAATTATTTTCATGAACTGTTTAGCTGTTTGTAAATAATGAAACAATCCCGGAAGGCCTGACTGCTCAAAAGTGATTGCGAAGCCTGCACCATGCAGTAACATTGGCCCTTGCAAAGTATAGTAGATACCATTTTGTTTTGTTACTTACCCTGCCCTAGGTAACACCTATTTGTGTGATATCTCTGGAACTGCAATTGAAAGGTGCATCGGGTTATTCACAGTTGTTTTTTTTTTTTAGCCATTCTATCTTTCTTACACTATAATAAAGTTGCGTTACTTTCTAAGTAAATGTTTGTGATTTCACATTGATCTTAATTAAATGATGACATTTGCCTCATATCTTTTTCTCGGCATAACCTTCACACCACCTCCTCTGCAAAATCTTTGATTCCTTGTTCTTAGATATCACTGGGGAGTCACTGAGTCTTAGCTAACCTTTGAGGACAGGTAGTTTCAATTCAGCAACAGACTAGTATTTGTGCATGCATTTAGTCCAGAAGTACCTATTATGGAACCCAACATGCCTGCATTTTTGCAACAAGTGCAAGGCTACACAGGGAACTAAAAGTAGTCCTGCAAAAAAATTGTACCAATCCTACGTTGTACTAAGGAGTCATACGATTGAGGCATACCTTGTCTAGGAGGCGATTACATAAAGTAGATTTGCTAAAAAGCCATATGTTTTACAGAAAGGTATAAAGGAGAACTAATTGAATATACAAAAAATTCACGGTCTAGCATAGTGCACTTAAGAAAACACTTCTGTGGAGTAGCGAATGCTCTAAGCGATTACAAGAAAATAGTATGATCATGACAACAAAGGTGATGCACCAAAGGCAAATATCTATGACAGAGGAGATGTGCATATCTGAAGCACTTTACCCCACTGGAAAAATATACAACTGAAAAAGGACTATAGGAAAGTCCTCCTTTTTGCCCTGGTCATCCCCAAACATTTTAGATAGATACTGGTGGTTACTGACTTTTGGCTGTACCCTGGGTACTGCTGACCAGTACCAGGGCCAGTGGTCTGTGTAAAGTAGATATGCAAATTAGGTTAATTATAATTGGCAGTATCAACCTACCTATAGGTCCCTAGTATATGGTAGGACATGTAGGTTTAGGGACCCCAGCATAGGTAGGGGACCCATAGGCGCACTGCTGTGGTGCCCAGTGTCATTTTAAAGGCAGGCCTGCCTTGCTGGCTGCTTTTTAAACTAAAGTTACATGCAAATTCAACTTTTGAATTAAAAGTACTTCTAAAGTCTTAAACAAACTTATATTTACATGTAAGTCACCCCTAAGTGCCCCCAGAATTGGGTGCAGTGCAACTATAAGCAGGGACCCTATAAAAGATGTTTTATAAGCCCTGGTGAGAAAAAATAGCCACATTTGTTTTCCCTCATTGTAGTGAATGAGCTCCATAGGCTAAAATGAAATTAGGAGAGGGCTGGAGAGGGGTGTGTTAAGGGAATTTAGCCACATCAGTGGGTGGACTCAGCCAGAACTAACCTCCAAAATTCAGATTCTGCCATTTTGGATTTTTATAGAATTTTGCTCCCAGTGATTGATTTTTACCACACTTCCCAGGAAGTGGTCATCAAAGAGTCTGGTGGCCTGTCTGTGATTGGACAGTTGTCCCCCCCCCCCCTAAGTCCCACCACGGGAGCAAGGATAAATATGGCAGCGCTGCACCCATACCTCAGATCCCTACAAGGAACAACGACAGAAGAAGAAGGACTGCCCTGCTGGACCCCTGACCAGCACCTGGACACTGCACTCTGAAGGAGTGCACCAGCTCCACACTTGGGCTTCACCACTAAAAGGACTTCGCCTGGCTTCAATTCGTTCAAAAAGGGATTCCCTGTTTGCTACAGGTGAAAAATAGCTAACCTGAGACCCCTGCATCAAATCCTGAAGAAACTGACCAACTGACCACTGTCCAGTGGTTATTTTGGAGTTTGAGTCACGTGCATTCTAGGAGTTGGTGTCCTAACGCTCAAGGAGAAACTCATAGCTTCTGGAACCTTGGGGTGAGATGTTACCTCCTGAAAAACCTTCAAAGAACTTCTGGAAGAAGATCCAGAAGTTTGGAGAACTTTTGGAAAAAAGCTCCATAAAGGGACCGACCCAACATCGTGAGTCAAGACAGCTTACCTCAACTGTGACCTGGCCTGAATTGCAGGTTTGTCCCGCTGAAAAGCTCCGCAGCCCCAGAATTCAAGGATTTCAGCAGGGGCTCCCAGAAAGGCAAACTGACGCCGTCAACACGAAATCGGCTTGCTGTGGAGGGTCATCCAAAGTCGGAGAGAAAAAGCTCTAAAAAAGTCTGAATGTAAAAAGTTGACTGGGACTTCCTGTGCAGCGAATCTGAGGAGGGCTCCAAGGATATCAGATCCAAATTCAACTTCGGCCGGCATGAAGATTTCCACCCTGAAAAATCGTCTAAGTCCAGAGGTAGATTTCTTCACCGAGGTGTCCATCAATACATATACGAGAGGGCTCCAGGGAGGTCGGATCAGATTGGTGACTTCGTCCCGTGAGAAAAATCTTCAAGAAAAAGACAAAGACCTAAGGTAAACTTTTGACCGAGGCCTCCTGCATTCTACAGCCAAGCAGGGTTCCATCCCAGTCAGCCTTAAACTTTGACTTTACCCCGTCAAGGTGCGACCAGATATCCCGAGTGGCGCTTTCAGTTTTAATGCGCTAAAGAATATTAAGGGCCTCATTACGACCCTGGTGTTCCGCCATGGAAGGCTGGCGGTAAGGGGGACTTGGGGTGCCCCTGGGGGCCCCTGCACTGCCCATGCACTTGGCATGGGCAGTGCAGGGGCCCCCAGGCACAGCCCCATCGCGCATTTCACTCCCCGAATTTCAGATAGTGAAATGTGCAACGATGCTTCTGCACCCGCTGCACATCAGCATTGCCCCCAGCTCTATTACGAGCCGGCAGCAATGTTGATGTGACTTTTCCGCTGGGCCAGCGGACGGAAACACTGTTACCTTCCGCTGGCCCAGAGGAAAAGTCATAATAGGGAGCCAGATATACTGCCAGCACTGGCGGTATACTGGCACCCGCAGCTTTGGTGGTCTTTTGGAAAGACCGTCGAAGTTGTAATGATGGCATTTGTCTCCTAAGTTAAGCCTTGTTGCTCGTTGCCAAGCTACCAAGGGTTGAGCTGGGGTTAATTTATTAAGACCTATCTGGACTTAGTGGGGGTTAGTGGCCTACTGCTAAGAGTAAGTACTTACCTGCCCTTACTAATAATCCACTTTCCAACAAGGAAAAACAGTGAAGATGTGCTTCCTCCTGGTTTCGGATTTAAAGGAAGCTTATATTTTGGCCTTTTCTCACTTCCTCCCATACCTTCAGCGTATAAATAAAGCAAACAAGGGTTTCTGGGCATACGCTAAGTATTTACTTGGACTTTGAGAGGGACACTACTGGCACTAGCAGAGAGATGTGGCTAATGGAAGCCCACCATGGGGCTAACGTAATTAGGAAGTGGCATCAAAGGAATCCTTGCATTACCTGAATACCTAAGTCACTGGACCATTTTCTAACACTGTTTCCTCTGGCCCATTGATCACTGGTGGACTACTACCAGATCACCATGCGTTAGAGGCAGATGTTGAAGTTAGCATTGTGGGCCTCTAGTGGCACCACAATCTAGTCTTATTGTTTTCTCCTCCTCACTTCGCACCCCTAGAGACCTCTTCATTGGAGCACTGCTCACAGGAACTTTATTTTCTCACCCAGCCCTTCCTTTAGTCAGTTTGCAGTATGTGTTTTCTAGTCCAATTCAGTTTGCAGTAATGGATGTCACTTACCACTCGCCTTTCAGTTGAATGAGGGGTTAGACTGGTCCAACAAAGTATTGTCACTCTATTTGCACTTCTTGGTTTTAGGCATTGAAATGTATGGTTATTGCAGATTAATAAATTGTAATAATATTCTCATGTGTGGGCCATGGGAGTTTGACTCTCATTTTCAGGAGGATGGGCTCTTGCACAATTTATATTTCAGTTTTTACAGTGCTCCCAGCCAAAGTGGTAAAGCCCAACCACTGGGCCTTTAAGAAATATTAATCCGTATTGCCCCTTAGAATCCGCCACTCAGTATATCACCTGACCACCCTGTCTGTATGGGACAATTACCATGCTGCTACCGGAACCATTTGCAGCAACAGTGCAAGCTTCACTCACACTCAAAACAGTGTTGGTATGCAGAGCAGGACCTCAAAAAGGAACAGAGAGTATAGGTTTCTGTTCAGCAGCATTCCAAGATTTCCTCACATACACACTGGGGGCACTCTTCATGCATACACAGAAAAGCTACTGTACAGACAGAAGAAGTGCAAGCTTCAACCAGTAATAAAACTGGCTGCATCATTTACAAAGTCATCATGATTAGCACCACTGCCTATCTTGCAGACAAACTCACCATCTCTCTTGCTCCTCTGCACACCTGCAGCCAAGACAGCATCAGACTGCAGACTAAGAAGTGTGAAAAAAGAAATAAATAAAACCACTGAGTATACCAACTATTCATGCAGGATCTGGAACACCATCCCTGTAACCATCAGGACCATTCCAACACTGCTCCAATTTATGGAAGAACGGAAGACTCCCCTCTACCGAACACCACATTGCAATGCATTATCCTCCAGCAACTCAGGTTCCCCTCCTATTACTCGTTGGCTTTAAGCTTTCCTTTGACTCTCTGCCTTTTGGCTAGGGTTGTGCTGTAGAAATACCATGTACAGATATATACACACATGTAAAAAACAACAAGTGATGGACGGAATGCTGAACATTGTAAAACATTCACCCCCAGTACAGTGATCTGGGCCTAAATCCATCGTTTTTTTGCTGCCCATGCCATTCCAGTTTGGACCCAGCCATATGCAAATCAGTCTTGACCCTGTTCCCCATGGGAACAGTCCAGCCTGAACTGCTAGGCTAGGTCTTCCCTGGACTGGAAACAAGCATCCTGGGACCGGTTTCGGGGTTTCACCCCTCATCAACCAGGCTAGCTTGAATCCAGTGGCATGGGAAGCACAGGACCCACGTCTGGGCATACCCTTCCCACTTAGGGCGACAAAGCAAAAAACAACAAGTGATGGACGGAATGCTGAACATTGTCAAACATTCACCCCCAGTACAGTGATCTGGACCTAAATCCATCGTTTTTTTGCTGCCCATGCCATTCCAGTTTGGACCCAGCCATATGCAAATCAGTCTTGACCCTGTTCCCCATGGGAACAGTCCAGCCCGAACTGCTACGCCAGGTCTTCCCTGGACTGGAAACAAGCATCCTGGGACCGGTTTCGGGGTTTCACCCCTCATCAGCCAGGCTAGCTTGAATCCAGTGGCATAGGAAGCACGAGACCCACGTCTGGGCATACCCTTCCCACTTAGGGCGACAAAGCAAAAAACAACAAGTGATGGACGGAATGCTGAACATTGTCAAACATTCACCCCCAGTACAGTGATCTGGGCCTAAATCCATCGTTTTTTTGCTGCCCATGCCATTCCAGTTTGGACCCAGCCATATGCAAATCAGTCTTGACCCTGTTCCCCATGGGAACAGTCCAGCCCGAACTGCTAGGCCAGGTCTTCCCTGGACTGGAAACAAGCATCCTGGGACCGGTTTCGGGGTTTCACCCCTCATCAGCCAGGCTAGCTTGAATCCAGTGGCATGGGAAGCACGGGACCCACGTCTGGACATACCCTTCCCACTTAGGGCGACAAAGCAAAAAACAACAAGTGATGGACGGAATGCTGAACATTGTCAAACATTCACCCCCAGTACAGTGATCTGGGCCTAAATCCATCGTTTTTTTGCTGCCCATGCCATTCCAGTTTGGACCCAGCCATATGCAAATCAGTCTTGACCCTGTTCCCCATGGGAACAGTCCAGCCCGAACTGCTAGGCCAGGTCTTCCCTGGACTGGAAACAAGCATCCTGGGACCGGTTTCGGGGTTTCACCCCTCATCAGCCAGGCTAGCTTGAATCCAGTGGCATGGGAAGCACGGGACCCACGTCTGGACATACCCTTCCCACTTAGGGCGACAAAGCAAAAAACAACAAGTGATGGACGGAATGCTGAACATTGCCAAACATTCACCCCCAGTACAGTGATCTGGACCTAAATCCATTGTTTTTTTTGCTGCCCATGCCATTCCAGTTTGGACCCAGCCATATGCAAATCAGTCTTGACCCTGTTCCCCATGGGAACAGTCCAGCCCCAACTGCTAGGCCAGGTCTTCCCTGGCTGGAAACAAGCATCCTGGGACCGGTTTCGGGGTTTCACACCTCATCAGCCAGGCTAGCTTGAATCCAGTAGCATGGGAAGCACGGGACCCACGTCTGGGCATACCCTTCTCACTTAGGGCGACAAAGCAAAAAACAACAAGTGATGGGCGGAATGCTGAACATTGTCAAACATTCACCCCCAGTACAGTGATCTGGACCTAAATCCATCGTTTTTTTGCTGCCCATGCCATTCCAGTTTGGACCCAGCCATATGCAAATCAGTCTTGACCCTGTTCCCCATGGGAACAGTCCAGCCCAAACTGCTACGCCAGGTCTTCCCTGGACTGGAAACCAGCATCCTGGGACCGGTTTCGGGGTTTCACCCCTCATCAGCCAGGCTAGCTTGAATCCAGTGGCATAGGAAGCACGAGACCCACGTCTGGGCATACCCTTCCCACTTAGGGCGACAAAGCAAAAAACAACAAGTGATGGACGGAATGCTGAACATTGTCAAACATTCACTCCCAGTACAGTGATCTGGGCCTAAATCCATCGTTTTTTTGCTGCCCATGCCATTCCAGTTTGGACCCAGCCATATGCAAATCAGTCTTGACCCTGTTCCCCATGGGAACAGTCCAGCCCGAACTACTAGGCCAGGTCTTCCCTGGACTGGAAACAAGCATCCTGGGACCGGTTTCGGGGTTTCACCCCTCATCAGCCAGGCTAGCTTGAATCCAGTGGCATGGGAAGCACGGGACCCACGTCTGGACATACCCTTCCCACTTAGGGCGACAAAGCAAAAAACAACAAGTGATGGACGGAATGCTGAACATTGTCAAACATTCACCCCCAGTACAGTGATCTGGGCCTAAATCCATCGTTTTTTTGCTGCCCGTGCCATTCCAGTTTGGACCCAGCCATATGCAAATCAGTCTTGACCCTGTTCCCCATGGGAACAGTCCAGCCCGAACTGCTAGGCCAGGTCTTCCCTGGACTGGAAACAAGCATCCTGGGACCGGTTTCGGGGTTTCACCCCTCATCAGCCAGGCTAGCTTGAATCCAGTGGCATGGGAAGCACGGGACCCACGCTGAACATTGTCAAACATTCACCCCCAGTACAGTGATCTGGGCCTAAATCCATCGTTTTTTTGCTGCCCATGCCATTCCAGTTTGGACCCAGCCATATGCAAATCAGTCTTGACCCTGCTCCCCATGGGAACAGTCCAGCCCGAACTGCTAGGCCAGGTCTTCCCTGGACTGGAAACAAGCATCCTGGGACCGGTTTCGGGGTTTCACCCCTCATCAGCCAGGCTAGCTTGAATCCAGGGGCATGGGAAGCACGGGACCCACGTCTGGGCATACCCTTCCCACTTAAGGCGACAAAGCAAAAAACAACAAGTGATGGACGGAATGCTGAACATTGTCAAACATTCACCCCCAGTACAGTGATCTGGGCCTAAATCCATCCTTGTTTTGCTGCCCATGCCATTCCAGTTTGGACCCAGCCATATACAAATCAGTCTTGACCCTGTTCCCCATGGGAACATTCCAGCCCGAACTGCTAGGCCAGGTCTTCCCTGGACTGGAAACAAGCATCCTGAGACCGGTTTCAGGGTTTCACCCCTCATCAGCCAGGCTAGCTTGAATCCAGTGGCATGGGAAGCACAGGACCCACGTCTGGGCATACCCTTCCCACTTAGGGCGACAAAGCAAAAAACAACAAGTGATGGACGGAATGCTGAACATTGTCAAACATTCACCCCCAGTACAGTGATCTGGGCCTAAATTCATAGTTTTTTTGCTGCCCATGCCATTCCAGTTTGGACCCAGCCATATGCAAATCAGTCTTGACCCTGTTCCCCATGGGAACAGTCCAGCCCGAACTGCTAGGCCAGGTCTTCCCTGGACTGGAAACAAGCATCCTGCGACCGGTTTCGGGGTTTCACCCCTCATCAGCCAGGCTAGCTTGAATCCAGTGGCATGGGAAGCACGGGACCCACGTCTGGGCATACCCTTCCCACTTAGGGCGACAAAGCAAAAAACAACAAGTGATGGACGGAATGCTGAACATTGTCAAACATTCACCCCCAGTACAGTGATCTGGGCTAAATCCATTGTTTTTTTGCTGCCCATGCCATTCCAGTTTGGACCCAGCCATATGCAAATCAGTCTTGACCCTGTTCCCCATGGGAACAGTCCAGACCGAACTGCTAGGCCAGGTATTCCCTGGACTGGAAACAAGCATCCTGGGACCGGTTTCGGGGTTTCACCCCTCATCAGCCAGGCTAGCTTGAATCCAGTGGCATGGGAAGCACGGGACCCACGTCTGGGCATACCCTTCCCACTTAGGGCGACAAAGCAAAAAACAACAAGTGATGGACAGAATGGTGAACATTGTCAAACATTCACCCCCAGTACAGTGATCTGGGCCTAAATCCATCGTTTTTTTGCTGCCCATGCCATTCCAGTTTGGACCCAGCCATATGCAAATCAGTCTTGACCCTGTTCCCCATGGGAACAGTCCAGCCCGAACTGCTAGGCCAGGTCTTCCCTGGACTGGAAACAAGCATCTTGGGACCGGGTTCGGGGTTTCACCCCTCATCAGCCAGGCTAGCTTGAATCCAGTGGCATGGGAAGCACGGGACCCACGTCTGGGCATACCCTTCCCACTTAGGGCGACAAAGCAAAAAACAACAAGTGATGGACGGAATGCTGAACATTGTCAAACATTCACCCCCAGTACAGTGATCTGGGCCTAAATCCATCGTTTTTTTGCTGCCCATGCCATTCCAGTTTGGACCCAGCCATATGCAAATCAGTCTTGACCCTGTTCCCCATGGGAACAGTCCAGCCCGAACTGCTAGGCCAGGTCTTCCCTGGACTGGAAACAAGCATCCTGGGACTGGTTTCGGGGTTTCACCCCTCATCAGCCAGGCTAGCTTGAATCCAGTGGCATGGGAAGCACAGGACCCACGCTGAACATTGTCAAACATTCACCCCCAGTACAGTGATCTGGGCCTAAATCCATCGTTTTTTTGCTGCCCATGCCATTCCAGTTTGGACCCAGCCATATGCAAATCAGTATTGACCCTGTTCCCCATGGGAACAGTCCAGCCCGAACTGCTAGGCCAGGTCTTCCCTGGACTGGAAACAAGCATCCTGGGACCAGTTTCGGGGTTTCACCCCTCATCAGGCAGGCTAGCTTGAATCCAGTGGCATGGGAAGCACGGGACCCACTTCTGGGCATACCCTTCCCACTTAGGGCGACAAAGCAAAAAACAACAAGTGATTGATGGAATGCTGAACATTGTCAAACATTCACCCCCAGTACAGTGATCTGGGCCTAAGTCCATCGTTTTTTTGCTGCCCATGCCATTCCAGTTTGGACCCAGCCATATGCAAATCAGTCTTGACCCTGTTCCCCATGGGAACAGTCCAGCCCGAACTGCTAGGCCAGGTCTTCCCTGTACTGGAAACAAGCATCCTGGGACCGGTTTCGGGGTTTCACCCCTCATCAGCCAGGCTAGCTTGAATCCAGTGGCATGGGAAGCACGGGACCCAAAGCAAAAAACAACAAGTGATGGACGGAATGCTGAACATTGTCAAACATTCACCCCCAGTACAGTGATCTGGGCCTAAATCCATATTTTTTTTGCTGCCCATGCCATTCCAGTTTGGACCCAGCCATATGCAAATCAGTCTTGACCCTGTTCCCCATGGGAACAGTCCAGCCCGAACTGCTAGGCCAGGTCTTCCCTGGACTGGAAACAAACATCCTGGGACCGGTTTTGGGGTTTCACCCCTCATCAGCCAGGCTAGCTTGAATCCAGTGGCATGGGAAGCACGGGACCCACGTCTGGGCATACCCTTCCCACTTAGGGCGACAAAGCAAAAAACAACAAGTGATGGACGGAATGCTGAACATTGTCAAACATTCACCCCCAGTACAGTGATCTGGGCCTAAATCCATCGTTTTTTTGCTACCCATGCCATTCCAGTTTGGACCCAGCCATATGCAAATCAGTCTTGACCCTGTTCCCCATGGGAACAGTCCAGCCCGAACTGCTAGGCCAGGTCTTCCCTGGACAGGAAACAAGCATCCTGGGACCGGTTTCGGGGTTTCACCCCTCATCAGCCAGGCTAGCTTGAATCCAGTGGCATGGGAAGCACGGGACCCACGTCTGGGCATACCCTTCCCACTTAGGGCGACAAAGCAAAAAACAACAAGTGATGGACGGAATGCTGAACATTGTCAAACATTCACCCCCAGTACAGTGATCTGGACCTAAATCCATCGTTTTTTTGCTGCCCATGCCATTCCAGTTTGAACCCAGCGATATGCAAATCAGTCTTGACCCTGTTCCCCATGGGAACAGTCCAGCCCGAACTGCTAGGTCAGGTCTTCCCTGGACTGGAAACAAGCATCCTGGGACCGGTTTTGGGGTTTCACCCCTCATCAGCCAGGCTAGCTTGAATCCAGAGGCATGGGAAGCACGGGACCCACGTCTGGGCATACCCTTCCCACTTAGGGCGACAAAGCAAAAAACAACAAGTGATGGACAGAATGCTGAACATTGTCAAACATTCACCCCCAGTACAGTGATCTGGGCCTAAATCCATCGTTTTTTTGCTGCCCATGCCATTCTAGTTTGGACCCAGCCATATGCAAATCAGTCTTGACCCTGTTCCCCATGGGAACAGTCCAGCCCGAACTGCTAGGCCAGGTCTTCCCTGGACTGGAAACAAGCATCCTGGGACCGGTTTCGAGGTTTCACCCCTCATCAGCCAGGCTAGCTTGAATCCAGTGGCATGGGAAGCACGGGACCCACGTCTGGGCATACCCTTCCCACTTAGGGCGACAAAGCAGTGAGGACCTGGCTTGGCAGTTCGGTCTGGACTGTTTCCATGCGGAACAGGGTCAAGACTGATTTGCATATGGCTGGGTCCAAACTGGGGTGGCATGGTGAGCAAAAGAACAATGGATTAAACCCAGATCTATGACTGGGGGTGAGTGTTTGACAATGTTCAGCATTCCGTCCATCACTTGTTGTTTTTGCTTTGTCACCCTAAGTGGGAAGGGTATGCCCAGACGTGGGTCCCGTGCTTCCCATGCCACTGGATTCAAGATAGCCTGGCTGATGAGGGGTGAAACTCCGAAACCGGTCCCAGGATGCTTGTTTCCGGTCCAGTGAGGACCTGGCTTGGCAGTTCGGTCTGGACTGTTTCCATGCGGAACAGGGTCAAGACTGTTTTGCATATGGCTGGGTCCAAACTGGGGTGGCATGGTGAGCAAAAGAACAATGGATTAAACCCAGATCTATGACTGGGGGTGAGTGGTTGACAATGTTCAGCATTCTGTCCATCACTTGTTGTTTTTGCTTTGTCACCCTAAGTGGGAAGGGTATGCCCAGACGTGGGTCCCGTGCTTCCCATGGTCACAGGATGCTTGTTTCCGGTCCAGTGAGGACCTGGCTTGGCAGTTCGGTCTGGACTGTTCCCATGCGGAACAGGGTCAAGAGTGATTTGCATATGGCTGGGTCCAAACTGGGGTGGCATGGTGAGCAAAAGAACAATGGATTAAACCCAGATCTATGACTGGGGGTGAGTGTTTGACAATGTTCAGCATTCCGTCCATCACTTGTTGTTTTTGCTTTGTCACCCTAAGTGGGAAGGGTATGCCCAGACGTGGGTCCCGTGCTTCCCATGCCACTGGATTCAAGCTAGCCTGGCTGATGAGGGGTGAAACTCCGAAACCGGTCCCAGGATGCTTGTTTCCGGTCCAGTGAGGACCTGGCTTGGCAGTTCGGTCTGGACTGTTCCCATGCGGAACAGGGTCAAGACTGATTTGCATATGGCTGGGTCCAAACTGGGGTGGCATGGTGAGCAAAAGAACAATGGATTAAACCCAGATCTATGACTCGGGGTGAGTGTTTGACAATGTTCAGCATTCCGTCCATCACTTGTTGTTTTTGCTTTGTCACCCTAAGTGGGAAGGGTATGCCCAGACGTGGGTCCTGTGCTTCCCATGCCACTGGATTCAAGCTAGCCTGGCTGATGAGGGGTGAAACTCCGAAACCGGTCCCAGGATGCTGGTTTCCGGTCCAGTGAGGACCTGGCTTGGCAGTTCGGTCTGGACTGTTCCCATGCGGAACAGGGTCAAGACTGATTTGCATATGGCTGGGTCCAAACTGGGGTGGCATGGTGAGCAAAAGAACAATGGATTAAACCCAGATCTATGACTGGGGTGAGTGTTTGACAATGTTCAGCATTCCGTCCATCACTTGTTGTTTTTGCCATATACACACATGTAACTGTCTGTTTGGTACATCATAGTGACAGCAGTGTCAGAAGCAAAGCAAGTGCACTCCACACCTAGAGGTAAAACACCGGCAGCACCAGCTGAAGATTATTGTTATTGGGTACTTTTATGGTGAACAATCTACCATTAATGACTCAAGAAACATTTCCATCACATACTGAAGTCTGAGTCTGTGGCAGTGTGGTCATCATGGGGAGGTTGTTCCTTGTAATGAGTTGTGAGGTCATTTTTAGGGTTTAGCGTGTGCATCTCACTTGCAAGACAGTTGTGTACAGTAAAGGGCTTGGAGCCAACCTGTCGCTTACCATTTGTCAGCTTGTGTGGCACTCTTCTTTACAGCCTCATAATTCATGACGGCAGGCCAAACATCATGTCCGTTCTTCTGTGTGGAGCAGGGACCAAGAACTGATTGATTCAACTTAATCAGTGCCCGTCCGCTGCTCCTGACGTGACTGAGGTACTATTTTGTTCTTTTTAAGTTCTAGTGCCCTGCAAACAGAAGGATTGTGACTGGCAAAAATGTGTTCAGCAAATTGCAAAGTTTTATTTTTTAGAGCTAACTTTTATTTTTATTTTGCCAAGTTGACTTTTCTCACTTTGAACTCATGTTTTGTTTTGTTGTTGCTCGTGGGCACCATTCTCAAAAGATGACGATTATCTTGTTCTAAATATTATAAAGCAACAATTTTTTAAAATTATGTTTAATTTATTAAATTATGCTTTAACACATAATCATGCAGTACACCCCAATACACCCTACTCCAATCTGCCCCAATACAATCCACCCCAATCCACCCCACCTCACCTCACCCCACACCAATCCAACCCACGCCATGCCAAACCATTAATCCAATCCACTCCAACCCACCCCACTCCAGTCCTCTCAACCAACCTCAATCTAATGTGCCACACTACAGTTTGTCTCACTCCAATCCAAAACAGTCTGCACCACTCCAAAATAATCTATCCCACCCCAATCCAAAACAGTCTGCCCCACTCCAATCTGCTCCACTCCAATCCAAAACAATATGTCCCACTTCCATCTACCCCACTCCAATCTGCTCCACTCCAGTCTAAAACAATCTGCCCCACTCCCATCTACCCCAATCCAAAACAATCTGGCCCACTGCAATATGTTGCACTCTACTGCAAAACAATCTGCCACAATCCAAACTACCTCATTGCAATCCAAAACAACCTGCCCTACTCCAATTCAAAGCAGTCTGCCCCATTCCAATCCGCCCCACTTTAATCCAAAACAATCTACCCACTCCAATCCGCCCCACTCCAATCTACCCCACTCCAATCAAAAACAATCTGTCCCACTCGAATCTGCCCCACTTAAAATCAGCCTCACTCCAATCTAAAACAGTCTGCCCCACTCCAATCCACCCTACTCCAGTCTGCCCACTCCAATCCAAAGCAATCTGTCCCACTCCAATCTGCCCCACTCCAATCCAAAACAATACGCCCCACTCCAATCCAATCCATCTCACCCCAATCCAATCCACCACACTTCATGCCAATTCACCCCACTCCAGATCACTCTACTTCCATCCTATCCACCCCACTCCAATCCAATCCACCCCACACCAACCCAATCCACCCCTGTCCAATCCACTATAATACAATCTGGCCCACTCTAATCTGCCCCACTCCAATCCAAAACAATCTGTGCCATTCCAATCTGCCTCACTCCAATCCAAAGCAATCTGCCCCACTCAAATCTGCCCCACTTAAAATCTGCCTCACTCCAATCTAAAACAGTCTGCCCATACTCCAATCCACCCTACTCCAGTCTGCCCCACTCCAATCCAAAGCAATCGCTCCCACTCCAATCTGCCCCACTCCAATCCAAAACAATACGCCCACTCCAATCCATTTCACTCTGCCTCAAATTAATCCAAAATAATCTGCCACACTCCAACCTGCCCCACTACTACACTTGCACCACTCCAATCCGAAACAACCCACTCTATTTTCAGCACTGATTGTGCCACCCACATGAGTAGCCCTGTAAACACCCCTAAGGTAGGCCCTAGGTAATCCCTTGGGCAGGGTGCAGTGTATTCAAAGAGTATGTACTGGTGGGTTTTACATGTCCTGATTGTGAAATACTGCCAAATTCAGATTTCACTATTGCAAGGCCTATCTCTCCCATAGGTTAACACAGGGACTGCCTTTAATTATCTTTTAAGTGCAGTTTCCCATTAGGAGCACATAGAGATATGGAGTCTGGGGTCTCTGAACTCACAAATTAAAACTACATCTTTTGGTAGATTTGGGTTTTAGATTGTTTGTTTAAAAATGCCACATTTAGAAAGTGGGCATTTTCTTGCTTAACCATTCTGTGCCTCTGCCTGCCTGTGGAATCCATGTCTGGGTCGGATTGACAGTTGGGCTGTTGTGAATTCCCTCTAGAGAGTGACACAAAGGGAGCTGAAGTGTGTCCTGCATATCCTGATGAGTCATCCTGGGCTAGAGTGGGGAGGGAGAAGCTGACACCCGCACCCGAAAGGGCTGTGCCTGTCTTCACATAATGCAGTCCCCAACCCCCTGGAGTGTGTCTGGGGCTGGACCTGGGCAAGGCAGGATCCTGTGAACAACAGAGACTTTCCTTTGAAGGTTCATCTACCTGCAGCACTGGGAACTGTGTCTTTTGCGCTGCAACAGAAGAAAAATCACCACAACGCTGTGAATGATGCTGCTGCCTGCACCATGACTGACGCCGCCGCACAGAGCCATGCCCCACTTCATACCTCAATTCTGGTCTCCCCGCCACTGCCACCTGATGGCGTCATCAAACCGCTGCTTGCACCGTGACCTGTGGGCCCCTCACTCTGCATCGCCTTGTTCACACCGCAGCCTTGGTTTCCCCGATGCCACCACTCTGTGCTGACACCAACGCCCCTGCCTGCACCGGGGCCTAAGGACACCGCTCGTGAGGTACATGAAGCACTGTCCCATTCCGCAGTGTAGCCCCGGTCCACCGACACCATTGCCATCGACTCCAGCATCATCAACAGATGCCCCTGTCTGCACCATGACCTGTGGGCACCACACGGAGCCCGCCCTGCATCGTACCGCCGCCTTGGATCTACCGATGACAGCACTTCAGCAATGACAACACTGCTGCCTGCACCGTAACATGGAGACAATGCACGTCGCACCTCCCCTCTTCACATCACAGCCACGGTCTCACTGCCACCACAGGACACCATCACAGAGCCGCTGCCTACACTATGACCTGTGGGCACCGCACGTCGCATCGTCCCGCTTCGCATCACAGCCCCAACGCCATCAACGCCAGTGACAACTGATCTGCAATGCATGTGACTTCAAGGGCCTGACAACTCCTGCACCGACCTCCAGAACCAACGCCTGCCGACGCCAGTGACACCGCACTCCTGATCTCATTGCAAGGACCACGACACTCTACATTTCCAAGGTACTGTTTGTGGGTCTTCCCAACACCATAGCCAGCCCGCCACCCTGTGGATGGCCTGAACTGTTTGATTTGTTGTTCACGACACTGTGATAGCCACAGACAGAGCTATCGACTTCAAGGAACTGCATTTTTAAGTTAATTCCTGCAAAAATAATATCTTTATTACTGTATGTTGAATTTTCCACGGTTTGGTCTTGTTTTTCACAGATAGATATTGGTTATTTTTCCTACACTGGTGTGGTGTCCTTTTGTAGTGTTTTCACTGTATTACTGCGTGTTATGTGCAAATGCATTACACATTGCTTCTGACAGAAGCCTGACTTCTCGTGCCAAGCTACCAAGGGGGTGAGCAGGGGTTACCTGAGCTGGGTATCTCCCTAACCTTGACTAGAATGAGGGTCCTTACTTGGACAGGGTGTAAACTGACTGCCAACTAAAGACCCCATTTCTAACACTGCCCCACTCCAATTCGCCCCACTCCAAAGCA
Organism: Pleurodeles waltl; assembly: GCF_031143425.1. Taxonomy (NCBI): domain Eukaryota; kingdom Metazoa; phylum Chordata; class Amphibia; order Caudata; family Salamandridae; genus Pleurodeles; species Pleurodeles waltl. Next base: position 605,723,007 of record NC_090446.1, read on the forward strand.
GTCCACCTCAACCCAATCTAGTCCACCCCACCTCATCTCAATTCACCCCACTCCAGTGCACCACAATCCATTCCACTACAATCAAGTCCACTCCACATCAATCCAATCCAATCCACTCCACACCAGTCCAGCCCAGTCCAGTCCAATCTACCTCACTCCAATCCAATAAACCTCACCCCAATCCAGTCCTCCCCACCCATGCCAATCCACTCCAGTCCAATCCACCCCACCAAAACGCCAGTCCAATTAACCCCACTCCAATCTAACCCAACCCACTCCAATCCAAACCACCCACTCCAATCCATCTCACCCCACACCAATCCAACCCACACCTGTCCAATCCAGTGCAACCCAATCCACCCACTCCAATCCACCTCCATCAAGTCCACCGCTACCCCATCCACCTCACCTCACTCTGATCCAATGTACCCACACCACACCACCTCAATCCATCCCACTCCAATACAATCCACTTTAATTCACCGCAGTCCAGTGCACATGAATCCACCCTACTCCAGTCCACTCCACTCCAAATCACCTTAATTTATCCCACTTCAATCCAGTCCACCGCTCTCCAATTGATCCACCCCACATAATCCAATCCACACCACACTAATCAGTCCACTCTACTCCAATTCCATCCAACCCACTCCAATCCACCCTACTCCAGTTCAATCCACCAAAATCCAGTCCAGTCCAACCCACCCCACTCTACCCCAACCTAATCCACCACACTCAACCCAATACACCCCCATGCAGTCCAATTCACCCCACTCAGTTCAGTCCACCTTGATCAATCCAGTCCACTTCACTCCAATCCGATTCACCCCAATCTGATCTACCCCAATCCAATCCACCCCAATCTAATCCACCCTACTCCATTCCAATTCACCCAACGACAATCCAGTCTATCTCACCTCAATGCAATCCCCTCACTTGCATCCACCCCACCCCACCACAATCAAACCCACCCTCCACCCCAATCCAATCCACTTCATCCAGTCCACCTAACCCCAATCCACACCACCCATTCCAATCCATCCCGCCCATTCCAATCCACTCCACTCCACCCCACTCTACTCCAATCCACCCCTCCCTATCCCAGTTTGGTCGACCACATTCCAATCTAATCCATCCAGCATACCCCACTCCAATCCACCCCACTCCAGTCTTATCCACCCCAATCCAAATCCACACCACACCAGTCCTCTACACTACAATTCAGCCCCACCACCATCCAATACGCCCCACCCCATCCCAGTTCAGTTCATCCCACACAATACAATCCATCCACTCCACTCCAATACACCCCAAGGCTATTCACCCACTCCTATCTAACACACCCAGTCTAATCCAATCTACCCCAGCCCAATTCAGTCCATCCCACTGCAGCCCTCCACGCCCTAATCAACCCCACCCATTTCAATCCACTCCACTCCACCCTACCCAATCTACCCCACTCCAATCCAATCCATCCAGCCCAGCCACTCAAATCCACCCACTCCAATCCAGTCCACCCTACCCCACTCCATTTCAATCCGCCCCACTTCAGTTCAATCCATCCCACTCCAATTAATCCAATCCAATGCACTCCACTCCAGTCCAATCTAACCCACCCCACTCCACCCTAGTCCAATCCACCTCACCCCAATCCACCCCATTCACTGCAGTCCATCACACTCTACTCCAACCCACCCCCTCTATTCCAATATAATCCACCCCATCCCATCCCAGTTCAGTCCACCCCACTCCAATGCAATCCACCCAGACCACCCACTCCAATCTACCCACTCCAGTCCAGCCCACCCCACTCCAATCCAGGCCACCCCACTCCATTCCAATCCACCCCATTACAATTAATCCAATCGAGTCCACTCCACTCCAGTCCAATCTAACCCACCCCACCCCAATCCAATCCACATCACCACCCCAGCCCTAGCATTCCAATCCAAACCACCAACCCCAATTCAATCTAATCCACCCCACTCAAATCCATCCCAATCCAATTCATCTCCCCCCACTTCAATCCACCCCACTCCAATCCACCCCAAATCAATCCACCCCACCCTACCCCTATCCACCCCACTCTACTCCAATCCAATCTACCTCACTACCTCAATGCACTCCAACTCAATCAGCCCAATTCCACCCAACTCCACTCCAGAGCACTCTCTGCCACTGAACTCTACTCCCCTCCCCTCAAAGACACTCTACTCCCCCTACTCCACTCCGCAACACTCTAACAAATCCAATCTATGACACTCTATTCCCCCACTCCACTCGACACTCCACACCACTGACATTAGCCATGCTGAACAGTAGACACACTTGTGAACAACATGGCAAACATTTTGCCAAAGCAAATGGTTCTTATGTATGCGAGGCCTATATGATTTGACAATGCTTATTGGTGAGTGAGATCAGACAGCTGTGCCATACGACTTATGCATTCCCTTGTTTGGTATGGGTGGCCACTGCAGAGCAAATGTATAACTGGGGCAAGTAGCTGTTAATTCCACATTTGGTCTGTGCTGTGTGTATGTTTAGAGTTATGTTTTGGTGTACGGTATTTTAAGGTTGTGTTGATATGTCTTGGTGGGCAGTTGTGTTGTAAGCACATGGACAACCACCTCTACTACATGCCTGTTCTTTGTTCATTTCTACAGAGTTCTAATGTGCTCTGTAGGATGTTGCAAGCAAACGAGGCGAAGTGCGCGCGTCCCTCTCACACAGGTTAACCATTTAGAGAGGTTTTCACAATACAAATGAGCTCTTGCGGACAAAGGTCACAAAGCCCTCTTCTTAGCCCAAATCTCCAAATTTCCCTTGTACTATCTATCTCTTAGCTCTGTTTCGGTCATAGGTGCCAGGGGCATGATTAATTAATCTCCCCTGCCAAGCCAGATGGGCGCCCCCCTGGTAGCGCACAGTCCTCTACTGAAGCCTGTGTGGATACAGGGGAGGTGGGAAAGCGTGGTGGGGCGGGGGAGAAAGGGGTTGGGCAAAGGCAATGCCAAACCATCCCTTCCCCAAGAGTCTGTTTGGCAGAGAGTGTCGGGGATGCTTTGGGTACTGGGGAGAGGGGGGTGGGGAAACCAAAGCCTCGCGTTAAAGTGTAACTTTCTCTTAAGAATGTGGTGACCTTTCGGCCCCCAGCTCTCACACATTAACTCGGGCCTGTACCACACACTTTCACCCAATGTCCTCCTCACTGCATGGTCCGTCTCGCACACTTTAAACCAAGTTGTGGCTGTCTCACCGTACTGTCCCCCTCCCCCCAACCCATCAGCTCTCTTGCAGGTTTCTCTCCTTCACGTTAACCTATTTTTGTTATTTCACGTTTATATTAGGTATGTACGATATGTTTTGAACGCAGATCGCACAGATATCACGTTTTCCTGGTCCTGGGTGAGTAGCTTGTCAAGTAAAGTCTCCAATTAGTGCAATTCCCCAAATACATTTATGAATAAACTCACATCAGCCATGTGTCTGAATTTTGCTGTGGGAATACATGACCGCAGTTTTATTACATGCCTAGACTCTTGCGATACATCATTGACCTCATAGACCTCATAAACCACAATGGTCAGTCATTAATCAAGACGACAAGGCCATAAAAACATTATTACAGGGTCAGAATTCATTCTGAGTTCCATTTATTGTTTTTGACACGATCATAACTCATAATTAGGAGACAGGTCATAATTAGGAAACAGGTCATATATCCTCTCCGTCATACATAAATCATTTTCCCCAAAGTGACCTAAATCATACCCACTACAAATCAATCAAGTCCTTGTCATCTGCTTGTCATAATTCTGACACCTTTTGGTGTTGAGTCAATCCTCCATGCCGCTTTCTGGGGGTCCTCCAATTTTGTTGGTCTTTTGTTGGTTGTTTCTCTGATTGTGAAGGGGGTAGCCGGTTACTGGTCTTAGGCTCAACTCGCTACCTTATCTGTCCATTTTGTGCCCTGCCAACCGGCAGGTCTGGGCTGCGAGTGCTCCGCTTACTCCCCCATCGGCCTACTTACCCTGCCGCAAGGCATCCCAAGGTAAGTGGCCGTTCTGTGGCACACCACCCTCCGGTGTGCCTCCTTTACCGACCAACGTACCCCTTTTACCGCCACGCCACCGGAGGGGCTCATGTCCCCAGGCGACTCCCCCCTCTTGTCGTTTGGGATTTGCTACTTCTTTCTCTTTCCGGTGCAGCCCTCGGCTACCTTTCTGGTTCTCATCAGCTCACCCAGGTGGTGCCCTCTTTTTGTCCTTTGGGGTTTGCTCCTTCTTTCTCTGTCCCGTGCTGCCCTCACTACCTTTCTGGTTCTCACCAGTGCACTTCAGTGTCCCGGCCGTCAGGCCTCCTAAGTATCATTGAATGGCAACGCATTCCCTTCTGACGGCCTCACAGCTGCATTTAATCTAAAAGACGCCTTTTAAATGTGCTGTCTCTACCACCCTGTCAGTGGTCTCCCAACCTTTGCCTTCTTCTGTGCTACTGTACTCCTATTATTCAAAACCGATTAACTCTTTGGGGCTGGGGTACGTTATCCTCGGCCTCGATCAAGGCTATTGTATTCTTTCTGGTGATTGGCACCTGCTCAGCAGCAGGCCCTCACGTGCCTGGCTCAGCTGCCCATTGTGACCCCGGCTGTCAGCATGGAGAGGTACATCCCTGTTAACTGCAGTACCAGTAACCCTTCCTTTGCACCCCTAGTGCCATAGCCCGTCTAGAGAAAGGAGATATCCAACCATAGTTGTCCTCATCGGGCACGCATTGACCCTGATACTCTGTTTTCTTGTTGCCTCTCACCAGCTGAGTTCTAATGGCCAGCTATATGCTTAGCGGAACTAGCTGTGTTCCGTACTCTGCTTAGTAACTTCTGCCAACCTAGTATACCTTGCCCCTATGAGTTTTAGTCAGGACATTTCTCCCTTGCCGAGGCTACCAGGGCTAAATGTAGCACCCAGCGCACCAAGCTTTCGATGTTATTGCATGCTGGAGATTCAGGAGTTATCTGCTGTACTGATTTATAGGATGCTATCCAGGCCGGCTTCAGCATTTGTAGCGCCTCCTGCCGTCACTGACCTGCTGCTTTGCCGATTGCCCTGCTACCCTCCTGTAGCCCCCCCTTTTGTTTTTTGTGCTACTCGTAACCCAGTAGGGTGTCAGCGCCCTTCATGCCACACCCATATTATATAGAGACAACGACAATTAATCCTATATCTAACAATCAGTGTACAGGAAATTGTTAACTAACTAAGGAAGGACTCCCTTGTGTAGTATTCATTCTTCCTCCATACACCATTGTAACTACAGAGCGCAAATCCTGGCGAAGCACGAGCTGGAGATTTAAAATAACAAACTGAATGGCGTTGGCTGTGCCCAGAAGGATGCATTTATACTCTATCAAACTTTCTTAACCTATACCTTGCAGTTTGCATGCAGGCCATTCTTGCAGCCTAGCTTACCATCTCTGAGTATCACCTAGACGTCAGCCGATGGATCACTGTCGGGTTGCCAGCAGTTACTCAACAGTTATCAAGGAAATGCTTTAAGCATCAGGCGTTGGATCAGCCAGACTAGCCGGTGCTGTGGGAGTGTGAAGTATGGTGGACTCTATCAGTACTCTTCCCCAATTCCACCAAATGCACTCTGTTCCATCCTTGCAGTTCTGAGCGGGCACGAATGGATCTTCTTCGACCTCTCCATGTGTCATCTCCCCCTCACAGATACCATAAATGAAAGAAAAAGGTGGTAGGGGGCAGTCAGACACCTATTATGTAAGAGTGGTGTAGCACATTGTCACCAAACAAGTTATCCACTTAACCAATACTGACAATGGCTCACCCAGGTAAGTACCAACGCTTGTTTCACCTCAACTTCCCTGGAGTGGCTCGTGGCCATACACACATGCATGAGGACTTTCACTGCAGAGAAGGTGTAGCTGAGAGTATACCTTGCACACTAATAAATTACCGTACAAAGTTACCTGTTATTTCTAAACACGGAGTTCTATTATTGTGTTTAATGCCCTTCAATATCCCTCCGTATGATGTACCCACTTTGGCAGCCGACCCTGGGGCCTAACTAATTGATGATGGCCCTCACCGCAAATGTCAGTCTATCAATCGTGCTGCTCGAGCAAATTGTCATGATGTCATTTTCATCTTACCCCGTAGAAACCCTCAATCTTAAATGCCGTTTCCCTGAGGACCCTGTGAAGCACACGTTAATGTGCTTGCTTACTCACTGCCTAATTGCGGCAGTCACTCTCTTGACCTCCTAAAAACTTGCCCGCAAAGACACATCTGCCTGCTTGAACCAGGCTTCAAACCAGGGAAGCCTACCAAAACTTTGCACCTACTCAGAAATTCCACAGAGGTCCCTAATCCCACAGAGGCACATGCATGCTGGAAAACATCTCATAGCTATACCCTGGTGTGTTCACACACCCAGAGAGGTGCACTTTAAAAACCAAGTTATGCTTCTTTTGCGCATGCATGTAGAAGCCCCAGATGGCACATGTATGAAGGCCCTCATCGTTGCACTTATCACACCAGGATGCCCTTGCCAAGGCCTATACCGGGCCAGCACACAGACACACGCACCCGTGCTTACATCTCCATAAGTAGTAGTGTTTTTTTTTTTTTTAAGGGTTAACCCAAGGAAAGTGAAGGTTCCTGCCCCCAGAGGAAGCCCCTTTAACTTGACCCAGAACCATTGCTTTGACCCAGAGGGCCTCACACTGCTCGTAGATGCTGCTGGCTAAAGCGTCTTAGAGGTTGTCTAAAGTTGGCAACGCTCGAGCTTCAGAGCTCAAGTCACGAATATCTGAGGATCATGAAAAGAGACTACTTAATATCTCACTGATCTACATTGAGGAATTAAGAACTGTTATAGTAGTTACCCTTTCTGTATACAGTAAAGGTAGACAAACATTTGGAAGGCATTTCATTAGCAGGCGTTCAGCCTAGTGGCATGTTGAACAGAGCCCTCCCAGAAAAGAAAACGAAAATCTTTCTATACAGAAGATACTCTGTTTACCACTGACACCACCACCACCCTTCTGGTGCCAACGTTCCTCTTGCATCGCTAGATATTATGCCCAAGTCAAAACACTGTCTTGCACATTTGTTTTTGATACCCTGATGGGCATTAAGGGATCCTCCTTTTAGTGCACATGACGTATTCAACAAATGTAAAGAGGCTGTCTTCTTCTGTATAACAATATGAAATACATAGAAAAGTGACATGTAAAGGAACCTGGACCAGCTACAAGGGGCCAGGGAGCATATACAGGACCAATAACCTGTTTATTTATTTATTTATTTTTACCAATTGAACACTGATGGTTAACCTTTGACAGTTTTATCTGTGCCACCATACTAAAATTGCCATATCTCTAGCCAGAGATTTCAAGATTTATGCGTTGACAAGGTGAGATTTCAGGGGCCAGGTGCGCAGTGCTTAATTTGTAAATAAAAACGTGCCGGAGCCCAAAGCCCTCCTCTTAAACAGCGGCTGCTGCAATTAAATGTGGGAACACGGAATACCGAGGAGGCGTAATCCTGAAGCCATCTCGGGCCTCTTCAATCCATTTACAGCTCCTCCCTGCCCCTTTACCTCACTCCAGCAGCTTTCTACTTTCTCCCTTTGTGACGCCTTTTCGTTTTTCTCTTTCTCCGTCTTTCCCATATGTGTCTATTTCTCGCAGCAAATGCTTGAGGCAGAAGAATAAGCACCGGTCCTCAAAAATAAGTGCTGGTGCTCAGCACCGGAAACAACAAGCACAAATTAAGCACTGCCGGTGCGTGAAACCCTAATTGCTTTCTTTGAGCATATTGTGTCGCTGCAGAAAAACTCAGATGGCCGGCATTAGTAAATGCTCGGCCGCTACAAGAGCGGCACAAAATTCTGAAAAGTTTGATTAGGGGCTGCCAGCAGGCAACTGAAATGCCCGGCCTTTATAAAGACTCTTGATAGGCACCCTTACGCTAAACTATAGACACCTGCATTCGTTTTAAACTCTACGGGGCATATTTATACTCTGTTTGCACCGAATTAGCGTCATTTTTTTTAACTCTAATTCGGTGCAAAACGAACTCCATATTTATACTTTCAGAGGAAACCTGGGGGCCAGTACTACACTACACCAACAACCTTTGCATTTGGGTATGCTGCCATGCCAAGGATGTTGGAAAGATAAAGCCAGTACAGGAGGGTAGGTTACAACGTAAAACAGGCCTGCTGTCACACGACAGCTGGTATTCTCCCTACATGAACTATTGCTCAATTAACAGTCTCAGACCATATCTGCAAGTGGAATTTAAGATTGACAACAGTTGCCACTACCACCTCTGCTGTGTTTGTAGGTCAAATAGCTAATGGCAGTTACGTGCCCATGGATCAAACACAACCAAATTAGAGGGTTCAGGATGACAACGTTATCAATCCCCTGTAATCAATACAAATGTGCAAATCCTGTCAAATGCTAATGTCCATAGTCGCTACAAACATCAGCCATTGTCATAAACATTATGAGGTACACAGCAGTAATATCATACCCATTCTGCATATGTCAGGGTCCACCCTGTGCCTGGGTCACAATAGCTGCAATGACACCATGCAACATCCCAACTATTATACTGCTCAGACAACAGCATTGAGGGGGAGGACATAAGTCACTGGCTAGTGAAATACACCCACACAGTCATAGGAGGAAATGGAACACTGCTAGGACCATCAGTGCAACCCTATGTGGCACACATTCCCCAACATCAACATTACACACTACCAATGCCGACATCTGTAGTGTGCCATGCCAATGCTATACATAGTATATGCTAGGTCTCAGCAACATATAGCTGGATGTGAAATATCAGAGACTGGGGCAGTTCCAGATTGTTAAGTGTGGTGCAAGTGCCACCAGAATACCCACAGCCAGTGCAAGGCCACAACATGAGAATGGAAGTAGACGGAGGGTTGAGTAGGACAATAAGGTGGCAACAGTCAATTTGGGCAGAACCTACACCTAGAGGATGTGACGCTGACAATTCCCCAAACTGCCCACACTACATGTGACATGCAGGTGGGGCATAGGCCTGGGAGAATGCTAATAGTAAAGATAGGAACAATGAACAGGAACCAAGAAAGATCACAATGTGCAACTAATAGGAAGTCAGGCACATCACATTACAAATGCCACAACACAGACACACTAATTGTACAATATCTCATTGCAGAGGACGATGGCACTCCTGGGGATATGCCTGTCCTGGACTTCCCTGCTGACATGGATGACGAGCTGACAAACATCAGCCAGCAGACCATCCAAGATGTCCTTGGAACCCCCCAGACCCTACCTTCAGTCACAAGGAGGAGCACAGATACAGCAGCCATCACAGAGGACCTACCCACCACCCCAACTGTACGACCTGCCAGCTCCAACCCAGCTGAGGACTCTGACGACACTGGCACCAGCTTTGAGAGAACTGTAGTTGGAGTACAGTGGGAGCTGGCCAAGGAGGTGCGGGTGGGGATGGAAAATATGGCAGCCAGGCTAGAGGGGGTGCGTTTGTGCATGATGTCAAATGCAGAAGAGGCAGCAGCCATGCAAGGGTGAACATCAATCTTGCAAGAACTTCAACAAAGTGTGAAGGAAATCAGCACAGCAGTAAGGGAGTTGACACAACACCTTCAACAACAAACCTTTCAACGCGTGCACGAATGCAATATTGACCCCCTCAGGGCCGACCTGGCTGCCTACCACAGTGATGTAGCTGTTATCCTTAAGAACCAGCAGCTCCTCCTTGCTGCAGTACCGCCCTTAATATCCCCACAGTTGGCAGCTACCGGGATATCTGACTCCACATCTTCAAACACTGAAGTGTGTGTTGCCCCTTCAAACCCACCACCACGGGCAGAGGAGATGACACACACATCAGAAGATGAAGACATGGAACAGATCACCTTCACCCGTAAGAGTACCCGGTAGTACAATTCCCTGCCACATGGGAACTTATAACCAAGGTCCGGTGCTTTGCAACATGCCAGTCTTGCAACAGCTGCTCACAAGCACTGTTCTCCAGCCCACTGTTTACCTTGTCACTATGCCCTGTGATTGTCTCTCACTACCTCATTGGCAATTCATGTCCCTCTGCACTGTATGACACTTCACCCCAGCATGTCCAATGACATGTCCTTTTGCACTTGTGGAGGATCACAATGGAAGGTGTCACACTAATGGACTCACAATCCTGGACTCTATAAATATAGCACTACAGCACTTTAAAATAAATAGCACTTACACAACCACTTTGTCTCTGTAATGTGACACATCAACTGTGAAGGAGATTATTGATGTTTGCCTCATGTCAATGCCCATAGAATGTCAATACAACTGCCCTGAAAGATTGTGGGCTGATAACTATGCACTGTGGTCTGGATTGTACCATAATCTGCCCTTCCTGAGGGTTAATTCTGAAGTAAATAGAAAAATGATAGTATAATGCTGTGTTGGACAGAATAAGTCTTCTTCAAGGGATGTCTAAGCAGAAAATCATTGTCTTCAAATTTTTCTTCTAGACAATCTTTAGGAATGTGACATTTGACTCAAATTTTTCATCACACACACCATACAGCAGGAATGGATGTGTACGAGTGTATGTACAAAATAAGTAACCTGGCTGTACAATGTAACAAATGATAGGTGTGAGTTATGTATGCTATACTACATGAGATTATACCATCACTCACCTTATCAGGGTTCACATGAACACCAGGCTGCAGGCAGACGTAACACAGTGTCCTCAATACCAAATCTGGTCTCAAAGTATGACAGATTCAGAACATACATCCAAACTTAACCACACATTGTGAACCATAGTAACATTGAGTGGTGTGTGCAATGGATGGCATATTCCTAGCGAAGTAGCTTTGGTGTAGCTGCCAATGTGACAGCATAATTGGGATTTGGATGCAGGATGGGACACAAATGCAAATACTAAATTGACACTGTTCACACATGCCAAGGCCCTGATCCCCAAGCATATGACACATACTGTAAAGGAGTACCTACGTATTTATTCAACTTTAAAGATAGGATGCTAAAACTAGGGGAAACACTTTAACTAACCTAACCTATCCTAACTACACATTACCCTCAACTGGCCTTAACTACCCTAAGCTAAACTTACTTATCACATTTAACTAAACACTCTAAACATCAACCTCCCACCCCCCTTTTATGACGGGACACATGGAGGACAACATATACTAGCCTAAACACATAGGGGGTCATTCCAACCTTGGCGGGCGGAAACCGCCATTTGGCCGCCATGCGGGCAAATATACGCGGCCCCCATTCTGACATTCCCGCTGGGTCGGCGGGCGCTAACAGAGTGAGCGCCCGCCGGCCCAGCGGGAATGAGGCCGCAACCGGTGTTGCGGCCGTGCGACGGGTGCAGTTGCACCCATCGCGCTTTTCACTGTCTGCTAGGCAGACAGTGAAAAGCTGGCCGGGGCCCTGTTAGGGGGCCCCTGCACTGCCCATGCCAGTGACATTGGCAGTGCAGGGGCCCCCAGGGGCCCCAGGACACCCCTTACCGCCAGCCTCTTCCTGGCGGTGAAAACCGCCAGAAACAGGCTGGCGGTAAGGGGGTCAGAATCGCCAGGGCAGCGCTGCCCTGGCGGATTCTCCCAGCCGGGGCAAAAACAGCGGAAAACCGCCGGCCCCGGCGGGGCGACCGCAGCTTTACCGCCGCAGTCGGAATGGGATTTGAAGCACCGCCAGTCTGTTGGCGGTGCTTCCGTCATTCTTGCCCTGGCAATCCAAGACCGCCAGGGTCAGAATGACCCCCATAGTATCTTATATTAAACAAATATATATATATATATATATATATATATATATATATATATATATATATATATATATATATATATATATATGTATCTTTATTTTTTTAATTCTTTTTTTTATTTTTATTTTTGATTTAATACACAAAAACCCCAGCATCATCCCCCACCCACCCACCCACAAAAAAAACACATGTAAAAATATCATAGCCTCCGCCCCAACCCACTAATACTAACTAAGCTAACAGCCTATTCTAACTTAACACTAAGCCCCCTAAACCCACTAATTAAAAGAACCAGGAAAGAGGAGGGAGGGAAGGGAATCATGGGTGAGGGTATCAAAGTCACAAGTGCGCCCTCCGCAGGGTCTTCTTAATGGCACGCACTCTCTTGTTTATCTGCGAAACCTCCTGCTGCAGCCTGTCTATTCTGCGCAACATCCGTTGCATGTCACGTTGCATGTTCCTAAAGTCCGCATCGTCAATGACTGCAGCAGGGGTGGTCTGTGTGCCAGTTGTTGAGGGTTGTCCAGTTGGTGGTGCCATGCTTGGAGGGGGAGGTGCAGGGGCTGCTGTCAGTGGTCCAGGAGCTGTGGAAGTTGATGGACCTGCAGTGGTGGCTGTCATCCTTACTGCCACCTGGGTCGTAGTGGTGGTGCTGGCAGTGGCGGCTGTTGTGGACACAGAAGGGCCCCCTTGGGCAAATGCCCTCCGCACCCCTGAGGCTCATTCATGGCGATAACACCGTGCCATGTGGCGGTACCCAGACTCAACATCCAGAATGTGGCGGTAAAGCATCGCCTTCCACTGAAATTCCCAGATCTGGTTGACATCCATATTTGCTGCTGTTAAAAAAGATAAAGCCAAACATTAGGTACATCATTGTGTGATACAGCTACTGATGAGAATCAGACAATACATTCCAACCCTGGCGGTCTCTGACCGCCAGGGCGGAGGGCAGCGGAAGCACCGCCAACAGGCTGGCGGTGCTTCCTGGGCTATTCTGACAGCGGCGGTAAAGCCGCGGTCAGAAAAGGGGAACCGGCGGTTTCCCGCCGGTTTTCCCCTGGCCCAGGGAATCCTCCATGGCGGCGCTGCTTGCAGCGCCGCCATGGGGATTCCGACCCCCTTCCCGCCAGCCTGTTTCTGGCGGTTCCCACCGCCAGAACCAGGATTGCGGGAACGGGTGTCGTGGGGCCCCTGGGGGCCCCTGCACTGCCCATGCCACTGGCATGGGCAGTGCAGGGGCCCCCTAACAGGGCCCCATACAGATTTTCACTGTCTGCTTTGCAGACAGTGAAAATCACGACGGGTGCCACTGCACCCGTCGCACCCCTGCAACTCCGCCGGCTCCATTCGGAGCCAGCTTCCTCGTTGCAGGGGCTTTCCCGCTGGGCCGGCGGGCGGCCTTTTGGCGGTCGCCCGCCAGCCCAGCGGGAAAGCCATAATAGCCGCCGCGGTCTCCTAACTGCGGAGCGGCCATTCGGCGGTAACCGCATGGCGGGCGGCAACCGCCGCCCGCCGCGGTCAGAATGACCGCCATAATGTAGCTGAAACAGGAAATATCACCATACATATCACAGATTGTCCCTGAGGAAGTACTTGCCAACGCAGCCTACACATGTCATATCTAACAGCACAGCTGTGTACATACTTAATTGCTCTAAGTATCATTGTTCCGCCAATAGTCATGTAACAAATGCTGCAAGTCCTTCACATGTGACAGGCCAACTAATGACTATCTTCTGGATGACAATCAAGGGCCACAAGATCTACGATTTGTAAATGGAATTGCCAGGATGGTATCCAGTTGCTAATCAAGAGTGGGTATCCTAGGTTGGGACAAATGATTCACAGATTTACAAGTCTGTGTACTACACTTGGATCATCACACCTAGGTACACATATTTCATAACCCTAAGCCTGTGCCTCAGGGGGGATGGAAAAGCAACACATACTTTCAAACATCAAGGACAGCCAGGAAGCTTTGGACAGCTGTCCATGGGTTTAGTCAGTCCACCACAGGTAAGAGGGTGTCCAACTAGGATAGACACAAACCTTGGACAATTCCATCCACATTTAGGTTTGTAATTGCAGACAAACGCCAACATCATTTGATACCACCAATACCTGTCCTACAACAAGCAGACAGATGCAAGCACCCATCTGGGCATGAGCTGCATGCAAACCTATGACATTGTACTCAATTGCCACATACACGTAGCACAACATGTGGAGCTAGATGCTGCCAGGAAGTCAAACATACAGTTGAACATGTTCATTAGTGAACAGGGAGGCTCAAGTCTGTGGGTAATACTTTGGCATCCCTATTCTGTGAGATTCAGGGTATGGCTTGCTGACTAAATCATGAAAATGGCCCTCTGCTAATTTAACATAAATGTCATCCTATTCACATGGTCATGCCTATAGGGCTGCACTACAATCCCAAAATATGACTCTACGCTACTGATTGTCGTACTCAAATACGGAAACAAAAATCAAACTCCAGTCAAGTTACATATCAGATAATGTGCCAGCACACAGGAGTCAATCACACAACAGCTGCAAACACAACACAGAACTGAAATATCAACACTTACTGGATATGTCTGGGTCTGCAAATCGAGCCACTTTGCCAATTGTGTAAGGGGCAGGTCCACCTGTAAAGCATGGAAGGGTGAAATGTGCTCAATGTCTGTGCACTGTGCAACACTTTCAAATAAAATTACTCTGTGTGACATTATATCTGAAAGTCCTGCCCCTCAGGCATGATGATACTCCAACATACATACCACTGCAAACATGTATAGACCTGTCACTCCAGTGAGTGATACACACACATATGCACACATGCAGTGGCGCTAACTATCATGTGGTGACAACATGATCCCTCAATTGATTGCAGACTCATTTATGGAGTGTACTCCATTTCATCATTTGTTGTAATGAGAGACATGCAAAGCCACATTCCTGGAGCACTGCAATACCAGTCACTCAGGTATTGTGGCTTGTGCATCAATGGACAATCAGTTACTGTGTGATGCTCATGTGGGTTGAGTTTAGCTCATGATTTATTATGCTTTCTATGGTCCCTTACATGTGGGCCTGTGTTGTGTGTAGGTTATATATGCTACATTTACAGTGTACTCTGAGCCACATATGCCCCCTATGAGACCATAATGGCAGGGATCCTGTGCGTGACTTGATGGCAATCTGACGCTAAACATGGATTGGCCATTTATCAAAATTAATACAACAAAGAAAAATATGCTGACAGTATATATTGTGGTCATCCATGACAGAATGCATGGGCACAAGTGTAGTCATTGCACCTGAAGTGCCCTGTGTACCCACATTGGGTTTTGCAATTCACAGTTAGCCACATTCATCATCCATTTGCCAAGTTGGGAGATCAGCGGGTATACAGCAAACTGACACTGTCTCATTATTGAAACATGGTTTAGCAAATGTCCTACTGTGTCAAACATGATGATGTAGGTTTCAATTTGTATGTACTTTTGGCATGGCAGCAGTCACAGGAAGGCTGGTCTTCTGATCTTAGCATACACCCATGTCTGTGGTAGCCTCCATACTGGGAAGTTAGCTATTGCACATAAGCTGCACTACATCAGCAGGGCTGTACCAAACGTAAAGTAGCAAAGTATTTGGGAACTTTATATGTATGATGGAATTGCTCAGGGGTCCCTTGCACAACATCATGCAAGTAATACATTGTGACCATGCATTCCCCAACGTCAGGTATCCCATGGTTACCCAATAACTTATGAGAAGAGCATGGCTATAAAGTAACACAGATGGGAAATGCAAGTAATACAAATTAATTTTTTGGTGGTTGAAGCTTAATGTTCGCACATCTGAACACAAAGGAACAATATCCAATAATGAATGCAGTGAGTCCTTGAAAGGGTGCCAACCTGGTAGAAATACCCAACCACCAAGGGTATTAATTGCACTAGATCAAAAAGAAAGCAACTTCCTTTGAGCCATGCTGGAAAGTGAACTTTTTCAAGGCAGAATTGTAAACAAAAGAGGATGTATCCAAAGGGAAACCATGCGCGCACGCCGACATCGTTTTTCCGACTCTCAGGGACTTGGAGTGTACGGGTGAATGGGCTTATCAGGGCCCCCCACTACATACTACATTTAAGACTCATGGAGTGCTTGCTTCTATGACCCCCAACGTCATTCAAAACTTACGTCTCCTGCGATTAGGAAACACTATAAATTATTTCAGGAACTAATCCATTCGCATGGTTTCTCTTTGGATACGTCCTCTTTTGTTTACAATTCTGCCTTGAAAAAGTCCTGTTTGGACGAAACACGTGTTGGCTGCTTTCTGCATACATATGTTTCTATGTTTTGAACATAAGGAATTAAAGATTTTTGTCAGGTGACAACTACTTTCTGGAACGTTGGACTTTTATTTACTGTGGACTATTATCTGGAGTGCCCTGGTATCTCTGTATTGAAATTCACAGATGGAAAATGCATCAGCTCTGTTCAAGCTATTGTGCCCAAGACCAATTTAAAACACACAGGTACAATGAACAGAGGGCCAGGGATAGTTGGTATCCCTAAATTTGTATCATTTGCTTCATGTTTTACGCTACAGCTATGGAAAGTAGCACCAAACATTTAGATATGGACCCGTGTGCATTACTTTGTCATCCATTCCTAATTTAATTGCGGCACAACCAAGCCAAACTATCAGCCTAAGATATTACCGGAGTTTAGGAAGAAATTGGTACGTATGGGCCAGAATACAGTTCAGACATGTATTCCAAATAATTGGGGAACACATTAAATCTTTGCTTTAGCTTGTAAAAAACATCTCTTTCCTGGTACACTCACAGATCATGGATAAAACATATGTTTGAGCCGCCTCACCATCATCTATTGACATGAAGGCAGCACCAATTTACAAGATCAAGTTGTGTTTTGTAAGTTAGTGCAGCTGTTGCATCAAAAAATGACGGTAATGTGTAGCAATTATTGTATAACTCGGGACCACTGTCTGTTTAACTTGCATTCCACGTGTCCAAAAACATTACCTGCAGCATATCAACAAATCTGCTACTATCACTACAAAGCATTTAAATGTGCACATTGCTCTGAATTGTACTCACCAACCGGGCCACCAACCACAATACCCAGGAGGTCCACCAGGTCTTGCTCTCTGGCAACAAGGTCAGCCCAGCGATTCTTCAGTTGGTGTTCGTTGCGCAGTGTGTTGGAGAATGCGACGTAGATGGTACAACACCTTAGACCACCTGAGCCTCCTCGCCTTTGTGTGATACCCCTGTATCACCATGCCACCTGCTTCAATCATCAGGGGGAGGAAGTGGCACACCAGCCAGATGAATGCCCCCAGCTCCTCCTCATCCATTCTCCCCAGATGTGGCCTACCCAACATGACAGAAATAATAGGAAAAATAAAGGGTTCAGAGGAAAGTAAAGGAAAAGGAGGGAAGAAAATGAAAGAAAAGTAACCCTCAAACAACCCAACTATCCCCAAACTAACAATACCCACAACAGACTCCCAACAGTACAAAGACAAAATTAGACACCAAATATGACAAATAAACACTTACAATGAACAACTGAGACAATTACAAATAAAACAGATGACAAATAGGATGGCACACAGGAAACAAAAGCACAATTGGGAAAGACAAAACTCTAAGCACAGCCACACAGTCTAGAAAAATCACAGACAGCAAAGTGAAAGTGAAAGTACACCCACTGTACCATTTCTGTAAACAGGATATCCTATCACATCACTTCCTGCCTCAAATGCGGTGCGTTTTTATTATGATGCATCCAAATTTTATGAGGCTTACAATCTGTGCGTCAATTTGTTTTGATGCAAATGCTTAAAAATTACCCCACATCCATAGTTCAAAATATTTAGCATTGGTAACCAATTTCACGAGGTACAGTGTAGGAATTACCGCTCGGGACCAATGGCTGTATAATGGCTGTGAGCGTCATTTTTCTACGCATATGCGGCATTTGCGTCAAAATTTATGTCTTTTACTGTGTTTGTGTAATTTCTCACGTTTTTAAAGTAAATGACAGCTGTAACTGTACAGAGATAGGCTGTTTGCTCCTGCATTGTGTATTCCAGTATTTGGGCAAATGTGGCAGATCACACTACTGCGGACCATGATATTCCAGTTGTTGTACCGGATGAGCACTCTTGACTGACGCAATAGATACCCAAACTTTTTGAATACAAATTAGTATTACCCAGTTTGAGCAGGTTGTGCGTCAATAGAGGATAGCAAGGCTACGCAACTTAATACATTAACTCATTGCTTGTGTGTCAATGTCTGTGAATTGGCTATTTACATTTTTGTTGGGCCTCTGTGTGAACGTCACAAGACGTGCTTTCATTAATGTGCTTGTATGCATGTGTTGTTAATGTGGATAACCTTCACAAACGTTTCAGTGTAGATATGAGTCAGGATATGTGTTTGTCATACACGTAGCATCTAATGCTGTGTGAACTGCACTGTGTTTTGGGACAATACATCTCCCATGACATACTATGCCCAGGATAGATAGAGGACAGTCGATAATGGCAATGAGTAAGCCATCAAATGTACAGCAATGTTAGATACCACATCCTGGTAACTTATTTGTATACTAGCCATTAGTCAGTCATTTGAAAATGCTTTGTAGGTACAGTGTTTGTGGCACATAGTTGCAAAACAATCCAAAAATGAAATGTCACTCCACTGGTTGAGTCCTATATATGACTATGTTTCTCGTGTGGCAGTGGAGGACCAGCAGACCAAGCTGCATGTGTTCAGATATTTTCAGTGGTTAATTGCACAAAGGTGTCCAGTTCAATTGTGTGGCCATGTGTACCCGGTGTCATTATTGTCCTCCATGTTGTCACTGTTGAGTGCAGGTCTACTCATGAGTCTGTGGATCCATTCCCTGCATTAACAGAGTATTCTTCAAAGCAGAATTGACCGAAAGACAAAGGGGAATTGACAACACACATGGGGATATTTGAGCTATGGCACTACAGGAGTTTTATGAGGCTGACAACAGGGTAACCTTGGTGTGCTCACAAACGTAATGAATCAGTAAATAGAACCCATCAGCTTTCATCACAACATTTTTACACAGGGTGGCCTCTAAAATTCCCAATGCAACAGAGAACATCAGTGCCTCTGTGCTGATTAATCTAACAGCTAGTCACCATGCAAGCACCATCATTGGTTTGCAACCAATGTGAATCTGTGTGCGGACCATCAGGGCACAAACATGTTTTGTCCTTTCATGCACATCAGCAAACGTTTTTTGTGCTGGAGGCACCATTCCCAATCCATGCATACAGCCATAGTACACTGTCACTGTTTGTCACTCATGCATACATGAAACACAGGCAAGGGATAGTGCTGGGATTAGGCTATTTGAATACATGTCCCAGACCTTGATACCATAATGTAAAATGATTAAACTATACAATATATTTGTGGATTCATCGTAGACCTACCAGACACAATAACCCAGGAGGAAAGTAAGGACATGGAAAGCAACTATGAGAGAAATGTAACCACAGGGAACCTCTATGGTTACACAAAAACAGGTAACAATCAGGCTAACAGGATGCACACTCTTTCAGGAACTAACATGAACAAGGCAAATGCACAGTGAGCAGAATTAGACTGGGAAAAGCCTGAACAATGCTGTGGATAAATTAAATTGGATTTGTGCTGTTGGCTGCAACGTTACACAATAACCCAAGGGCTGTGTTACACAAGTGGTTTATACGTCAATGCTCAACAAGGATATACATAAAAAGGCAGCTTCTAAGCAGTTCCAGGCAGCAGCAATGGCAGTGCAGATTAAAATGGGTGGTCTGCATGGAAGTGCTCACAGGTGTGTGCAAGCTTCAGTCTCTCACAAGTCCTGTAGGTGAGAATCAAGTTCAAAGGGCCAACAATACCTTTCACATGGGAAGCAATGGACAGGTGATTACAGGTCCTACAGACTACCAGCCAGTGCATTTTGGGACCTGCAGTCCATGCAGTCATATGAACTAGGACTACGGCATGCCATACTAAAGAGGGAAGCACACTGGAGTCAGAATGTGAGTCTGGGTGTGTGTAGATGATGGATTATCAGGGTACATATACTCCTGTTACAGGGCCACCTAGAGAAGGGTGGGGAGAAACTGAATAAATGCCTGTGACAGAACTTATAACCTGGGATGGCATGCACAGGGCATGTCTTGTGAGCAATGCTTGTCATACTTGGGGCACTCGGGCTATCCATTTGCAGCTTACATGGACTTCTTGTCACACATGCTCCTTGCAGAGATAGCTGATGTCACATTTACTGCTGTCAAGCTGTGGTCATACATTCCTGGTACTAATGCAATTGCAAATCCACTGGCTGATGTATGAAACAGTTTCTTTTACTTGTGATTGATGGTGTCTTAGTTCTGTGCCATATGCTGCAATGAACCATGTTGCCAACATGGATGTGTCCCATAGTTGTGCTACTCTGACATTGCCCTTCAAATGTGAAATGAACACCATATATGTCATTTACACTGTATGTGAAGTTGGGTGTACATTCATACCCAAAAAATGTGATATGGCTTTTTCAGTATCCTAATCTGTATTACTGCATTGCTCCATGAGGCTAAACTCAGATTGTGATTCCTAGTGATCCTGTGGTGCATAAATAATTACCCAGACCATGATTTAGTGATTAGATTAGGTGTTTGAAAGTGGTGATGGTGACTATAGTTAAAAGACGTTTTGTACAATGTGTTGTCTCTGACGCAATCCTGCAGCAGTGTTTGGATGGTCCCCCTCATGTTGATGGACAGCATCCTCCTCTTCCTCCTCTTCAGGCATTTGTGGGTCTGGTTCATAGAGGGGAATGTTTCTCCTTACACATATATTGTGCAGGATGGCACAGGTCAGAATGATCTTGCAGACCATTTCCGGGGAATATAAGAGGCTGCCTCCGGTGATGTCGAGGCACCTAAATCTTGACTTCAGGATGCCAAAGGTCCTCTCTACTATGGTGCGTATCCTCTGATATGCCTCATTATAGGCACGCTCTGCTCCAGTGCTTGGGTTTGCAAATGGGGTCATGGTCCATGGCTGGATCCCATACCCCTGATCAGCTGAAAGTGAAAATGAGAGAAAAAGTTTGATGGAGCTTGCACCATGATTATCACTTTGCATGGCAGTTGTTCTCTTGTGTTGTCTGTGACTCATCTGTGTTTGTGTTATTGTGTGGAATCCTAGGCTTCTAGGATGTGCCATCAGCATTGTGATGTTTCATTATCTGAACTGGTGTTTGTCTGATTGACCGGATGTCAGCAGTATTTTTGTAGACTTGCAGTACATTGTGTACTCCCATGCATTACGTCATGTGAAAGAGGTGTCCATGTGTCTTAACTGAGGGTGACATGATACTTCCATACACTGAATCAATTCCACAGTGGTGGTGACACGGTTGCATCAATATGGCCTGGTCATCCCATCCAATTTAACATATACAATAGAATTTGTTGAACATCAGTGAAGCTCTTTGAGTTGGCTAGGTGACAATGTACAACACATCTCCATAAGTTGGCAGCACTGAAGTGTTGACAATTGACAATGCACAAATATCCCATGTGTGACATGTTCTATGCAAACCTATTTTTCTGTCCTCGCAGAGTTGGCTCATGTTCAAACGTGTACCTACACTACTGAACCTGGTCCAGGTAAGCTGGTTAACTTGGTTGTGAGGGTGAAGGTTTAAGTGTCAGAAGGTCCATATGCCTGTACATCTGTTGTGTATGTGTGAAATTGGCTCAATCCGTATGTGTAGCAATGTGCACTTTGCAATATTGTCACATCAATATGTGCCCTTAGCACAGTCCACTTGCTTATTGGTAGTGGGCATTGTCACCCCAAGAGTGATGTGAGATGTTGGTACAGCCTCAATGATTCCATGTCCCATTCATTGGAGTCATCATCATCATGCTTGTGTGTCATGGAGTTAGACCTGCAGCGAAACACATTGCATACTCCTTACACAGTACATATTGTTTGGAAGGTTGTGTAATTGAGTGTTATTGGTGTGATGTTGGAAGATTATTCTGCCAGTTAAGGCCATATCATTGTCACTGTGTGGTTTAAAATTGTTTCCTTGTGTCTCTGGAGTGGCATCTGTTGTTATTTGCATCTGTCATTTGTCCATAGGTATGTATCCCATTGGGTCAGGATATCAAACATGACTAGCAGTGTCACAACCTCAGTGTCTTCCTGGCCACATGTCAATGTAGTGGTATATGTGTTGTGTGTCCTACAGGGTTGCTGTGTAGTGTGTATATAACTGGGTTTCTGTACTTACCAACAAGTAGGCCATATCCATATCGTCCATTCTGGAAGTGTTGATTGATGGTGCAGTGGCGGAAGATGAAAGAATCATGTACACTCCCGGGATACTTTGCCACAATGTTGGTGATCAAACCCCAGTGATCCACAATGGCCTGCACGTTGATGGAGTGTGTGTGCTTCCTGTTGCGGTATAGATGCTCGGTTGCAGCAGGTGGCATAATCCGTACATGTGTGCAGTCAATAGCACCTAGCACATCTGGGAAGCCATTGATTTGGCAGAAGCCTTGTTTGCTGCTTCAGCTGTGTGTTGGGGAAGCTGATGTGGTGGGGTGTGAGGGAGATGAAGGCATCCAGTACCTTGGGTAGGAAGGCAGAGAATGAGGGCTGTGAGATCCCAGCAACCAGGGCACCAGTGGTTTGAAAAGAGCCACTTGCCAACATGTGGAGGAAAGCTAGCAGCTTGGTCTCTGGTGGAATTATGTGGGGTGTCTGCAAGCTGGGTGCCAACTGTGGCTGAATGTGGCGTAGCAGCTGCTGAATGGCTTGCCAGTTTAGTCTGTACCTCTGGGTGATGTCATGTTCCCTGAGGCCCAGAAGGGTTGTCCTGGTCTGGAATATCCTCTCCTGCCTTCTGCGTTGCCTTTGGGGTCCCTGCTGGTGTGGTGGACGCTGCTGCTGTTGGTCCTGTGCTCTGCGTCTTCGTGCATACTGGATGAAAAGCACCTTCATGTCTTCCTTTTTGAGCTCTGCTGTTGCTTCTGTGTGTTTTCCTTAAGTACTAGTGTGTCTGCCCCATTTTAACACCTGCCCTGACCCAGGCGTTAATTTGTGATGCAAATTGGGCTGTGCGCCATTTTCCGCCTCCGCCTCCCAGCCGTGTGGGATTTTTGCGCGGTAGGATAAATATGTTGCACAGGTGTTTAAGTCATTTTTTGGACGGGAACGCCTACCTTCCATGTCTTTAATGCAAGGCGGTTTCATGCATCCAGAAAATGACACACACAGTGGAATTTTGGCGTTCGTGGGATCGGGCGTCTAAGTAGAAATATGGCGTTAGTTTTGCGCAGAATTTGCGTTAAAAAAAAATTAAGCAAATCCGGCGCAAGCAGAGTATAAATATGCCCCTTAATGTTTCTATGCGATAGGTTGCGAGGGCAAAGTAGTCTTCATTAATAGTTAGCTGTACTCACCTCAACCAACTTGACCAACAATCGTAAAGACACCGAGGGCTTTGGGGGCACCGCCGCCTCCTTCCCTCCTCTCTTCATTGTGGGATTCTCTTCTTCCCTTTGATTATGAGCTGTCCAGCGCCGCTCGTCACTCTGTTGGAGGATCCTGACCCGCTCCGGTTAGCACTGTTGTTTTGGCTCTGGGCGTTCCACACTTCTCTGGCCGCATCGTCCTCATCGCTCCGGTTGTTGCTGGATGAGGCTGCGCACCTGATGCAGCAGTCCTCTGTTACCGGCCCTCTGATCGTTGCAGTAACACTGCATGGGCTCTCCCTGGACAGCTGGCCTCCTCTTTCAAGCAGGGTTGCACCGCTGTGGTGTACGGCTGTCCTCTGCTTGAGTTGTTTCCCCGTGGCAGCTGTGGTGATTGATGGCAGGCAAAAACAGGGGTATTGGAGTGAGCTTGTACTGTGCAGAGTCGCGTTGCCACCAACTGCGGCGGTCCTGTGCCAGGTGCCTGCATCCGGAAAGCCCCAAAATTTCCTTGATTTTCTTGTGCGCTGCCCCTTCCCCACAATGTACTTTCTGAAGGGGCAGCGCTGTTAAGGCGCAGGCCCCTGATGCCCCTTTGGGGGCAGCCTCTGCCATTTTTCTTCACATTGTGGGATTTGTGGTCTTTTTTTGTCATCCTCAGGACCATAAACTTTAAAACAAAATATTGGGTTGGACAGCCCAATGCAATATATGTTTATTTGATTAATTTTTATTTATGCATTTTTATATAGCGTGAACATTCCAGAGGTGTCAGAGCACTTTACAATAGAACAAAAGAAAGAACGTTACATGAGAAATTTAGAGTAATATAGTAGTAGGTGATAATATGAATAGCTACTACAGTTACTCATGGCGAGAGTTATGTATTTACAAATGGCTTAGTCATAACAAATTACATATTGGAAATGTTAAAGCAATAAGGGTTCCATAAATATATATTACATATTTACAGAGTTGAAGCAAAAGGTCATTATAGCTCTCTATGGTGTCATGTAACAGTCATGGTCACGCTATGAAATGAGACACCATATGCCTGGTGAGGAGCATTGGTGTGGAGTGCTAACAAGAAAACTGTCTTAGGAAGAGAAGAGTTTTAAGGTCTGTTTTGAAGATCCGAAAAGAAGTGGTGGTGCGAAGGTTTGGCGGTAGTTCCAAATTCTAGTTGCTTTACTTGAGAAAGATTGTGCCATGAGTCGTTCCCTTTTGAAAGATAAAGGTTTGAGTAGCAGATTTTCAGTATTGCTTGATCATCTAGAGCCACCTGATATCTTGAGTTTGTTACCTAGATATAGAGGGTGGAAGTGTGAATGGCTTTTTGGGTGATACAAGCAGTCTTGAATATAGTTCTGGTTTAAATAGGAAGCTAGCGAATAGTTAGCAGCATGGGAGTGATGTAGTTGTTTCTCTGGCACTGTAGACGAACCACACTGCTGAGTGGAGGATGGATTTTAAAGGATTTAGGAAGGTCTTGGGTAGGCCTCTAAGGAGAGCATTACAGTAGTCCAATCTGTAGAGTACCAAAGATTGGACAAGATTTTTGAAGTCTTGCTCAGTAATGTCAGAGCCCCCAGAGAAGGCGCAGTTGAAGTATGCATTATTGGCCATGTTGCTGATTTGGGACTGGAGGTTTAGGCCCTCATTATGACATTGATGGTAAATCTCACTTACTGCCATGCTGACTGCTGCCAACATACCGCTGCCCCGGCGGATATCCATTCACCATATAATGGCACACACACACCAATCAGTCACTATTCAGCTACACACACAATTCCACCACACCAAAGGTCAGTGATAAACTGGTGGTATCAAAACCCACACCGTTACGCCAACAGAACTACACCCACAACATTATGACCCACGAATCACCACGGCGAACATTCAACGGTGGTAAACCACTGGCGGTACATACCGCCGCAATCAGAATACACACACGCTATCAAAACAGCACCACATAGGACAATTCAAACTACACACACCTGACACACATACACACACCACACCCACACACCCACACCACTATAAAACACCCACCCACATTACCCACAACCCTTTACCAATACAAATAATTACCAGCAGAGAGAGACAGCAAGAGTACTCACACAATCAGAGCCACATACCACCATCACCTTTACACCACCCACGCACCTTACATCACACACCCCATCACATCACCCTACACACCCTCACACACACCACCTACACTACACGCATGGCACCACAACGACACCCCAGATTCTCCAGCCTGCCAGTGGCAATGTCACACATCAAACTGTCAATGATTTGTGAAATAACACTGTCTTACCTGTGTTTCATTGGAAGTATGGACGGATGACTGCACTTCTGTTGTCCTCTTCCTCATCCTCTGCCTCCTCTTCTTTACTGTCCACAGGGTCCACTGCTGCCACACTACCATCTCCAGCCTCCTCCTCCTGCAGAAAAGGCACCTGGCATCTCAAGGCCAGGTTGTGCAACATGCAGCATGCCACAATGATTTGGCAGACCTACTTGGGTGTGTAGCACAGGGCTCCACCTGTTAGATGGAGGCACCGAAACCTGGCCTTCAGGAGGCCGAATATACATTCAATAATCCTTCTTATTCGCCCATGTGCCTCATTGTAACATTCCTCTGCTCTTGTCCTGGGACTCCTCACAGGGGCCAGTAGCCATGAAAGGTTGGGGTAACCAGAGTCACCTGCAAATATCGTGGGACAACTGTTAGCCACACACTAACCCTTATGTCCCACACCATACCCAAACACCAACACCCACTGGGTGGGAACGAGGGCTCACCTATTAGCCACACCCTGTGCCTCTGTAGTTAGGCCATCACATTTGGGATGCTGCTATGCCTCAAGATAAAAGCATCATGCACCGAGCCTGGATACTTAACATGGAAGATGTACTGGTCCGCCAAACACACCATCTGCACATTCATTAAATGATAACTTTTTCGATTTCTGAAGACATGTTCATTTCGCTGGGGGGAACAAATGCTATATGTGTCCCATCAATCACACCAATGATGTTGGGGATATGTCCCATTGCATAGAAGTCAGCCTTCACTGTGGCCAAATCCTCCACCTGGGGGAAAACAATGTAGCTGCACATATGTTTAATCAGGGCAGGCAACACTCTGGTCAGCACTATTGAGAACATTGGCTGTGACATTCCTGCTGCCAACCCCACTGTCACTTGGAAAGAACCTGTTGCAGAAAATGGAGCACAGATAGCACTTGCACAAGAGGGGGGATCCCAGTGGGATGACCCATAGCTGATATCAGGTCAGGCTCCAATTGGGCACACAGCTCTGTGATTGTGGCCCTGTCCAATTCAAATCTATGGGGTAAAATAGTGAGCAGCTGGTCATTATCTGTACATTGTAACCACTTCAGTTCAATGCATATAGTGATTGTTACAATATTCAGATGAAATATGTCCAGACTGTGAAAATGGGAACTGTGACGCAGTTAGGATCCATGGCCTCCGCTCCCTAGAAATAGCTTCCGCCTGTCCAGTATGGAGGGATAGCTGGAAATGAGGCACCACCGCGGACGTGACTGCCATTTTATATCTGTTCTCTCACTTGCTACCTGACTTTCAACAGGGGAGGACCTACACTGCATGTGCTGCTGTGACCTGTGTCAGGAACCTACCATGGCGCATGTGACTCGGGAAAGGGCCCCTGCCTTCACCTTCACCTCAGCAGAGTTGGAGTGACTAGTGGATGGGGTCCTACCCCAGTACCGACTGCTGTATGGGCCTCCAGACCAACAGGTGAGTATACTGTGAGCACAATGCATGCGGCATGATTGCATGGAGTGCTGTGTGTGAAGGCCTTGTGTGGGGGGAGGGTTGGTGGATGGGCCCTGGGCAGCGTGCAGCATGTATGCTGGGCCATGTCTGTGCTAATGGGTATGGGAAGGGCTATGGTGGGCCATGAGTGTAACAGGCAGGACGGTCTAATACCTTTCCCTGTGTGTATTTCTCTGCAGGTCACGCCCATCAAAAGAAGGGTATATGGTGTGCCATCGCCAAGGATGTGTGGACCATGGGGGTCTACGGCAGACAGAGCACCCACTGTCGGAAACGGTGGGAGGACCTGAGACGTTGGGCACGGAAGACGGCAGAGGCCTAGCTGGGGATGGCCTCCCAACGAGGCAGTGGTGCCTGTCGAACCCTGACCCTCCTGATGGCCCGCATACTGGTGGTGGCCTATCCGGAGCTGGATGGGTGCTTGAGGGCATCACAGCAGCAACAAGGAGGTGAGTAAAGTGCCCTTCAATTCTACTTACACCTGGTGGGGTGGTTTCCGGGTGAGGGATGTGTGTCTCTGGGTGCCCATAGGCCAGGCCTGACATAGCAGAGTAGGTCCCATGTTGGCCTGTGTTCTGATGTGAAATTCCTCCAACCTAGCTAGAAGGCATCCACTACTGGGCAGGGGTGTGTGGGTCTCAGGTATGCTGCAGTTGGCGGTATGTGGTAGTGCATTGCCTAGTTCGTAGGGCGTTCCCTGTGTGTGAGTGTGTTGTGTATGCCAACGGTGGTGTTGGTGCCGCCGTTGACCAAGTGTATGCTTTGTCTGTCCCCCCCTTTTTGTTTTGTCACCATGTCCTTATGTGCATTAGCATCATCTGGCAGAGGAGCAGTGGCACCGGCGACGGAGGGAGCTGCATCCCACAGGACCCAGGCGGCAGAGTCCACCGACGCTGAGGGCACCAGTGGGACGGAGGCCGAGGGAGCACCACGGCGGAGACTGGAGGGGACAGTTCGGACACGGATACCTCCTCCGATGGAAGCTCCCTCGTGGTGGCAGACACCTCTGTGACTACCCCAGCTACAGGTACAGCCACCACCCGTACCAGCACCGCCCTCCCAGCAGCCCTCAGCGAGTTGCCCCTGCCTGCTCACCCAGGAGGGTGGGCATCTCCTTCGCCCCAGGCACCTTAGGCTCTGCCCCAGTTAGCCCTGCTGCCCTGAGTGAGGAGGCTATTGACCTCCTTCGATCCATCTCTGTTGGGCAGTCAACCATTGTGAATGCCATCCAGGTGCTGGCAACCCAAATGCAACAGTCCAATGCATTTCTGGAGGGCATTCACACTGGCATTGCGCCCCAACAGAGATCAATCCGGCTCTGGCCTCCTCTCTGATGGCAGCCATTGTCCCTGTTTCAACCCTCCCCCCTCCAACTTCCTCTACCCAATCCCATTCCCCTCAACCCCAACCTATCCCAAGCACACAGGCAGGCGAGCATGCACACACAACAACACACAAGAGTGGCACAGGCAAACCCAAGCACCACACTTCATCCCACAGGCACTCACACAAACACCATCAAGATGCAGACATACCAACATCCACTGCCTCCACTGTGGCCCCCCTCCTCCTCGTCCTCCGCCTCCCTCCCCGTTGTGTCTCCACTCACACGTGCATGCACTACATCCTCATCCAATACCCCTATCACCAGCACACCTATCAGAACACACACCTCACTGGCAGTCACCACCCCAACATCCATGCACACGTCCCGTGTCCTCTCCCACTGTGTCTGTGCTCCCTCCTCCCAAAGTAAATAAAAGCAAGCACTCAGGCACCCATCAGCCATCCACCTCACAACAGCATCCAGCCCATGCACCTGCACCCAAACACAGCAGACTGACACCTCCTACAACCACTCCCTCTTCCTCCACTCTCAAACCTTCTCCCTCTTCCCACCCCAATGTCCCTAAGAAGCTTTTCCTCTCCATCATTGACCTCTTCCCAACCCCTCCCCCGCCTTTATGTCAGGTCAGGGTGGTCAAAAGCCAGGCAAGCACCTCAGCCACCCAGTCCACGGGCACAGTAGTGTCCCCACCAACTCCAGGTGGGAAAGGATCCCGCCCACCAGCCAGACAGACAGAAAGGGTGCCTGCCCCAAGTGCTGCAGGAAGGAAGGACAAGGAGCCAGCCCCAAGTGCTGCAGGAAGGAAGGGCAAGGAGCCAGCCCCAGGTGCTGCAGGAAGGAAGGGCAAGCGGCCTGAATCAGCAGGCAGTAAGGACAAGGGGCCTGGTGCTGGGACTTAGTCAGAGACCCCACCACCAACCATGGTGATGCAGCCGTTCGAGGCTGCAGGGGATGGGCAGGAGCTTCCCCCCACAACCACCAACTCCACCAGCAGCACCACCACCACCAGCAGTGGGCAGCCGTCCGAGACTGCAGGGGATGGGCTGGAGCTTCCCCCCCACAACCACCAGGGGAATAATAATAAAATATATATTTTTAAAAACATACCTGCTGCTCCCGGTTCTGCTGTGTGTCTTACACCTTTACTAGTGGTGATTGTTGGTAAGGATAAAAACACATTTGGGACACTATTGGGTATAATGACTCATAGTGTCACCTTAATCCTATTGGCCAACATGCTTCTGCCCGCTCATCTAGCCAAACTGGTCTGGGGCATTCATCAGGGCGTTTCCTAAACATTCTGGGCCAACCTGAGAATTAGCTCAGATACGGGAGGCCTATGGAGGACCCGATTAGGTGTTTGCGAAGAGTGCTTCCTTTGATGAAGTAAGTCCTCTCCTGCTTTTCCCCCTCGAGGGGCCACAACGAGCAGACGCCTTGGAGCCATTGACCACCACGCCTCCCATGTTTCACCACAGATAAGATCAATGTTTTTATGTATTTTGTTATTCGTTTCCTTTAATTTATCATTTACTCTTTTGGTTCTCCCTTTTTTTATTTGTTCATATGTCAGTTTTGTCGATGAATGTTGCAAATAAGCCAGCAATGACTCCCAGGGGATAGACACATTTTGGTTGCTGCAATTGTAGTACCATACTAATTGGACCCTTATGACCTTTTCTAGCACCCACTCCACTGTGACTGGGGGCCTACTAACATCCCTGGTTGGCACACAGCAAGTCTCTTTATTTATTTTGAAATTAACTCTTCGTCCACAGCGGAAAATACCAGGCATTTACTCCTTCTGCTTTGATATTCTAACATATATTATAGTAACTTATCCCTGTTGCCTCTTGACTCTCCTTGATTCGGCTCATTTGTTCCCTCACAGTGTGTGACTATAAGGGGCATCTCCCTCTTCCCCAGACTAAGGGCTACCTGCCCTTATCCTATAGGGTCAGAGATCATGTCCGTCTGTTTTTAGATGCTGAGCATTTTATTATTAGTTTTGTTTAGCACCCTTTCCACAGCAATGAGCAATTGCATGGTTGTGTGTTCACCTATAGCATGCATTTACACACCTTGTGTGCAGTAGTTTGCAGTGATTACTTTCACGTATCTTTAGCTCCTGTGCTTACCATGTTTTAACTTTAACTTCTATTCTTCCTATTCCGTTTCCCTCAAAGGCCTCCCGTATCTGAGCTAATTCTCAGGTAGGCCCAGAATGTATTATAATAGAGCCTTTCACCTTTAGTTTAGGAAAGGCCCCCGACGAATGCCCCATACCAGTTTGGCTAGATGAGCGAGCAGAAACATGTTGATCATTAGGATTAAGGTGACAATAGTGTCCCAACTGTGTTTTTAACCTTACCAACAATCACCATTATTAAAGGTGTAAGACACACAGGTGATTTGTTAGGTAATTTTAGTTTATTTTCTCACTCAACTGGATCCCCATTTTATTCAGAAAGATATCATCTCATCACTCCATCAGAGTTCTTTTATCGACGAGGTTGAGTCCACCCAGGTGGTAGTATCCTATCTGGGTGGGGATAGGTGGTCAACTGACGATACATGACACTATAATGTGTGTGAGACCACCTATTCCGTAAGAATAGAATTCTACATGCACCATACCCCACTTTTTTTTAGATCACAATATCAGTGATCTGACGATCAGTTGAACAGGCCTGACTGGTTGTTCACTAGGTTCCCCATACTCTTTGTGTTTATGATTCTTGATTTAGGGAGGTAGCATGGGGACCAGAACCTCCCCTATGTCTCTCTATGTGTAAACATCTCATCAGGACCAACCATTAAGTCGGACACCTGATGGAAGGCAGAAACCAACACCCATGTGCAAGCACCACTGGTGTACAATTAAATATTTACTCAAATGAGGGCCTTGGCATACCAAGTTAATATTTCCAAAATAATTCCCAGGTTGTATTGGAGTAAAGGATCCACTGTGGTATAAGAAGCCTAATCCAGAGGCCAACAGTTCCACCTGTCCGCTCTATGAAGCTATTATTTATCCGGCATCCAAATTTAATTAAATGTCTGATGCAGGCGGCCGGAATATGCTCATATTATGGCCAAGGAACTGAGTCGAAGGCGGTACCTCTGTGACGATTATCTGACTACCGGTACGGCCCATATTATAGGTGTGTCCCTGATACAGGTGGTCAAAGGGATAAGCGTGGTCTGCCCGTGTCTGTAATGCATGATGACAAAGGATCTGCTGTGGGCTTACCACTGGTACGTAAACAATCATGGGTGGGTCGTCAAATTTGATGGTTGTGGATGAGGGGGGTTGCTGGTGGTTTTGATTAGGTCAAAGAGTTTCGTTGGTCTGTTCTTGGCAGAGTTGAGAAGGGTTCTAAAGTAATTAGATTTTTCACTAAAGATATGGTTATGATAACGAGATCTTGTGTATCGGGGGCATGCAAGATTATTGACAGAGGATGACTGTCTCCATTTCTTTTCCAAGATTCTTAGGGCCATATTTATACTTTTTTAGTATACAATTGTATTTTGTAAGTTTTCACCGCTTTTGCGTCATGAAATGATGCAAATGCGGCGCTAAAAAAGTCTAAATATGGGCCTCAGTTCTTTCCTTTCATCATAGGACTTATTGAACCACGGGGCAGAGGATGTGGGCCTTTTTTTCTTGCTCTGAAGTGGTACTTATTATCTATCAGGACAGATAAACTGGCACAGCAGTGAGTAGTCCGGTCATTGACGTTAGAGTTGGAGCTGATGCCTGGTAATACAGTCTTAGCTGTGTTGCTGAGAGTGTTTAGATTGATGTTCTTTGTGTTGCGAGACCAGGTAGTTTCCCTTTGTGAAGTGAGAAAGGGAAGAGGAAGTTATCGGTCCAATCTACATTTAGAGGGTCATCTGCTATGAGCAGGTCATAGTTGGAAATAATAAGGTCAAGTCTGGAGCCCTTGGAGTGTGTTAGGTTAGAGTTGTGTTGTAAAAGATCATTTATGGAGAGAAATGTGGCAAGCTTGTTGGTATCCAAGTCTTCCGAGGTGCCCCAGTGAAGGTTAAAGTCTCCTAGGAAGTTCAGTTTATAGCTTTGTGAAGATAGGCACCTTGCAAAGTCAATTAATTCCTCAGTAAAAGCAGAGTTGTCACCTGGTGGGTGGTAAATGACGTTAATCTTGGTAGGGGAGTAGTGCTGCACACGAAGTCCCAGAGTAAGGCATTCAAATGTAAAAAAGGAGCTACTGCGTAGTTCACCTGCATTGAATGGAGTTTCTGAAAAAAGCAGCAATGCCTCCCCCAACTCGCCCTAGCCTATCGTACCTAAAAATTTAATAGTTGGGGGTGAAAGGAAATTGAGAATAATGTAAGAAGTGTCATTGAACCAGGCTTCAGTAAGGACTAGTAGGTCAAGGTTGTAGTTAGTGATGGTGTCTGAGATTTCCAGCTTGTGTTTTGTTGCAGATCTGCAGTTTCGAAGCATACAATACAGGTTTGAGGTGACTGTGTTGGTGTAAGATGTTAGGGCAATTGATGATGATAGGAATAACATTCCTATAGGTCAGTGCCTGGGATGTAAGTGGCTGGTGTTTGGTTCTGACCAGGGAGATAGTGGGTGTAGTGCATTGCTTTGTGCTGTCTAGATAGGAGATGCTAGTGGAGGTGGTATTCTAGCCAGTAAGTAAATTAGAAATGTCATTATGGGAGAGATTGTGCAAAGCTCTTTTGGGGCATGGTGAGAACAGTACTCCTCAGGATTAAGTATATAGGGTAATGTGTTCCCATTAAGGGGAGCTGGGAGTCCAAAACAATGGACACTTTAGAGCTTAAGTGGACAATAGTGACTTCAAGCTGGGAGATTGTGGAGGTCAGATGGCCTAGTTTGTTTTCAAGAGTGTGCAGAGCACTGCAGGGAATGTAATGATGCTGGGTAGGGTTGGCTGGTTCTGAGTGTTGTTCTTTTTGAAAGGCAGATTCGGGAGGGGGAGATAAGGTGATGAGGGGGGATATTAGATTCTGGTGTGGAGGGTGCAAGTTCAAGTAGTGTTGGTTGGAGGTGAGTGTGGGTGCTGCTGTGGTGTAAATGAAATTCTTGGTGCACTCATTGAGAGAAATAGAAGTTTTGTGTAGTGTTTCGGGTGAGGATGAGTGGTAGCTGTTGTGGGACAGAGGCATGTGTGTTGGAGGGGTGGTATGGGAGGAGATGGGGCAAAAGGTCTGAGTAGTTGGAAGTGAAGAGAGGGGTTTAGAGTGGCAACATGTGAGTTGGATTGCATGAGTGAGTGGGGACTGGATAATTCTTTTTGATTAGAGAGAAGGGGAGGAGAGAGGTAGAGACTTGTTTGGTATAGCATTGGGTCAAGCACAGGCCACTGTAGAGATTGGGAGGAGAGGAGGCTAGTGGGGCAGAAGGGAGCAGGTGGGCCAGAGAGGGATCCTGTACCTCCTAGGGGATCAGCCTTATGGTACTCAGGTGGATCGGGGAGTGAGTATTGAGGGTGGAGTCCATTGGCAAGTTGAGGGGGTCGGAGTGTCAGGGGGAATGATCAGTGATGGAAAAATATTGTCAAACAGAGATAGATGGGTGTCTTTAGCGTGAATCATGACCTTACTGTTGTTGTACAAGGAGACAGTGATTGGACCATTGAAGTAGGCCAAAGGGGAGACATCAAGCTGAGAGCCATGTGGGATTCTGGAGGAGAATGTCACTTTAAGTGAGTTGTGGAAGCTGGTAATCCTAGATGAGATATTGTGGGTGAAGAAAATTAGATCAGTTTTGAGTCTCCTATACCAGCTATGGTACTGATCAACAAAAAGGGTGTCAGGGATTTGATCAAGAGTGTTGTTTTTGAACTTTTTTTCAGAGGCTTTGGATAGGGTGGGTGGGTAAATAATCTTGTAGTAGCTAGCACCAGCTTTTCCCTGCTTGATAGATATTGTAGTAAGGTAGTGGGGCTAGTTTAATGGCCTATGACAGGGTTCTGCAAAGTCGGTCCTTGAGAGCCGAGTCCATGCCAGATTTTTTGCATATCCACATTTAGAAAATAGATGTTTCAGAAATCTACATTTTTCTAAATGTGAATATGCTAAAAATCTGGCATGGACCCAGCTCTCCAGGACCGACTTTGCAGAACCCTGGCCTATGATCATAAAAAATACCATTAAGTGACCTTCAGAGCGGCTCAAAGCTGCCAGCGTACTGATAACCATAAATTGTAACTATAAATTGTGCATCTCTCTCACACATCTTCATCCACCACACTGCTAAGTGCTGCGTTCCATAACAGGTTAACCACACTTCAGAGATTATTACGCGTAATATAGAAACACTTCCCACGTAGGATCAACATCAACACCCTTCCAGCTACAAACCCTACATGGCTAGCTTGCTGCCCATGTAGACATTGCTTCCGTGCCCCAAAACAGGGGTAGCAAGAGCTATATAAATGTTGCAGCACAATGCTATAAAACAATGACTTCAAGTCCCAAAATACAAGGTTAAAACCAGGACTTTATGAGCTTCTCAGATGTGGATATAGGAAATTTAACAGCTCGGAAAGTGTTAAACTGTTTCCATATATAACATTTACTTTCGTACTGAAAAGGTCTTTGAGAATCAATCAGGCCCATAATATCAAAAACCCTCCCATTGCTGAAAGTGCTAGATGCCAGAGGTAGATAACTTATAAAAGCTATGTAAAACTGTTGTGGCATGTCTATCTGAGAACGTCTGGAATTTTGTGACATGTGTAGAATTCTACAAGTTGATCTGAAATATAGAAAGGTGCTGTACATAATTTAGGTAATGAAGGGAAAAACATCCATTAGTGTATGGAATAGATATTGTTTGGAACCGGTAAGGGGGAGAAAAGGGATGTGGATTACATTTTACTAAAAATGTTAGAGAGACACATTGGTTCCTGAATCAATGTGGTATTAGAAAGTCACAAGTTCTCTGGTATGGTGAATGGATGGCAAACTTTGTGGCATGTCTTAGGAGTGTGGTACATGCATGAGTTTGGCCAGCTTGTAGATTCCCTGATAAGAGATCAGTTAGTAAGATGCACTAAAAGCCCAAAGATTCAAGATAAGCTATTAGCAAAGGCTCCAGGTCTCAAAGATGCTGCAGCTGTTGTAGAAGGGATGGAGCACACTATGGAATTGTTAAAAGAAATGCTTGAGTGCATAGATGAAGGGTGGGAGACTGGTATATGAAGTGACCTCCACCAAAGAGTTTTGTTGATATGAAAGAGATTCAGTGGGAGGATGGTAAGTTTAAGAAAGATGGGTTAAACAGACACCAAAGGAAAATGTTTTGGATATGGGGACTGTGGTAATTTATTCAAAAATGTAGGTTTGCTAGGTTTGCCATGTGTAGAAGGTGTGACAATAAGGTAATTTTGCACAAGTGTGCAGGAACAAGATACTGAATGTGGAGGAAGTGACTAAAGGAATTAAAATTGTTTTGAATGTGAAGGAATGAATAAGCAATCGGATTGTGATGAACTGGTGATGCCAGAATTAATTTCAAAATAGGGTGGGTAAGGTAATTATGGTCTTAGTCAATTCTGGCTCTTGTAGCCTGATTGGAGACAAAAAAGGTGAAGTATAGATGGTGATATAAATGTGGGGTTGACAGCTTTTATTATTAATCCAGTAGGCTATAGCAGTATAGGCATTGACCTCACTGGGATTGTGGAGATGAGAATAAGATTCAGAAGCAGAGAGACTATGGGCAAAGTTTCTGTGGCCAGGCATAGTGAAAAGTTCATGTGGTGGATACACGAGAGAGACCAGGGTGTCATCTTCAGTCACAATGCACCTATGCTGCTAATGCTAGTAGGTAAAGACCACTGAAAATGAAGGCATAGTTAGAGAGTTATGTTATATTTTATTGTTTAAGCATTTTATTGTGCAAGTTCCCTTTATGGAACTTGCAGTAGAATTAGAATGTTAATGGGATAAGAGAAGAGGGGGATTCCGTTGAAGGCGATCGTCGGTGGCGGTTGTTGCTGTGCCATGATCTGAAATAAATCTACATATAACTTCGCAGTGTATGCTGTGCTACCTTACAAATTTGGCGACGAGTTTGGAAGACGTTCACCTGCCATCAACCAGCGGGGGACTAATGGCACAGGCGCGGTGAGAACTTGCGTTCGACGAAGATTAACGGTGCAGGCCTGTATTTGACATTTTAAGGTGCCGTTTTGCTGTGTATTTGTTTTGGTCAGCGCTAAGACCCATATATCATTTTGGTGCAGTTATTGGCATCTAAAGCACCGTGCGTGTGCAACGTCT
This sequence comes from Pleurodeles waltl, assembly GCF_031143425.1. Lineage (NCBI taxonomy): Eukaryota > Metazoa > Chordata > Amphibia > Caudata > Salamandridae > Pleurodeles > Pleurodeles waltl. Next base: position 605,759,926 of record NC_090446.1, read on the forward strand.
TGAGGGGATTGCGAGCAGCATTACCAGGCAACGTATCTTCACGCGCTTTTCATTCTTACCACGTCTGTTACACAGTTACTAAGCAACACAGCAACGCTGTTCCTGAGGAGTCTTGCTTGTTTATTTTGTATTGCGTATGCCGTGAAGTTGCTAGGGTAAGCGGGGACGCTGTCCTGCCAGGTTAAGTGCTAATCTATATATAAGTACTGCAAGGAGGATTTACTATTTTTATTTTGTACCGCACATTGTTTGTTGCGCATTCCTGTGTTATGGGCTGCTTTATTTTTTGTGCAGTCCCGTATAGTGGCTCAATGTGTTATTGATCACTATCTCGCTGAATTTTAACGTAGCCACATCATTTGCTATACAAAGAAAGAACGCCTAAGGAAAAGACTAAGGTTTTGATAATTATAGGTTAAAGGCTCATTAGTGTGTAACAAGGGAAAAACAATAAAAGAAACTATGCAATTTGAGCCTCCTGCTAAATTTCTTCAGCACAAGGGAGATCCACCTTTGCCTTGGGCTAGATGGAAGGAAAGATTTTTGATGTATTTAAAGTCAATCGATGAGGAAGGAATGTCACACGAAAGGAAGAAAAATATACTGTTGCATTGTCTGGGTTCGGAAGGGCAAATGATTTTTAGAACTTTACCTTAAGTCGCACTCCAGGAGGATGAAATTGATGTGTTTAATAACGCTTTGAATAAATTAGAAACTAGGTTTAGACCAACAGCAAGTATTGCGTTAAACAGATTCAGATGCCAAACGAGGTCACAACTGTCTAGGAGGAACTTTTGATGAGTTTCTCACAGCGTTTTGTCAGTGCACTGCAATTTTGGACACATTACAGATTAGATGATTCTTGATCAGACAATTGTCCCTGTTAGGAGTAAACATATTCAGGAGCCATTGTGGGTTATGGAGGATCCGAAGTTGCAAGATGTTATTAACACAGCGAAAGCTTTAGAACAATTGGAGAAATAGATCAAAACTGTACAAGACACGGAGAAGAGCAAGAATTCGGAGTTTGAAGTTGTGGCAGTGGTTGGACAAAGTGTTCCGAGTAATCTTAATGGCACCAAGAATGCTTCAATCAACAAGAAAGAAGACAGAACTGGGAGAAGTGAACGTTCATGTTGGTATAGATGTGGGAGTTGGAATCATTTTGCCAATTCATTACAATGCCCTGTATTGGGAAAAGATTGTAAAAAATGTGGTAGAATGGGGCATTTTGCAAGGGTGTGTAAGAAGTTTCTAAAGGGCAACAACCTTAATAAGAATAAGGTTTCGTATCTTTGTGAAGAAAGTGAAAGAGGTGTTGCATTGTCTATCACCCATGGTAGAGGAAATGATGGCAAAGCAGATGACAGGGTTAATGAAGTTGTAAAACAACCCAAATGCTATGTTAGTGTTGAAGGAAAGAGTATTGAGGTAATGGCTGACTCTGGGTCACCTTGGACTATCATTACTAGTGATTATTTTAAGGAAATATTTGGTGATATTTGGAAAATTGCTGATTTGAAGATCTCGGATATTGTAGCTGAGAGTTTCGATGGCTCGGTACTGGATATTAAAGGGTTTGAAGAGACTGTAACCAAGGGAGGTCTGCATGCATTAAGCTGTATGTGGCAGAGAAGGGAGTGAATGTGTTGGGTTGGAGAGATCAGGCCAAGTTAGGAATAATTTGAATCCCGAGATCTACTGAGCCTGTGATGTTAATTGGAGATTATTATGAAGGGGACTGGATTGTGTCTAGGTTTCCACAATTATTTACTAAGAAGCTGGGTAAGCTACCAAATTACAGTCACAGGATCAGATTGAAATAAAATGCTAAGCCCATAACTCAGAAGTTGAGAAATGTTCCTATTGGGGTGCGTGAGGAGTTGAAGGATACTTTGGCTGAGATGATTAAAGATGGGGTCATCGAGGAGGTCGAGTCTTCTGAGTGGGTTCCTCCCATAGTGTTGGCTCGTAAACCAGATAAGTCTCTGAGGTTGTGTGTGGATTTGAGGGCATTGAATTCCAATATCATCATAAATTGTCATCCCTTACCGAACATTAATGAGATGGTTAGCTTGTTAGATGGATAGATGGAGCAAAAGTTTTCTTCATGTTAGATTTAAGGTCAGCTTACCATGAGCTTACGGAAGACTCTAGGGGTCAGATGTATCAATCGTTTTTGTATTCGCAAACGGTGTGAAAATAAGTAATCGCAAAAATTGCTAATTTTTGCGAATGAGACATTAGCGTGTCGCAAACAGCGTATCGCAAATAGCGATTTTATTTACCGAATTGCAATTTGTGAAATGCTAATTGCGATACAGATTAACGAATCGCAGATAGCGATCCGCTAAATCGTGACGCTATTTGCGATACGCAAAAATGGATTCGCAATGTGATGCATTAAATATTCGCAAATTGCGATTATTCGCAAAATGGCCGTTTGCACATGCAATTTACCACAAACTGAAACCAGGTTGTAACCAGGTGCAACCTATATAAAGAGGCCCAGAATGCCTCAGCTCCTCTTCCACAATGGCTGCACTCTACGTCATAATGAGGAGAATGAGGATCTTGGCAGGCTTGAGGAGAGAGTGGAGGAGACAGGAGCACATTTTCAGAGTGCGCATAACCCTTTTTGACCAGACTGAGGAGGACATTTCTGAGAAGTACAGGTTAAGCTCAGCCATGATACTTGACCTGATAGCTGAGCTACAACCCATGCTGCAGCGCACAACCCACAGGACCAATAGCATACCCACCCATGTGCAGGTATTATGCACCCTGCACCTACTACCCTCAGGGAGCTATCAAGGGGTCATAGCAGCAGCTGGAGGGATATCACAGAGTGCCCTCTCACGATTTTTCAACGCATTTTTCAATGCCATGCTGAGCAGAATACAACTGTACATAAGATTCCCCAACAACCCACAGGCATTACAACAAACTAAAGTTAATTTCTACCAGATAACACAGTTCGCACATGTCCTAGGTGCCATCGATGGGACACATGTAGAAATCTGTCCACCATCGGCCAGCGAGTATGAGTGTCGCAACTGTAAAAACCATCATTCTATGAACATGCAGGTGATTTGCAATGCCTCCTACATCATTACCAATCTTGTGGCCAGATACCCAGGGAGCACACGATTCCTACATCTTTCGCCACAGCGGGATACACACAAGAATGCTAGCTGGGGAGTTTGATGAAGGGTATCTAATAGGTAATTTGATAGTTCAGAATAATGTATTGATGTAAACGTGACGTCAGACAGCACATGTACTCATTTTACTCTCTGTGCATTCAGGAGACAGTGCCTACGCAGTGCGCACCTATATGCTAACGCCCTACCTGAGCCCTGCAACTCCAGCAGAGAGGAGGTGCAATGCTGCACATAGGGCAACCTGCAATGTGGTGGAGCACACTTTTGGGCTGCTGAAGAGCAGTTTCAGGTGCATCCATAAGAGTTGAGGTGCACTACAGTACAGCCCAGAGACGACATGCAAACTTGTGGCCACATGTGCTATCTTGCACAACATAGCAACCACCAGGGGCATACCAGTGCAACTCATGGAGCCAGACTCAGATGAGGATGAGGATCCCTTACCACCCCTTCTACCAGCAGACAGGACCAGTGCAGCAGTGCAGCAGACGTGCTGACATCACGTGCAACCATTTTTTATGTAAGTGATGACAAATCCACTTAAATGAAATGAATTTCTGTAGTTAGCATCTCTCTTACCTTGACTTCAGGTAAACAATGTGTCATTAGGACATAGCTATTCACAATGGGCAGACATGAACAATTAATAGTGTCACACTATTAGCATCATAGCATGACTGTATTTCTACATGTTTAGGTGGTCCCCTGTAACCCTCAACATCACTTCTTACGTTCACGCACTCCACTTGAGTGCTCATTGCCCTCGCTGGCACCTCTAGTGACAGGTTCACATGCAGTACTGTGTCTGCCACTGAGACGCCTTGGATCAATCACAGGGACTGTCAGACTGCTGAGGCTAGAGGACTCCTCACTGTCCCCAACATCCAATTTGCTTGTTGTGGCACTGCGTGCTGTTTGCATGGCATCCAGTATGTTGGTAATTTGCACCAGTCCCTGTGCAATGTCCAGACTGCAATGTGCCATCTCCACCTGTGTGGTAACGGCACGCCGTGATATCAGGGCTGTTGAACTTGCAAGCCGATTGACGGATCTACAGAAGCTATCAAACTTTCCCAAATATTGGTGATGGCGCCTGCACTGGCTGACTCGCTCCTGCCGTATCTCAGTGCAGAGTTCCCCAATGGCCTGTGTCAACACCTTGGTGTTTTCAGCAGCTGTTTGCTGTCCCTCATTCAGGGTCTCCAACTGCTTGTGTAGTAACCCCATATTGCTATTGTGAGACACAAACTGTCGGTGCAGTGACTTCAAATGTTTGCATTGCAGGCGCTGCACCTTCCTCATGGAAGCTTCAAGGCCGCCAAAGATTGATGGGCCCACTCCTTCTTCTGTGCCCTGTCTGCCTGCATCGTGGCACCTCCTGAGGGGAGTTGACTGGCGCTGGCGCTGGTGCAGGGACTGCTGTCTTCCTGTGGGACTCGCCCCTGGTGGTGGTGTGGGTTCGTGTTCTGGCATCTCATCTGAGTCCAGGTTATACTCTGGCGGTGGTAACACCCTTGCCCTGCATCTAGTCGGAACAATACTGTAGGACTCACTGGTATCTGAGTCAGACTGTGGCTGTGTTTCTGCTTCCCCCACCTTTTCAGATCCTGCAGCAGCAGGGACCGTGTCATCTGGAAGGACAATGTGCAGCATGTCAGTTCTAGCATTTTTCACAGATTTCCACAGTGTTGCTTTAAATGTACAATTAAATTGTGTCACCCTGGGTCGTTTGTGGTGTTTCTCTATGTGACTGACCACTATCTTGCTATTTATGTTGTGTATTCACCTTAGGGTTGTGTACTACCACTCCCACAAGGCACTGTTGTGTTGTATGTCAAATGTGACATGGACTACTTTTCACTGTGCATCAAGCTATGTTCTATTTCCTAAGGGGCATTTGTACATGCACATGTAGGGATTCACATAATTACTGGCCTTACCTTTGCTGGTGCTGGGTGTCCCTGAGGTGTCAATGTCAGTAACACCACTGACAGCTTCTGGAAACAATGTGAACTCCACCAGGTCTTCCATAGGGGTGGACGGTGTCTGGGTGGAAGGTCTGCCTCCAGTGCTCCTTCCCTCCATAAGCCTGCTGGCCACCCTCTCCTTGGCATGGGACCGCAAGTCATACCATCCCTTGCGTATCTCCTCCACAGAGTGCTGCGCAACACCCACTGCGCATATTTTTGTCTGGATGTGGGACCAGAGTTTCCGCTTTTCACTCTCAGGTGCTTGGAGTGAGTTTTTTCCAAATAGTCTACAGTATCATGGTTGCCAACAACCTCCTCAAAGAGCACCTCCAATTCTGCCTCATTGAATTTCAGCTTCCTCTTCCTGTCTCCCTTCTCCTTCCCATTTCCAGCATTGACCATGTTGCAGTTTGGTCCTGGCGTACTCACAATGCTGACTTCCTGGTGCTGGGCTGTGTCTCTCTCCCTGCTCCTGCGGGTGTGGCCCCTAGAAACAGCATGGGCTGACTCACTTCCTGGTCGTGATGTCATCAGTCTGTTCCGGTTTGCCGTTTTCGCTAGTTGCAATTTTCAATTAACGAATCACAATTTTTTTTGTGATTCGATATTTGCATCTTGCAAATTGCGTTTGCAAATTTTAAGAAATCGCTATTACCGAATCGCAAATATGATACATACCATTTTGCGAGTCAGAAATTGCGATTTCTTAAAAATCGCTATTAGAGAATAGCAAAGTGGATTCTTCATACATCTTACTCCGCAAGGGTTGTATCAATTTAAGCGTATGCCTTTTGGTTTGGCTTTGGTGGCATCTGTATTTCAGAGGGCTATGTTTAATTTGTTCAAATGTATGGAAGATTTTGTTAAGTGTTTCCAGGATGACGTGTTGGTTTTTTAAAAAGATGAGGTGGAACACAAGGAGCATTTGTTAAAAGTATGTAATAAGTTTAGAGTGAATGGATTAACGCTAAAAGTGGAAACATTTTGGCCCATATTTATACTTTTTTAGTGCCGCATTTGCGTCGTTTTTTTATGCAAAATCGTTGCAAACTTACAAAATACAATTGTATTTTGTACGTTTGCGCCGCTTTTGCATAAAAAAACAATGCAAATGCGGCGCTAAAAAAAGTATAAATATGGGCCTTCATTTCTTTGCTAGATCTTTGGATTACCTTGGACACACTGTGTCGGGGGAGGGTGTGATTCCTAAGAAATCACTTGTTGATGCCATTGTGAATGCACCTGCTCCAGATGATCAGGAAAAACTTTTTTCTTTTTCAGGGTTATGTGAGTACAATAGCAAGTTCATTGAAAACTTTGCTACCAAAATGGAACCGTTAAGGGAGCTAACAAGGAAAGATGCTGAACTTGTGTGGTTGGAGAAACAACGGGTTGCATTTGATGTCATTAAAAAGGAGATTGCTAATGCTCCTACACTTAAACCGTTCAATGTGAAGGCACAATGTATAGTCACTGTGGTTGCGAGCATGTATGGACTTGGGGGAGTATTGTCTCAGAGGTATGGCAAGGATGTGTGGAATGTTACATTTGCATCGCAAATGTTATCGGATACAGAAAGAAGGTATGGTGTTATTGAGAAGGAGTTGTTAGCGTGTGTGCAGGGGATTGAACATTTCCGGAACTACATTTGAGGCTTGCACTTTGTACTCCGAACAGATCACAAACCTCTAGTGGGGATTTTGTCTCCGGGTGGTAGTTGGAATGCGACTGCTTGAATAGCAAGATTACTCTCAAGGTTGCAAGAGTATTCTTTCCGTGTGGAATATGTGCCTAAAAAAGAACAATATTGTGGCTGATTGTTTGTCTCGTCTTCCTCAGTGTGAAGCTGGTGGGGAAAATATATGTGATGCAGTGGATGTGGATTTTGTAGCTGTTGTGTTGGATTTCATGTCTGATGATTTTAAAGTAACTGATGAGAAGAAATGGGAGGGAAGTTATCGAGAAGATTCTATTCTTCAAATGGTAAAAGGGTATGTGGAAAAGGGTTGGCCTCGGAAGGAGAAACTTTTAGAAGAACTTGCACCTTTCCTTAGTGTGAGAGATGAGCTAGAGATAGAAAATTCTCTATTGTTCAAGAGAGGGAAGTGTGTTCCCCCAAGGAGTGTGCTTAATGTTATATTGGATTTAGCTCATGAAGGTCCTCCAGGGATGTCCTCGATGAAAAGACTGATTTAGACGTGTTTTTGGTGGCAACGGTATGGATAAGATGTCTGAAAGGAAGTTCAGAGAGTGCGATGTGTGTGTTAATGCCGAAAAAATGCTAAGGACGATTCCGGCTCCATTACGTCCTGTGAAATGGCCTGATTCTCCGTGGCAGAAGTTGAGTTTTGATATCTCAGGTCCTTTCTGTTTCTTGCAGGTGGAGGCTAGGTATGCATTAGTGCTGATCGATTATTATTCTAAGTGGCCTGAAGTAAAACTTGTATCCCAAGTTACGTCCAATGTCATTATCGAGTTTTTCAAGGAAATATTTTCCAAAGAAGGTCATCCTGAAACAGTGATTTCTGACAATGGTGTTCAATTGGTTTCTAAGGAAATGCAGGATTGTTTTTAAGTACACTAATATCAAGCATGTAACTACATCTTTGTATGAACCACAGGAGAATGGACAGGTCGAGAGATTCAATCGGGTTTTGAAAGAATGTATTGGTTGGGCGAGAAGTTTTGGTGGGCTTTGGAAAGAGAAGTTAAGAGAGAAATTGTGGTATTACCGTATCACTCCTCATAGTACCACTGGAGTAAGTCCTTTCAAGTTAATAAAAGGCAGCGAACCAGTTTCAAAATTGTGTCTGTGGTGGTTTAAAAGGAAACACAAAAAAGAGTTTGAAAGAATAAGTGTGGACAAGGTTAGGAATAATGTGAGGACGAGGCAAGAGAAGTACAAAGAGTGGTATGACAATAAATGGAAGGTGAAGGAGCCATCATTTAAGGTAGGGGATTGCGTCAGAGTGAAGAAACCTGGGTTTTTAAGGTAAGGGTTATCCAGGTTTGGTAGACCTTTGAAAGTTATGAAAGTATATAATAAGTCTGTAGGTACACAGGATGGGAAGGTTTGGAATGTGAAAGATTAGCTAAGTGTCGGAATGCTCAGAGTGATGATCAGATGGGGGAAAGTGGTGATTGTGTTCTGTTGGGTACTGGAAAAGAAAGGGGGGACAAAGATGTAGAGTTGGGGTGTGAAGGGTCTAGAATTGTTAATGACATTTTGGAAGTTGAGAGATGTGACGTTGGAGGTGATGGTATGTTGTCACTTACAGGAGACTTTCACAGCATTCCTGTGAGTAACCAGGAAGGAACATTAAGACAAGACTCTATTGCATGGAGAGTTAAATCTGGAGCTCGTACGAGACAAGTGCCTTCAAAATTGAAGGATTATGTATAACTTGGTTGGTTAAATGGTTCTTATGTTATTATGAAACTGTATTTTTGTATGGTTTATTTATTTTAAGGGGGAAATGTGTTATATTTTATTGTTTAAGCATTTTATTGTGTAAGTTCCCTTTATGGAACTTGCAGTAGAATTAGAATGCTAATGGGATAAGAGAAGATGGGGATTCCGTTGGAGGCGATCGTTGGTGGCGGTTGTTGCTGTGCCATGATCTGAAATAAATCTACATATAACTTTGCAGTGAACGCTGTGTTACCATACAAGTTATTGAGTGTTTTAATCAACAAATTGGGTTAGTTGCAAAAGTATGAGCAAACAACTGTCCTGAAAAAAGGTGCAGTCCATAAGGTCAGAGAAGTTCATAATCTGTTGATGACACCCTTGAAAGTGGAGCAAGAAAGGTTACTACATCTAGGGCTTGCTGATGATATAGACGTTTCTGAGTGGCTGAAACCAGTTGTTTTGGCAACTAAAGATGTAGTGGGAAGTGAGGAATCTGTATGTGTGTCAATCTTTGTAAGCACAAAAAAGGTTTGAGTGTACAGACAACCTTTACCCAATATTTCCGAAACTTTAGCTATCCTACGAGATGCAAGATTGATTAGCATCACTGACGTATCATCAGTGTACAATCAGGTATAGTTGTACAGATATTCAAAGAATTTGAAATCCTTTGCTAGGCCATTGGGGGCTTACAAGTCCATCAGGATGCCCTTAAGGCTTGCCTCGGCCATGGTGTATTTCCAAACAGTAAGTAATAATATTCTTGACTGGGTAGCACAAGTTCAGTTTTAGAAAGACAACACCCCTTATGTTTGGGAAGACTACAGCAAATCACAACAATGTGTGGAGAGGGGTCATGGGTATGTTGAAGCATAATGGGCTTACGTTTAGGAGAAAAACATTTAGTTCCTTGTGGAGGATGTTGCATATTTGAGGCACAGAATCACAGGGGAAGCGATTAGCCCCTTGATGGAGCTGGTGGAGAGCAAAACCAGTTTTTGTTTCCTTTTAACAAAGAGCAAGTTAGGTCATTCCAGGGGCTGGCAGAGCACTATTCTCAATATATAATTAGTTTGATAGCATTGGCCATTTAGACTCATTATGAGATAGGGTGTTTGTTTCCAATGGTAAGCTGAGTGTGAAGTGGGTTTCCAGACTCTGAATGCCAGGATGCCTGCTTATTGTCATTTCCATGTATATAAGAACAATTTCTTCACCACTAGCAGCCAGCTTAAAGTGCCTAGGTAGTGAATGGTGAAAAAAGAGCTGCAGCTTTTGTGTCGTGCTCCAGGGGACAACATTGGCAGTAGAATACTAGTCAGTGAATGAATGTGAGACGTTAGCTTGTCCATAGGCAATCCTGCAGTTCATGTTCCTCCTTAGGGAATTTCCTTTCATTGTGACAGCAGATCTCTAATCTCTGGTTCAGATCTTTACCAGTAAAAATGTAGAGAGAGTTACACCATGAATATAAGATGGATGGAGGAGTCGTGTTAGTTTAATTTTCAAGTGATTTATCTCCTTGGAATGTGGATTTAACCAGCAGATTGTCTATAATGCTTGTCTGCCAGTGGAGGAATTCAGTAGTGAGGAATGTTCCACAACTGTGATGTGGGTGTGAGAGGATGCTATAATTCCTGAAGAATGGGAAGAAGTCAGAGAAGATGATGAAGTTTCTAAGGTGATCTTAAAACTGGTTGTCAAACGCTAGCGAGCCTGCAGGGCCCAATGTAGCGTTTGGGAATGTGAGAGATGGCTTGTGCATCTATGACAGTGGCTTAATGTAGGGTGTCTAATGGATTTCTCCTGGCAAGCAGAAAGAGAATATAATTAACTTAGCATGTGAAGGCTACTTGAGGAGGAATATTAAACAGGCCATCGTAAGAGAACGGTAGTGGACTAGGGTGGATTGTTAAGTGGAAGCAATGGTGTTTGAAATGCGTCCCTTCTGCATCGTCACCAGATATTTGCCTTCTGCTAACCCTGTTTTGTTGTTAGACATAGGACTCTGTGCACTTCACCTCTGCTAAACAGTGGTAAAGTGTTTGTGGTCCGCCCTTTAAACCTGGTATGGCATATACCTGATTGTGTACATTTCATTTAATTGTGAGTATTTATACTTACTAGTATGTTGTACAACATGTACATTATACAGTATACTACAATGTAAATTAAATGTTACGAGTAAGCGCTCATTGTATCACCAACTAAAGTAGCTCCCTAAAACATGTCTCAGGCCTACCATTGCAGATTGTAGGGCAGTTTTAAATTGCCATTTTGGCTTGGTATAATCAATATTTTGCCAGGTATAAACCTCTCTTTTTAATACATATAATCAACCGTTACTAGAGCAGGGAGCATGGTATTCAAGAAGTAGGAACTGTATCTTTAATGTTTTATATGGCCTTCTAGTGAAAGACCTCCAAAGTTCTTTTTCACTGTGGCAAAGCATACCTTCCATAGACTAACACTGGGTTACCTTATTAAACTTAATAAGTGCTAAATTAGTTTGGGAACAGCTAGGAAAATAACTATTCCACTCATTTTAATAGTATTTTTATATTCTCTTAATGATTTTAAATTACTATTTTAGAAATGCTACTTTCAGAAAGATGGCCTTTTTCTGTCTCAGCCACATGTGCCTTTCTGCCAGTGCCCAGTGTCTGCTGACTGCTGATGGCTCCCCCACTGGGAAATGTGTATCCAAACCAAACAATGGACAAAGAACCTAGATGTAGAAGGGAGTGGATCTTCCTGACAGGATGGACCAGCTGTGTCTCTGCCAAGATTGCTCTTCAAAAGAGTAGCCTGGGGTCCATACCCAGCCCTTCCTGAACTCAGAAGAAGGCTATCCTGTCCCTTGCAGATGCATTGCACACCTTGGCCTACTTGCCCTTTTTTTCGATAGCCAGACTGGAGCCAAACCCAGTGGAAAGGGAAGAACTGACCAGAAGCAGTTTGGTCAGTAGACAGCAGGGTTTTCCCCCACCCACAGGCTGGCACTGGGTATAAAAGTGAGACTCTCAAAACCTGAAACCTGAGAAGATTTAGAAGGGCTGTCCTGTGTTCTGAAGAAGGAAGACTGGATCTGCTTTCTCTATACCCAGTACCCCTGAGGCGACTCTAGAGGTCACTTAGATGACCTCCTGTTAAAGCTACAGGGACACAAGCTGGAATAGGCCTTTTCCTACAAATGCCCAGTTTATCAGGACTGGATCCTGCGTTAGCCTCTATCTGCCACCCTATGAGTCTGTGCATGCTTCCCCTGAGGACTTGGTGAGCTTTAGAAGTGTACTCCTGTGGTGGATTGGGACTTAAAGGACTAAAGTAAGAAGGTAAAATATTTGGCCAGGACAAACCTGGCTGGTGTATCAGACCTTCGCTCTCTAGCAGTCATGGTCAAATTGCATCTGGGTCATTTCCTGCAACAACCATTGACTAGTATTGGCACTTTGTGCTTTTGGCACAATTTTTACTTAAACCTTCAAAAATTCATAACTCTGGTTCTCCTTATTGTCAGTGGCGGCCGGCAGCTTTAGGAGGGGGGCGGGAAGCACACACACACACACTCATTCTTTCACACACAGACACGCACGCACATCCATTAACAACACTCATAACATTCAAACATGCACGCACACACCAAACATTCATTTTAAAAGTTCACACACACTCATTCTTTCACACACACACACGCACGCACGCACATCCATTAACAACAGTCATACCATTCAAGCATGCACACACGCACCAAACATTAATTTTAAAACATCACACACACACTCATTCTTTCACACACACACGCACGCACGCGCATCCATTAACACTCATAGCATTCAAACATGCACGCACCAAACATTAATTTTAAAACATCACACACACACACTTACCTTCAGCCTCGAGGTCCCAGGAGGGTTGGGACTGCTTCCTTCCCTCTGAGGTCAGCCAATGAGGGAAGGCAGCAGTCCCAGCCTCGTCACAGAGTGGGATGGGGTCAGTGAGACTGCTGACCCCACCCCACTCTGTGGCAAAGTGTCACTGATTGACCCTCGCCCTGGGGGCTTCAGGGCTTAAACCTGAAGCACCCCGGGCGAGTGTCAATGGGTGATGCTTTCCTCTTCACCCAGGAGAGGGCCTCGAGGCACCTTTGCTGAGCCTGAGGAGGTCACGCCCATAGGAGCTGTGACCTCCTCAGCCCAGCAAGGTTCAGCTGAGGCATCCAGGAGTCTGCGCATATCGCACTTCCCACTCCTGGCTGTCTGAGCTGAAAATGAAGAGTGTCTGTCAGGCTGACCTTTGTTGAGCCTGACAGACACTCTTCATGAAGGGCAAAAGGTGGGGGGGGCATGGCCCCTCCGCCCTGAAGGACGGGCCGCGCCTGCTTATTGTATTTTTGTCATTTTGTTCATTAAATCATGCTTTATTTTTCTAACTCACTGTAGGATGTTTTTTGTTTTGCATTTCAAACGTATTACTCTTTTAGCACAGCATAAATACTTTAAACATTGCCTCTACGAAATACCCGACTGCTTTGTGCCAAGCTGCCAGAGGGTTAAGCAAATGTTTGATTATTGACTTTTGTAGTTGACCCAGACAAGGTTTGTCATTATTGTTTGAAGTGGGTTCTAACCATCTCTAAAAAATAACACTTCTTACAGTGAGGGATCGTGTTTTGTGTTCGCAACTATAAATTGGGGTGTGGTGGTTCATTCAACTTTCTCTAGCTGACACCCCTTGGGAGCCCTGGTGTAAGCTAGGGTTAGATATAATGGGTACATTCAAAGATCTTTCAGTCTCCAAGAGGTCTGACCTCTTGTTGGTGAATTACACATCCAAGTGAGTTGCCACAAGCTGTATGAGTGCAGATAAATCTAAGGTAGTACTGACATTTTTGAATGATGAGTTCACTTGTGAAAGTATACCAAAAGTCAATTATCACCATCAATTGGGCCAGGTTTCTGTTGCATGAGACTGAAAAAGTTTTGAAGACGTTGACTATAATTCATCACAACACTGCTGGGTATACACCCCACATCATCGAGTTAGTGGAGAGCATGAACAGGATGTTTAACTGCTATGTCGAGAGAGTGGTTAAGTTAAGGGTACCTCTTAGGAAGTGTTTCATGAGACGTGGTTGGCACATAGGAGCACATCTAAAAGTGTAACCTGTTGGTCTCACTTTTTCTGAAGGTAAGATTGGATGGGTCAAAACTTTAACTCTGCATGGTTGGAGTCTGGTTCAAATTGTAGAGGCTGAGATAAGGAGTGGAGCCTCATTAAGAAGATGTAATATCAGAAGTTGTGCAAAAATTGGTATGATGAGGAGAATTGGATCAGGAAAAGTAAGTGGATGGTGGAAGATGAGGTTCTGGTAAAGAGCAAGTCCAAGCTTATTGGCCCCTTCCAAATCAATGAGGTAAATAACAATATGGGTGTAGTAAATTCTGGTGATGTGAAGAGCATGCCTATTTGGTGAAATGATGAGACATGATTATGGTGTGCACGGCTCCATGAATTCCCGCCCAGTCAAGCAGTATGGGGACCTCCAGAGTGATTCCAGCAATTTTGGAAGAAATCCTTGGAAAAGAACAACAAAACATCAGCAGGAATCTACAGAGGAGCTTGAGACAGAAAATAAAAGCCAGCTGGTTGAAGGAATTTGAACCTCTGTAATTTCAATTGTGGATCTCGTACCTGATGCTACTCGTTATTCTATGTGATACATGTCAGCACTTTTGTGCACCTCTATATTTGTCATATTGTTCTGGTAGTTCCTTCAGATCAACTGTATCATTGTTTTACATTGTTGTACACTCCTACTTTATAGTTTGTTATAAGAAGAAAAATGTGTAGTGGCTTTTCTATTTGGCAATGTCTGACACACTTTCACAGGCAGTGCAACGATTCCCTGGCTCTGACAGGATGGTAAGGTCTGACTTGGTCCTGCATCATAGCTCCAGATGGGTACCCTCCTGAGGGTCCCCTGTCCAGGGTTATGGGCACCAATCCTTAACATCCACAAAGAACCCAGGAAATAGTTCCAAACTTGAATGGGTTCTCTACATATGAATTGTTCCACAGGCCGAGTAAAGCTTGGGCACCTTTGCCTGGCAGGGGTATGAACCCAGACCCAGCCTCCAGTCACCAGCCTACAGTAACCCTCTGTGCCAGGCTGGCAACTCTGTAACTGGAATGAGTACACTTTTAATCCTTTAGTGGGCATCTACTGGAAGGCATGTGTAGTGCCAGAAGCTGCAGTAATCCTAGCTCTAGTAGCATTTATTAAAGTTGCTGCAGTTAAAAGAAATCATAGTTGGAGCTTGGGATCAAGCTGATGGTCTGTTGCAACACAAGTTACAACCAGTCCCAGCCCCTTCCTGTCAGTGTTCCCTTCATGCTCTTGAAGTGTTTACTTTGAAAATATTAAGAGTGTACAGAGCAGGCTGGTTGCCTAAATGCTTCAGCTAGGAATGATAGATTAGGAGTCTGGTTATATTTTGTTGGTTTTCTAAACTGGGGTCATGATTAAAAGCAATGAGTGGGGGCCTGCCACTACAGGCACATTTTTTGCACTGGTGCAAGATGAACAAAAATGAAAATATTTGCGAAGAATGGTATCATTACTCCAGAATGAAAGTCAGAGGTTCAAAGATGATCAAATACAGTCCTAGTCCCGAAAACAAACAATCTTAATTAGCAATTCAGCTGCGTTATTCCCATGATCTAATGAGCAGCATCCAGTAGACCAAAGTCCTTGGGTTTCAGAAGGAGTATGGTTGCAAAGCTGACACAAAGGAATTTATGGACGAGGACCGTTAGCAATAGAATATTTGGCTAATTTGATTCAACATGGGAAACTTCACCCATTTGCAAATTCTTAACATTTTTCTAGTTTCTCTGGGTGGTAGTGCAAGGAGGTTCTAATTTGGAGGAATTTGTCTGATTAATTTAAATAACGAAAAAGGATCCGCCATACTACCTAATTAGGTTACCTCCAGAGATCGACTTTCAACTTCTTAAAGGTAAGTGGAGTTCAGCAACACTATATCGAGCAATAACATATCTGTGATGCCCTTAGAATTATGAGGCTGCACACATGCTGCACTGAATGAATCAGTATGCGTCTACCCTTTGTCGACAGGTGTGGGAGACCTGTTAAACCCTCTTTGTGTAGGGATTAGAAGTAGCAAATATTTCCCATGAACAAAGATTTTCCAATAAGTGCAAATTAAAAGCTGATTTTGAATATGTCCATGCCCTTTGCACGTACTACCTTTCACTTCTACTGACTTGATGATTCAGTAAAGGTATGCAGATCGTCCCTGCTGGAGCTGGCAACAGCCCTGGAGGAGGGCTGACAGAATAATTGAACTTGAATATCTAGAAGAAGTATAAGTCATAACTCAGTTTCCATAGGTAAATACGAGGAAGATTAATTTACGGTGGTGCAGCCTGAATGATTGTGAATGCCAAATTATTGGCTGCCTCCTAGACAGAGCCCTGGCACAGGACCATGGTCCTCCTCTTGAGCATAAAATAGTCAGTGGAGTGGTGTGCAGCTACTCGGGTGAAGACTGGGCATGGGGCAGGCCCGAACAAAGAGGACATTTCTAACAGTACTGAAGGCTGTTCCAGAGAAGCTAAAGGGGCAGGCTTGGCAGACTGTTCTCCTGGCATCTCAAGAGTTTCACACATCAATGGCAGTAGTGTTACCATGTCAAGGCGGCCAAGGGAACTGAATGCTTCTAATCAATCCATCAATCATTCAGTGTTTATATAGTGCAACTCTATCATCCCTGAGGGTATCTGGGCACAGAGGTTTTGCAGGTCTTATTTGAAAAGCCAAGACTTAAGTCTCCTTCTGAATTCATCTGTGGAGGGTGCTGTTCATAGGTGGAGGGGCAGGTCGTTTCAGGTCTTGGGGGCAATGTAGGAGAAAGAACAACCACCGCTGTGGCTGCGACAAATGCAGGTGGTGTGTGCAAGAACCAGAGAGGTGGGGTGCAGATGTCTGGCTGGTTGATGGAAATTCATGCAGTGGTTGATGTATGCTGGTCCCTGGTCGTGTAGGGCTTTGTCAGCATGTGCCTAAAGCTTCAACTGGCATCTCTTCTGGATGGGGAGCCAGTGGGGGTTCTTGAGGTGGGGGGTGAAGTGGGTTTGTTTGGGAAGGTCGAGGATCAGTCTGGCTGCTGTGTTCTGGATGGTCTGGAGTCTCTTCAGGAGTTGGGTGGAGATACCGCAGTAGAGCTTGTTGACGTAGCCTAGCTGGCTAGTGATGAGGGGCTGGATGTCTTTCTGGTGTTGGCAGGGATCTATCTAAAGATTCTTCTGAGTATGTGAAGGGTATGGAAGCAAAAGGAGTTGACTGTTGATTTGGCACATCATGGTGAGTTTGCTGTTGAGGATGATGCCGAGGTTGCAGGCGTGGTCTGTCGGTGTGGGTCCGAGCTTGGAGAGTCACCAGCTGTTGTCCATTGGGGATGATCAACACATCCGTCTTTTTCATCTTGAGCTTAAGGCAGTTCGTTCTCATCCAGTCGGCAACACTGGTCATGGCGTTGCAAAGTTTGCTCTAGTGGTGGCACAGTCTTCGGTGAGCGAGAAGATAAGTTGTGTGTCGTTCCCGTAGGAAAGGATGTTGAGTCCATGGGTTCTGATGATGTCCGTGAGGGGAGTCAAGTAAGTGTTGAACAGGTTGGGATTGAGGGAAGATACTTGGGAGACACTGCAGATGATGCTCTTGGGTTCAGAGGTGAAGGGTGGCAGGTGGATTCTCTGTGTTCGTCCCGTGAGGAAAGAGGCGATCCACTTGAGGGCTTTCCCCTGGATGCCGATGCTGTCGAGTCTGTTGACAAAGGTGCGATGGGATACATTACTGAATGCCGCTGAGAGCTGGGCGAGGACCAGACCTCCCATTTCACAATGGTCGAGGAGGGGTCTGATGTCATCGGTAGCAGCGATCAAGGCATTCAAGGCAGCCCACGTCCTCCTCCAGCAACTCCTGTAGTTCCTTTCAGGGGCCACTGGGTTGGGGCCAGGGTCCACTGTGCACAGTGGTACTGTCATCTTATGTAGACTGTTTTCAGTAAGCCCTGACTCCACTGTGCCACTGGGCAGGGGGATCCATGCCGGGCACTAAGGGTCTGTGTCGATGTAATTGCCCATCTCATCCACTTCAACACACAGAACTAGTTTAACATGTGTTAGAGTTGAAGGGTCAATTGAAACAAGGTGGTGCAATGAAGGTGAGTGGTGAAAGCATCAGCTGAAGCCCTGTGGTGGGCACAACACCAGCCCGTCTTACCCACTCTGTTGGCAACATGAAGCACAAGTATTTGTGAAATTATTCAAAAGATGGTAACTAGGAATGGACAAAGCAGAGCCACAGGATATTCTGGAAGTATGTAGGTGTTCTGACATGCAAATCAGACACCCGACTCGAGTATAAGGGGCATATACCTAGAGCTCGGAAACAACTATTTTATCTGTTAAAGAAATAATTGAGGGGCTTGAGACCAAAAGTATCTTGTGCCTTGTGGACAATTTTGGTAAGCACAACTAACACTTTGGGATGAACCAAATGCTGGGTTAAGGCATCGAATACAGATGTTCACAAGATGCAAGAAAACAAGGCCACAGAAGGTAGAACCCAATAAGGGGTGTGTAACAGGTCAACCTCTGAACCAACTAGCCCTAAGAATAGATGGTGCAGCATGTCAGACCCCTAACTCAGCACTCCCCAGTACCTGAGTCATGTGGTAGTGCTGCAATGAGTAGGAGGGCAACTGCAGTTCACATGGAGCCTGGAGCAAGGTCCCAGAAGAAGCAGCTATAGGTGCAGTTCTTGGTGGTAGTAGCAAATATTAAAACAAGAACTTTAGAGGCTGAAGTGGAGAAGAGTTCCATGCGAACAGCATATCAACATGTCAACCAATCCAGAAAGGGGGATAGTGCCATTCAGTAGAGTTTGCCGATGTTCTTGTTGCCCCCAGCTGATCAAAAGGGAGTCAGGTAGAAATCCCAGATCCTGCAGTGGTCGAAGATGGATGCCCTTGTGGCATTCAGTGCAGCAATGTAGATGATTATAGAGAAGCCAATGGGAGCTCTGTGGAGAGTTCTCTTTTCTTTGTGAGGAGAAGGGAGCCTTGTCAAAGTGAAGAAATTCAATGCAGAGCAGGTACACTGTGGCACTGGCAGAGAAAGAAGATCTTACTGAGGTGAAACATGACAATGTGAACAAAAATTAGATATGTAGAAAGAGTGGCATGCCCTCACACCGCCAGATAATTCCACAGTTGATAATTGTTTAGTTACCTGGTGAGGTGGGGGGGGGCAATGGGCTCTTGCTTCTGACTGCAAATGTCCAGCACACAGCAATAGATAACCTGCTACACCAAATGAGACAAGTGGTGCGTTTGACTGAGTGGTGCGGCATCCACATGATCTTCACAGACTTCTCACTCAATTTTTGTTTGAGTGGGTTGACTCCTGTCCCCCACTGGGACTTTCATCCCAGTCAGTTGGCCCTGGATGTCTAAGAATGCTATCTGCATTTCTGTAACCCAGGCCTGGCTAGCAGGGTGGGTTATGCCCCATTGAATCTTTTAGGCCTTCCTAAGAAAGCATGTTTCTTGACTGTTAAGCCCTACAATGCATAAAAGATCTTCCTTTAATTGTGGACTAGTCTGCTATTGGAAGGATTAGCCTTAAGATAAGTACAACCTGTGGGACACCTTTATAATAGGAGGCCTAAGTCTTCAAGGTCTGTGTAACCTAAAAGAAAGCTTTGAGCTTAAGCTTGAAGATATGTGTAATCTGCTTGGAACTGATGGATATTAATGCTGTTAGATACCTACGCTTTCATGATTTCACTAACTTCAGGCATAGCTAGCTTCTCATTCAACAGAATGAGCCTGTAAGGCATTTGTAGCCTGAAGAAAATGTCTGTTTTCAGAGAACTAAGGGGCATATTTATACTCCGTCTGCGCCGAATGTGCGTCAAAAATGTTGACGCACATTCAGCGCAAACCTTGCCCCAAATTTAAACTTTGACGCCCGAGCCCGCGGACAACAAAATTCCACCGTGTGTGTCATTTTTTGGATGCAGCAACCCGCCTTGCGTTAATTATATGCAAGGTAGGCATTCCTGTCCAAAAAATGACTTAAACGGCCGTGCGTCGTATTTATGCTTTCGGGCAAAAAAGATGCACGGCCGGGAGGCGGAGGCGGAAATTGACGCACAGCCCGATTTGCGTCAAAATTTTACGCCTGGGTCAGGGCAGGCATTAAAATGGGGCAAACACACCTGTATTTAATCAGAACACACAGAAGCAACAGCAGAGCAGCAGAGCAACAGAGCACCAAAGGGGAGACATGGAGGTGCTTCTCATCCAGCGTGCACGCAGACGCAGAGCTCAGCAGCAACAACAGCAGCTACCACAACACCAGCAGGGACCCCAAAGGCAGCGCAGAAGGCAGGAGAGGATATTCCGCACCAGAACAACCCTTCATGGCCTCAGGGAATACGACATCATCCAGAGGTACCGGTTGAACTGGCAGGCCATACAGCAGCTGCTGCGCAGCATTGAGCCGCAGTTGGCACCCACCTTGCTGACACCCTGCACCATCCCGACAGAAACCAAGCTGCTTGCCGTACTTCACATGCTGGCAAGTGCCTCTTTTCAAACAACTGGTGCCCTGGTTGCCGGAATATCACAGCCATCATTCTCTGCCTTTTTGCCCAAAGTACTGGATGCCATCATTGGACTCACACCCCGCCACATCTGCTTCCCTAACACACTGCAGAAGCAGCAGGAAACAAAACAGGGGTTCTACCTCATTTGTGGCTTCCCACATGTCCTTGGTGCAATCGACTGCACACATGTACGCCTTGTGCCACCTACTGCAACTGAACACCTCTACCGCAACAGGAAGCACACACATTCCATCAATGTGCAGGCCATTGTCGATCACCAAGGATTGATTACCAACATTGTGGCAAAATATCCTGGGAGTGTCCATGACTCATTCATCTTCCGTCACAGCACCATCAATGAACACTTCCAGGATGGACGGTATGGCAATGGACTACTTGTTGGTAAGTACAAAAACCTACTTATATACACACTGCACAGCAACCCTCTAGGACACACAACACATACACCACAACAGCAACATGTCGACAGGAACACACTGAGGTTGTGACACCGCTAGCCATGTGTCTTAAGTCACCATTGAACCTGTCACACATCTGAAATTACTGTACAGCCTAATGTTAAGACGTAAATGATCACAACGTTTGGAGTGTGTTGCCTAAATGTCACCTTGCAAATTGTAAGCGTCTCAATTATGTTTAAATTAATCCATTGCATAAGTCTAAAGGTATGGTATGTCCAGGGTACATTGATATAAACGTGTTACCACCACTGTCAATTTTAACCTGTGTATGGAACTATCATCTCACCCCCAGTGAAGACACAGGGACACCTGTATCACAAGCTAGGGAGGGCACACTGCACTGCAAATCCCAAAACATACTGCTGACAACTGGTTAGCAGCCAAACACTTGTTCAGCCAAGGAAACAACACAATGTAGATGGTACATCCTACTAGCCTAGGATGCGACATAATAACACAAAAGAGTCACAGACAACACAAGACAACTACTGCCATGAAAGGTGATTTCAATGGGGCTAGCTACATCAACATGATCCCATTCATTTTCTCTTGCAGCTGATCAGGGGCATGGGATCCAGCCATGGATAATGACACCTATTGGCAACCCGAGTACTGCAGCATAGCGTGCCTACAATGACGCACATAGGAGGACACGCACCATAGTCGAGAAGACCTTCGGCATCCTCAAGTCGAGGTTCCGGTGCCTCGACATCACTGGTGGTAGCCTCCTATATTCCCCTGTAATGGTCTGTAAGATCATCTGCACAACATTTGCATAAAAAGGAACATTCCCCTCCTGGAACCCAAGCCACACATGCCTGAAGAGGAGGAAGAGGATGATGGTGGCCTGCAACATGAGAGGGAACAACAAAACACGGCCGCTGGTTTATGTAGGCGGCAACATATCGTGAACAATTTCTTTTAAATATAATCACCATCACCACTTTATGAACTAATTTAAATAAACACCTATAATAATCACCATATCATGGTTTGGCTATTCATTTTTGCACACCTTTATCTCTAACTATCCGATTAAGAGTGTTGCCTCATGGAGCACTGCTGAAATACCGATTAGGACACTGAAAATCCCAGAGCAAATCTGATGCGTACGATACAACGGTCACATACACACACACAGTAAATGACATTTATCCTGTAAATTTCACCTTTGAAGGGCAATAGCAAAGGACCACACCTATTTCACACATACATGTTGGAAACATGGCTCATTGCAGCATATGGCTCACAACTAAGACACCATCACTCAATAAGGGGAAAACAAGGCTCATACATGAGGCAGTTGATGTGCTTTTGCATCAGTAACAAGAATGTATGACCAGACCCTTGACAGCAGTAAGTCCAACTGCATCCAATCTTTGCAAGGACTATCTGTGACTAGAGTTCCAAATAAGCAGAACATAGACAGCACAAGTGCCACACATATGACAAGCATTGCACACATGACATTCCATGTACATGTCAGCCCATTTCCTAACTCCTGACACACCCATGCACCTGGTCACAACCCACCCGTCTGAAGAGGTCCATGGAATAGTAAGATGTGTACCCTGATATTCCCTCCTCTACACACACAGCTTGTCAATAGCAATCCAGTGTGCTACACCCTTTCCTATGGCATACCATTGTCATAGAACATCTGACTGCATGGACGTCAGGTCAATTAATACACTGGCTTCTAGTTTCCAAGCCCTGTTAGCACCTGTAGATTGCTTCCCGTGTGAAAATGTCTGTTGGCCATTAGAATGCAAATCTCACCTACAGGAATTGTAAGAAACTGATGCAGCCCACACCTGTGATCACCTCCATGCACACTACCCATTTCAACAAGCACTGCCCCTGCTGATGCCTGGAACGGCATAGGAGTTGCCATTTAGTCAATTACACCGTTAAGCATTGATACTAATTAAGCCGTGTAACACAGCCACTGGGTTCATTTGTCACCTTCAAAAACACAGGACATACACAGTTTTACATGTAAGCTGTCTAGTTCGTCCTCCAAGCAGTCGTAGTCAGACCACTGATTAAGTAACTTGTTTAATTGCTGGATCCTGATTCACCCTGCATCCTGTCAGCCTGACTGGCATCTGTCTGTGCGTCACCCTAAAGTTTCCCTGTGGCTACATATGTACCACACTTGCGTTAGCAAACCTCTCATTCCTCAGAGGGTATTTGGGCATGTGCTTCATCAATGCATACCCAAATACCTTGTATAGCATCATCTGCCTTTTAATTGTACCATATGAGTTAAATCACCTGTGCATACCAAAATTCATGGCCCATCCCTTGTCTGGGTCTCATTTATGCATGAATGACAAAGTGTGACAGTGTCCCAGGGCCGTATGCAGGGATTGGGTACGGGGCCTTCAGCAGAACCAGCAACCTCTGATAATGTCCATGAAAAATCCACACATGTAAGGACCCTGACAGTTCACACACAGAATTACATTGCTCACAACATTTTGATGGGCCGTGTGTGGTGAATAGCTGCGAGAATAATCAGCACAGAGGCTATGATGTTCCCAGATGCAGTGGGAATTGCAGAGGCTAACCTGTGTACAAATGTTGTAATGACACCTGCCGGAACATGACACTTGAGACATTATCTCACTCAGCACACCAAGGTTGCCCTATTGACAGTCTCATTACATGTCTTCAGTGACAGGGTGGGACCATCCCCATGTAGGTTCTCATGTCCACGTCCACTTTACTCACATTGATCAACAAAGGATACTCAGTAGATACAGGAATAGCTGCCACGGACTCATGATGAGACCTGGACCTAACTGTGACAAATTACACCCCTAAAAATATACAGGCTCAACATTGGACCACACACATGAACAAGACACCTCTGTGCAATTGATCACTGGAAATATGTGGACACGTGCTGCCTCGTCTGCTGGTCCACCACAGCCACTGGAGAGTTGTAGCTCAGTTATATGACCTCAACTGTGGTGTCATCATGCATTTGTGGTTCACCTTTGGCTGTCTGGGCCAACTACATGGTGCCCACTTCCTCAATGCATGTGTCTGACTCAATGTAGGATTCACCAACAAGTGCCTAGGAAGCTGTTACCAAAAATCTAGGACATAGGATGGTGATAATGTGGACCATTGACATGAACAAGCGTCTGCCATCTATCTGGTGCATGCTTTGTCATCTGTGGTGTCTACATTACCCATAATCTTGGAAGTGCACATAACGGATGTTGCTACATGTATGACTAACACATGTCCTCTCTCAGTTCCACAATGACTTGCATCTAAGGTTTGGACACATTGACTTCACATTCATACAAGCATATGTTCAATAATGCATCATGTGATGCACACACACTTGGTCAACAAATACATTAGTTGCCACTGCACACACATTGAGCCATAGGCATCCATTTTGGCTCTCCTCTGCTGAAATGGCAGTGTTCGCGGGGATTTTTGACGCTATTCCATCAAAAAAAGCAGCATATCCGGTTTGCGGGGTCGTAAATCGACCCACAGTCATTTCCGCTGCGTTAACGTCGTTTTGCTTTACGACTTGACGCTGCGGTGTGCGTAAAAAAAAATGACTCACACCTGTGGTTTGTGCCACCGTGCGTCAAAGTATCAATTTGACGCCCGCACGGCGCACCAAAATGGCATTAACCGGCGGTATTATTTTTGACGCAAAACTGCGCCAGGGCAGTTTTGCATCAAAAAGCATAAATATGGCTCTGAATCTCTAAAATCTGTCTAATCACAGGAAAAGGTCTGCCATCAGAAGTCTGAGTCTGCAAAAGCTTTGCACCCTAAGGGAGAGCTTTGGTTTCAGATGTCTGCACCTCTAAGGTCTCAGTAACTTAAAGTATAGCTCTGCTGTGAGAGACATATAAATTGAGGAATTATTAGGGTCCCAGATTCTAGACCTGGTGGGTGCTTCCACAACATGAGATGTAACGTTGCTGTCAGGGGGCACAGATTGTACCATCTGTGTAGCCCTAGGATGATCTTTACTGTCAAGTGACTGTAGCAAATGTATATTTGAAGGGACAGCTTAGCTCTCTGGAGCCTGAGCCTATGACAGCTGCTTAACTTGATGGGTAATTCTTCTTGCTCAGACATTAACCTGTAGGTGGGTGCAGGAAATCTGCCCTTCCTGTGTGGTCACACCTGATTTTTCTCTCCTTTCTGGACCACATATCTTTTCTGACTTTAGAGCTCTGTGCACTTTACCCATGCTATCTAGCTGTAAACTGCCTGTATTCTCCATTTAAACATGGTCAAATTGGCATATTCCTAATTGTCTCTCCTAAGGTCCTAGTAGGCATTAGAAGTGGACACCTGTGGTGGGTTAGGACTTAAAGGACCGAGTCAGAAGGTAAAATCTTTGACCAGGATGATCTTGGTTAGCGTATCCAACCTGTACTCTATTGTGGCCAGCCTCAAATTCCACACAGGTCCTCGTCAACTGTGATATTGGCTATCATTTCCACTTTGCACTTCTTAGAATTATTAATACTTAAAAAAAATTGAAAGCATATCTCTGATACTCCTTACTGGATTTTTGTCATTTTGGTGTCATTTGGTTTACTACATTTTAATCCATTTTTCCAATGTGGTTTGTGCATTTTGACTTTATTACTGTTTTTCTACTGCCTACTTACTTAACATATTGCTTCAAGTTAAGTCTGTCTGCTCTGTGCCATAGACAGCAGGGGGCAGAGCTTAGGTTAATTTAGTGACTTTGAGGTTTCCGCCTGGCAAGAGTTGTGATTATTCCTTGAGAGGAGTAACCACCCTCCACAAATAATAATCACATTTCTTACAGTTCTCTTTAGCCTGATGGATAATCTTGCTGTCTGATGCCTCAGCCTGTAAGATTTGTGTGACCAGACTGTAACAAATGGATAGTATTTTGATATATGGACATTTTGAACTTCTCTACCCCTATGGCTGATTTAGTTCTTGAACTAATAGGATCTGTATGATAGGATAGATTGCTGCATGCATGTGAAATCTGAGAAGCATCTTTTGAGAGCCTTGAACCTGTTGAAAGATTTGTATAACCTGAAGGATGACTCTGCTACTAAAGCTTTGATATGTAGGCTTTCTATCTGATAGCTCTTGTATTAAAGTTTGAGCTGGTGGCATTTGTACTGATTTCAATTAACCTTACTTGCAAAAGACTTACAGTATTCATTATTTTAATAGTATATGCAAATTTATCTTAAAATGTTCTTAAAAAGCTGAAACGTCCTACATGTTGGTGAAATTTATGAAATAACATTCCTCCAATTAAAGTCTGTCTTCTACATTTCAGCTCATGATTGTAGTTCTTCTATGTTGGTGGGCTTCTGGAAATTGTCACCAGGCTTCCATTACCCAGGAGTCTGCATGAGAAAAGGAGACATGAAGTGTACATTTTCTGCTATGTATTAAGTTTAAATGATCAGGAGTGCCCAAAATATGTTTATGCCCAAAGGCCAAAGATCCTTAACATGGCACTATGGGCCTTACTTAGAATCTGAGGAGAAGAAAACTCCTCCACAAATGTGACGGTTATCCTGAAAAGTGATTTAATGAGCCATTCACAGTTTCACTGCACCAGCCATGTGTACTTAAACATGCATGGGTTACTCTTTGAGACAAGCATATGCTACTGGCAGGATCAAGCATATTAGCAAAATAGGTGGTCTGCTCGCTCTATTTACGATTGAAGGGACCATCATTTTTCCACTTTCTAAGTGGAAACCTTAGACTGATATCTCGGCAGTGTTCAGGCCGTTGGTCTAAGTACTTCAGACCGTCCATCCTATTTGGAACAGACTACTGCTTTCTTTTTTTCTTGTTTGGTACCACAAGAAAAGCTTGGCAGTCCCAAACAGAGAAAAAACACAAAATTACCCCCACAAACATGGAGGAAACTCCCAGAGTGTCAGGGACATTGTTTTTTGTTTTGTTTTCCAAAAACAAACTCCTGATTTGGATGCTTATTTTTTTTAAACAAAAAATTTGCAGAGCAGCCACGTTACCCATGGAGGTTGCTCATAACACCACGTTCAGAGAAGCCATCCTGGCAGCAGTTCCTCTGAGGGTATAGAAATCTCCACCAGGCAGGGGGTAATTTCTAATATGGTGGGTGGTAGCCCACCATAACAGCAAACGTTATTTCCTCCACCTCCTTCCGGTGAACAGCAGGCCATCTGTCAAACTCTCAATGAGGACCAGTGTATTCCTTGAGGTGGGGAGAGCAAAATATGTCTTTACCATGGCCAGAAAATTAATTTCTCCCGTTGACCCAGGGAGTGGCTCCTTCTCTCCCTCACAGTTCAACATAAGCCTGCCTCTAACATATTAACCCGGGTTTTGTTCAACCACTATCCCATTCAGCTAACAAGCCTGTGTCTCACACTTTAACCTAGGCCAGTAAATAATATTAAGGGAAACCAGCTGCGATAATAGGGTGGTGAGAAAAGGGAAATACTAGGGATTTCTGTACAGAGTACTGATGAATACTGCTGGCAAGGCAGCCACCAGGGCTTGGTGGGAGCATTCTACTGTGCATGCAGTATAGGTTCAGTCTTGGGAGAGGAGTGGATCATGTGAGGCATTTTCTACATAAAGTTAAAGGGCTTCAGCGTCTGTCTTAGTTGACGTATATACCACCCTTCAGAAGTACAGAAGAGGCAGCAGAGTTTCACTTTCACTACTTCAACTGCAAAGCTTGGGTCAAAAGATCCTGCAAATGGCTAGGGCACTATGACAGTGGAGAAATGCAGATAATGAGGCCTGGCACTGTTCTTATGTTTTTGTCCTGAGGAAGACCCTGTTTTAAATAACTAGTTTTGGAGTCATAACATCAACTTTATTTTTGGCTTTACACTCAATTTCTCTAAATAATTGATGATATACCATTAAGCTTATTAATTATTCCCTGACTAAAAATTGAATTTGCAGCCAATATAATTGTTTGCTAACAGTTGCACATCATTAATGGTACATCTTCACAACTCACGCACACCAAGCAGTTTCAGTTTATTTGGAGAACAATGCTTTTTTTTGTTTGGTTATAAATGTTTACTGAGGTCTTATGTAGACTGTTGCTTTTTGGATAATAATTGGGATTCTGAGATTTATTTGCATTTGTTGCCTTTTGGACATACATTTAATGATCCTGATGGTAATACTTCAAAGTTTGTAACAAGTGATTCCGAAGGAACCATGTTGTGTAGACTGAATATTAGCCTAGGTTCCTAGAAACACTGAGTTGCAACATGGGTAGTGGCTTACATTTCACACTTGAAGTCACCACACTGCAATGTTCTACGTCCTGAGACAAGGTAATAGCATCTCAAGATAAGAGTTTCTGGTTGCTCAAGTACATCAAAAAAGCTCCCCACTTGAACTCACAGCAAAGATAACAATCCATAAACCAAGCACTTCCTCACGTTGTAGTGTCCTACCTGTCTGGAAGTGTGCTTCGGCTCTTCGTATGCACTGGGGTATGATGTTATACTAAATCAATGTCATAGTACAATTACAATAAGCTACTTCTGTAATCTGGAAAGTGAAACTGATCAATCTCTGAGTCATCAAAGAAGCAAATACAGGATTTCATATCTTCCTTCAGATTGGCTGAGTTTAGGGAACAATTAAGTGGTGGTACATTTTACTGTGAAATGCTCCTCTGCGCTTTCATCTACAGAAACTCCTGTCTATTTTTTCTATCCCTACTATACCCACCAGACAATCCACTCACTCTGACATTATTTCATTCAAATTCTAAGCTGCTATGTCAATCACCTCCAAATGCTTTAAAGGGCTCATATACAAACCACAGCAGGAAGCCCTGCCTTACTGTCTTCCCTGTCATACCAACTACACTACACTGTACTGCCCAGGTCTATTCAGCAGTTCTCTCACTCATTCAGTCCCCTCTAGCCATGTAACATTCTGTAAACCTAGAGCAAAACAGGCGGGGGTCTGTACCATTCATCCTTCGTCCCATCCTGACCATGACTGGATACAGTCAGCAGGCTATAATCATAGATGATCTGTTAACACAAGCCACCCAGGAACCTTCAGGTGAGGCCCTGAACTTCAAAAGACAGGCTCAGCCACCTAGGCTAGATGGCTGATAATGACAGGGAATTGAGTATCCTGAGGGCCACGTCTCCTGGACCCCTGACACATATATCTTCCCAGACTTCACAGCACCTAGGGAAACAATGGGTGTTAATCCTTTCTTACAGATTTACAAAGACACACAAACAAAATCAAATTTTTCCTCTTATTCTCTTTCTCTCTTTAACCACCAACATACATGAAAAGGGCCCCCAGATTAAGAAAGCGCACTTATGTTACACTAATGTTTGGAAATGCATTACGAATGCACATACAATGATGTAACACATATCGGTACGGTAAGAAACCCAGGTAGGAGTGGTTCTATTGTGTTATGTTAACTGAATTTGTAGTGTGTGGCTGTCACCCCGGGGAGTATCATGGCGCCGGAGGAGCATGTTAAAGAGCCAGGTTTAAAATTTCTTGTGGAACCCATGGGAGGTGCTGCAGCTTTGATTTACAGGGGAGGTTGTTATAGGCTTTAGGAGCAACGTGCGAAACAGGATGACCACTGGCTCTAGCTTTGCAGATGGGAGGTAGCAGGAGGGTGGTTGAAAGGAGAATTCTGGATGGTGTTTGGAAGCTGTGCGGTTGTTCAGGGAGGCAAGGCCAATGGTGTGGAGTACCTTATCATTAGGGAGCCAGTGCAGCTTTTTGAGGAGGTTGGTGATGTGGGTGCAGGAGGGCATTAGAAAGTGAGACTGGCCACTGTGTTCTGCATGATCTGGAGGCAACTGGTAAGGTAAGCGGAGATGCAGATAGATAGTGTTGCCATAGTCGAGTATGCTGGTTATTAGGGCCTGTGTGACTGTTCCCAGGGTGTCAAGGGGGAACCACTTGAAGATCTTTTGATCTGTTTGAGAAGCTTGAGTGTGTGGAAGCAGGAGGATGCCATTGTGTTAATTTTGCTGGTCGTAAAGAGTTGTTTGTCCACTACTATGCCTGGCTTGATCATAGGGCTGTGTGCTTGACTGAGTGCAGCTGGCCAGAGACTAAAGAGTGGTGTCCTTCCCTGCAAAGAACCACTGCTTTAGGTCTACAGCTCGCCCCCCACGTCCGCAGCACCCCCTTGCTGTCTCGTGCCCCTGACCCCCGCCCACGCTGCTGCTAGCGTGTTCGAGGCCCTGGTAAGCCTCTTTAGACCCGTGTGCCGCTTTTCGCCGTTCTGTAAGTGTTTTTTCCACTGTTTCAGCGCCTTGCCTCCTTGCGCTTCTGCCCCCTTTGTGCCCCTTCTGATTGCTGTATCCCGATTGTAACTTGTGCCATCATTGTATTTTGTGACTGTTTTTGAAGTTTTTGCCTTTCTGCTTGTGCCTTGTTTTTTTCCTGCTTTTTCGCCCCTTGGGCGCTCCCCCTTGCCGATCTCTTCTTGCCGCTGCCTCCCTGCGGCCCGCCCCCCTCGCGCCCCCATTCGCCGCTCCCTCCCGCCTCCCGCCTCCCAGCTGCTCCTCCCTCCAACCTCCCTTCTTAATGGCTGGCGCTGCGCGTCGCGAGTGAGCGACCTCTGACCTGTTTTAGGTCTAGAGCTCGCCCCCCACGTCCGCAGCACCACCTTGCTGTCTCGTGCCCCTGACCCCCGCCCACGCTGCTGCTAGCGTGTTCGAGGCCCTGGTAAGCCTCTTTAGACCCGTGTGCCGCTTTTCGCCGTTCTGTAAGTGTTTTTTCCACTGTTTCAGCGCCTTGCCTTCTTGCGCTTCTGCCCCCTTTGTGCCCCTTCTGATTGCTGTATCCCGATTGTAACTTGTGCCATCATTGTATTTTGTGACTGTTTTTGAAGTTTTTGCCTTTCTGCTTGTGCCTTGTTTTTTTCCTGCTTTTTCGCCCCTTGGGCGCTCCCCCTTGCCGATCTCTTCCTTGCCGCTGCCTCCCTGCGGCCCGCCCCCCTCGCGCCCCCATTCGCCGCTCCCTTCCGGCTCCCGCCTCCCAGCTGCTCCTCCCTCCCCCCTCCCCCTTAATGGCTGGCGCTGCGCGTCGCGAGTGAGCGACCTCTGACCTGTTTTAGGTCTAGAGCTTGCCCCCCACGTCCGCAGCACCACCTTGCTGTCTCGTGCCCCTGACCCCCGCCCACGCTGCTGCTAGCGTGTTCGAGGCCCTGGTAAGCCTCTTTAGACCCGTGTGCCGCTTTTCGCCGTTCTGTAAGTGTTTTTTCCACTGTTTCAGCGCCTTGCCTCCTTGCGCTTCTGCCCCCTTTGTGCCCCTTCTGATTGCTGTATCCCGATTGTAACTTGTGCCATCATTGTATTTTGTGACTGTTTTTGAAGTTTTTGCCTTTCTGCTTGTGCCTTGTTTTTTTCCTGCTTTTTCGCCCCTTGGGCGCTCCCCCTTGCCGATCTCTTCCTTGCCGCTGCCTACCTGCGGCCCCGCCCCCCTCGCACCCCCATTCGCCGCTCCCTCCCGCCTCCCAGCTGCTCCTCCCTCCCCCCCTCCCTTCTTAATGGATGGCGCTGCGCGTCGCAAGTGAGTGACCTCTGACCTGTTTTAGGTCTAGAGCTCGCCCCCCACGTCCGCAGCACCACCTTGCTGTCTCGTGCCCCTGACCCCCGCCCACGCTGCTGCTAGCGTGTTCGAGGCCCTGGAAAGCCTCTTTAGACCCGTGTGCCGCTTTTCGCCGTTCTGTAAGTGTTTTTTCCACTGTTTCAGCGCCTTGCTTCCTTGCGCTTCTGCCCCCTTTGTGCCCCTTCTGATTGCTGTATCCCGATTGTAACTTGTGCCATCATTGTATTTTGTGACTGTTTTTGAAGTTTTTGCCTTTCTGCTTTTGCCTTGTTTTTTTCCCGCTTTTTCGCCCCTTGGGCGCTCCCCCTTGCCGATCTCTTCCTTGCCGCTGCCTCCCTGTGCCCCGCCCCCCTCGCGCCCCCATTCGCCGCTCCCTCCCGCCTCCCGCCTCCCAGCTGCTCCTCCCTCCCCCCTCCCTTCTTAATGGCTGGCGCTGCGCGTCACCAATGAGCGACCTCTGACCTGTTTTAGGTCTAGAGCTCGCCCCCCACGTCCGCAGCACCACCTTGCTGTCTCGTGCCCCTGACCCCCGCCCACGCTGCTGCTAGCGTGTTCGAGGCCCGTGTAAGCCTCTTTAGACCCGTGTGCCGCTTTTCGCCGTTCTGTAAGTGTTTTTTCCACTGTTTCAGCGCCTTGCCTCCTTGCGCTTCTGCCCCCTTTGTGCCCCTTCTGATTGCTGTATCCCGATTGTAACTTGTGCCATCATTGTATTTTGTGACTGTTTTTGAAGTTTTTGCCTTTCTGCTTGTGCCTTGTTTTTTTCCTGCTTTTTCGCCCCTTGGGCGCTCCCCCTTGCCGATCTCTTCCTTGCCGCTGCCTACCTGCGGCCCGCCCCCCTCGCACCCCCATTCGCCGCTCCCTCCCGCCTCCCAGCTGCTCCTCCCTCCCCCCCCCCTTCTTAATGGATGGCGCTGCGCGTCGCGAGTGAGTGACCTCTGACCTGTTTTAGGTCTAGAGCTCGCCCCCCACGTCCGCAGCACCACCTTGCTGTCTCGTGCCCCTGACCCCCGCCCACGCTGCTGCTAGCGTGTTCGAGGCCCTGGTAAGCCTCTTTAGACCCGTGTGCCGCTTTTCGCCGTTCTGTAAGTGTTTTTTCCACTGTTTCAGCGCCTTGCTTCCTTGCGCTTCTGCCCCCTTTGTGCCCCTTCTGATTAATGTATCCCGATTGTAACTTGTGCCATCATTGTATTTTGTGACTGTTTTTGAAGTTTTTGCCTTTCTGCTTTTGCCTTGTTTTTTTCCCGCTTTTTCGCCCCTTGGGCGCTCCCCCTTGCCGATCTCTTCCTTACCGCTGCCTCCCTGTGCCCCGCCCCCCTCGTGCCCCCATTCGCCGCTCCCTCCCGCCTCCCAGCTGCTCCTCCCTCCCCCCTCCCTTCTTAATGGCTGGCGCTGCGCGTCACGAATGAGCGACCTCTGACCTGTTTTAGGTCTAGAGCTCGCCCCCCACGTCCGCAGCACCACCTTGCTGTCTCATGCCCCTGACCCCCGCCCACGCTGCTGCTAGCGTGTTCGAGGCCCTGATAAGCCTCTTTAGACCAGTGTGCCGCTTTTCGCCGTTCTGTAAGTGTTTTTTCCACTGTTTCAGCACCTTGCCTCCTTGCGCTTCTGCCCCCTTTGTGCCCCTTCTGATTGCTGTATCCCGATTGTAATTTGTGCCATCATTGTATTTTGTGACTGTTTTTGAAGTTTTTGCCTTTCTGCTTGTGCCTTGTTTTTTTCCTGCTTTTTCGCCCCTTGGGCGCTCCCCCTTGCCGATCTCTTCCTTGCGGCTGCCTCCCTGCGGCCCAGCCCCCCTCGCGCCCCCATTCGCCGCTCCCTCCCGCCTCCCGCCTCCCAGCTGCTCCTCCCTCCCCCCTCCCTTCTTAATGGCTGGCGCTGCGCGTCGCGAGTGAGCGACCTCTGACCTGTTTTAGGTCTAGCGCTCACCCCCCACGTCCGCAGCACCACCTTGCTGTCTAGTGCCCCTGACCCCTGCCCACGCTGCTGCTAGCGTGTTCGAGGCCCTGGTAAGCCTCTTTAGACCTGTGTGCCGCTTTTCGCCGTTCTGTAAGTGTTTTTTCCACTGTTTCAGCGCCTTGCCTTCTTGCGCTTCTGCCCCCTTTGTGCCCCTTCCGATTGCTGTATCCCGATTGTAACTTGTGCCATCATTGTATTTTGTGACTGTTTTTGAAGTTTTTGCCTTTCTGCTTGTGCCTTGTTTTTTTCCTGCTTTTTCGCCCCTTAGGCGCTCCCCCTTGCCGATCTCTTCCTTGCCGCTGCCTCCCTGCGGCCCTGCCCGCCTCGCGCCCCCATTCGCCGCTCCCTCCCGCCTCCTGCCTCCCAGCTGCTCCTCCCTCCCCCCTCCCTTCTTAATGGCTGGCGCTGCGCGTCGCGAGTGAGCAACCTCTGACCTGTTTTAGGTCTAGAGCTCGCCCCCCACGTCCGCAGCACCACCTTGCTGTCTCGTGCCCCTGACCCCCGCCCACTCTGCTGCTAGCATGTTCGAGGCCCTGGTAAGCCTCTTTAGACCCGTGTGCCGCTTTTCGCCGTTCTGTAAGTGTTTTTTCCACTGTTTCAGCGCCTTGCCTCCTTGCGCTTCTGCCCCCTTTGTGCCCCTTCTGATTGCTGTATCCCGATTATAACTTGTGCCATCATTGTATTTAGAGACTGTTTTTGAAGTTTTTGCCTTTCTGCTTGTGACTTGTTTTTTTCCTGCTTTTTCGCCCCTTGGGCGCTCCCCCTTGCCGATCTCTTCCTTGCCGCTGCCTCCCTGCGGCCCCGCCCCCCTCGCGCCCCCATTCGCCGCTCCCTCCCGCCTCCCAGCTGCTCCTCCCTCCCCCCTCCCTTCTTAATGGATGGCGCTGCGCGTCGCGAGTGAGTGACCTCTGACCTGTTTTAGGTCTAGAGCTCGCCCCCCACATCCGCAGCACCACCTTGCTGTCTCGTGCCCCTGACCCCCGCCCACGCTGCTGCTAGCGTGTTCGAGGCCCTGGTAAGCCTCTTTAGACCCGTGTGCCGCTTTTCGCCGTTCTGTAAGTGTTTTTTCCACTGTTTCAGCGCCTTGTTTCCTTGCGCTTCTGCCCCCTTTGTGCCCCTTCTGATTGCTGTATCCCGATTGTAACTTGTGCCATCATTGTATTTTGTGACTGTTTTTGAAGTTTTTGCCTTTCTGCTTTTGCCTTGTTTTTTTCCTGCTTTTTCGCCCCTTGGGCGCTCCCCCTTGCCGATCTCTTCCTTGCCGCTGCCTCCCTGTGGCCCCGCCCCCCTCGCGCCCCCATTCGCCGCTCCCTCCCGCCTCCCGCCTCCCAGCTGCTCCTCCCTCCCCCCTCCCCCTTAATGGCTGGCGCTGCGCGTCGCGAGTGAGCGACCTCTGACCAGTTTTAGGTCTAGAGCTCGCCCCCCACGTCCGCAGCACCACCTTGCTGTCTCGTGCCCCTGACCCCCGCCCACGCTGCTGCTAGCGTGTTCGAGGCCCTGGTAAGCTTCTTTAGACCCGTGTGCCGCTTTTCGCCATTCTGTAAGTGTTTTTTCCACTGTTTCAGCGCCTTGCCTCCTTGCGCTTCTGCCCCCTTTGTACCCCTTCTGATTGCTGTATCCCGATTGTAACTTGTGCCATCATTGTATTTTTTGACTGTTTTTGAAGTTTTTGCCTTTCTGCTTGTGCCTTGTTTTTTTCCTGCTTTTTCGCCCCTTGGGCGCTCCCCCTTGCCGATCTCTTCCTTGCCGCTGCCTTCCTGCGGCCCCTCCCCCCTCGCGCCCCCATTCGCCGCTCCCTCCCGCCTCCCAGCTGCTCCTCCCTCCCCCCTCCCTTCTTAATGGATGGCGCTGCTCGTCGCGAGTGACTGACCTCTGACCTGTTTTAGGTCTAGAGCTCGCCCCCCACGTCCGCAGCACCACCTTGCTGTCTCGTGCCCTTGACCCCCGCCCACACTGCTGCTAGCGTGTTCGAGGCCCTGGTAAGCCTCTTTAGACCCGTGTGCCGCTTTTCGCCGTTCTGTAAGTGTTTTTTCCACTGTTTCAGCGCCTTGCCTTCTTGCGCTTCTGCCCCCTTTGTGCCCCTTCTGATTGCTGTGTCCCGATTGTAACTTGTGCCATCATTGTATTTTGTGACTGTTTTTGAAGTTTTTGCCTTTCTGCTTGTGCCTTGTTTTTTTCCTGCTTTTTCGCCCCTTGGGTGCTCCCCCTTGCCGATCTCTTCCTTGCCGCTGCCTCCCTGCGGCCCCGCCCCCCTCGCGCCCCCATTCGCCGCTCCCTCCTGCCTCCCAGCTGCTCCTCCCTCCCCCCTCCCTTCTTAATGGCTGGCGCTGCGCGTCGCGAGTGAGCGACCTCTGACCTGTTTTAGGTCTAGAGCTCGCCCCCCACGTCCGCAGCACCACCTTGCTGTCTCGTGCCCCTGACCCCCGCCCACGCTGCTGCTAGCGTGTTCGAGGCCCTGGTAAGCCTCTTTAGACCCGTGTGCCGCTTTTCGCCGTTCTGTAAGTGTTTTTTCCACTGTTTCAGCGCCTTGCCTCCTTGCGCTTCTGCCCTCTTTGTGCCCCTTCTGATTGCTGTATCCCGATTGTAACTTGTGCCACCATTGTATTTTGAGACTGTTTTTGAAGTTTTTGCCTTTCTGCTTGTGCCTTGTTTTTTTCCTGCTTTTTCGCCCCTTGGGCGCTCCCCCTTGCTGATCTCTTCCTTGCCGCTGCCTCCCTGCGGCCCCGCCCCCCTCGCGCCCCCATTCGCCGCTCCCTCCCACCTCCCAGCTGGTCCTCCCTCCCCCCTCCCTTCTTAATGGATGGCGCTGCGCGTCGCGAGTGAGTGACCTCTGACCTGTTTTAGGTCTAGAGCTCGCCCCCCACATCCGCAGCACCACCTTGCTGTCTCGTGCCCCTGACCCCCGCCCACGCTGCTGCTAGCGTGTTCGAAGCCCTGGTAAGCCTCTTTAGACCCGTGTGCCGCTTTTCGCCGTTCTGTAAGTGTTTTTTCCACTGTTTCAGCGCCTTGCTTCCTTGCGCTTCTGCCCCCTTTGTGCCCCTTCTGATTGCTGTATCCCGATTGTAACTTGTGCCATCATTGTATTTTGTGACTGTTTTTGAAGTTTTTGCCTTTCTGCTTTTGTCTTGTTTTTTTCCTGCTTTTTCGCCCCTTGGGCGCTCCCCCTTGCCGATCTCTTCCTTGCCGCTGCCTACCTGTGGCCCCGCCCCCCTCGCGCCCCCATGCGTCGCTCCCTCCCGCCTCCCAGCTGCTCCTCCCTCCCCCTCCCTTCTTAATGGCTGGCGCTGCGCGTCGCGAGTGAGCGACCTCTGACCTGTTTTAGGTCTAGAGCTCGCCCCCCACGTCCGCAGCACCACCTTGCTGACTCGTGCCCCTGACCCCCGCCCACGCTGCTGCTAGCGTGTTCGAGGCCCTGGTAAGCCTCTTTAGACCCGTGTGACGCTTTTCGCCGTTCTGTAAGTGTTTTTTCCACTGTTTCAGCACCTTGCCTCCTTGCGCTTCTGCCCCCTTTGTGCCCCTTCTGATTGCTGTATACCGATTGCAATTTGTGCCATCATTGTATTTTGTGACTGTTTTTGAAGTTTTTGCCTTTCTGCTTGTGCCTTGTTTTTTTCATGCTTTTTCGCCCCTTGGGCGCTCCCCCTTGCCGCTGCCTCCCTGCGGCCCCGCCCCCCTTGCGCCCCCATTCGCCGCTCCCTCCCGCCTCCCAGCTGCTCCTCCCTCCCCCCTCCCTTCTTAATGGCTGGCGCTGCGTGTCGCGAGTGAGCGACCTCTGACCTGTTTTAGGTCTAGAGCTCGCCCCCCACGTCCGCAGCACCACCTTGCTGTCTCGTGCCCCTGACCCACGCTGCTGCTAGCGTGTTCGAGGCCCTGGTAAGCCTCTTTAGACCCGTGTGCCGCTTTTCGCCGTTCTGTAAGTGTTTTTTCCACTGTTTCAGCGCCTTGCCTCCTTGCGCTTCTGCCCCCTTTGTGCCCCTTCTGATTGCTGTATCCCGATTGTAACTTGTGCCATCATTGTATTTTGTGACTGTTTTTGAAGTTTTTGCCTTTCTGCTTGTGCCTTGTTTTTTTCCTGCTTTTTCACCCCTTGGGCGCTCCCCCTTGCCGATCTCTTCCTTGCCGCTGCCTCCCTCGGCCCGGCCCCCCTCGCGCCCCCATTCGCCGCTCCCTCCCGCCTCCCAGCTGCTCCTCCCTCCCCCCTCCCTTCTTAATGGATGGCGCTGCGCGTCGCGAGTGAGCGACCTCTGACTTGTTTTAGGTCTAGAGCTCGCCCCCCACGTCCGCAGCACCACCTTGCTGTCTCGTGCCCCTGACCCCCACCCACGTTGCTGCTAGCGTGTTCGAGGCCCTGGTAAGCCTCTTTAGACCCGTGTGCCGCTTTTCGCCGTTCTGTAAGTGTTTTTTCCACTGTTTCAGTGCCTTGCCTTCTTGCGCTTCTGCCCCCTTTGTGCCCCTTCTGATTGCTGTATCCCGATTGTAACTTGTGCCATCATTGTATTTTGTGACTGTTTTTGAAGTTTTTGCCTTTCTGCTTGTGCCTTGTTTTTTTCCTGCTTTTTCGCCCCTTGGGCGCTCCCCCTTGCCGATCTCTTCCTTGCCGCTGCCTCCCTGCGGCCCCGCCCCCCTCGCGCCCCCATTCGCCGCTCCCTCCCGCCTCCCGCCTCCCAACTGCTCCTCCCTCCCCCCTCCCTTCTTAATGGCTGGCGCTGCGCGTCACGAGTGAGCGACCTCTGACCTGTTTTAGGTCTAGAGCTTGCCCCCCACGTCCGCAGCACCACCTTGCTGTCTCGTGCCCCTCACCCCCGCCCACGCTGCTGCTAGCGTGTTCGAGGCCCTGGTAAGCCTCTTTAGACCCGTGTGCCGCTTTTCGCCATTCTGTAAGTGTTTTTTCCACTGTTTCAGTGCCTTGCCTTCTTGCGCTTCTGCCCCCTTTGTGCCCCTTCTGATTGCTGTATCCCGATTGTAACTTGTGCCATCATTGTATTTTGTGACTGTTTTTGAAGTTGTTGCCTTTCTGCTTGTGCCTTGTTTTTTTCCTGCTTTTTCGCCCCTTGGGCGCTCCCCCTTGCCGATCTCTTCCTTGCCGCTGCCTCCCTGCGGCCCGCCCCCCTCGCGCCCCCATTCGCTGCTCCCTCCCGCCTCCCGCCTCCCAGCTGCTCCTCCCTCCCCCCTCCCTTCTAAATGGCTGGCGCTGCGCGTCGCGAGTGAGCGACCTCTGACCTGTTTTAGGTCTAGAGCTCGCCCCACGTCCGCAGCACCACCTTGCTGTCTCGTGCCCCTGACCCCCGCCCACGCTGCTGCTAGCGTGTTCGAGGCCCTGGTAAGCCTCTTTAGACCCGTGTGCCGCTTTTCGCCGTTCTGTAAGTGTTTTTTCCACTGTTTCAGCGCCTTGCCTCCTTGCGCTTCTGCCCCCTTTGTGCCCCTTCTGATTGCTGTATCCCGATTGTAACTTGTGCCATCATTGTATTTTGTGACTGTTTTTGAAGTTTTTGCCTTTCTGCTTGTGCCTTGTTTTTTTCCTGCTTTTTCGCCACTTGGGCGCTCCCCCTTGCCGATCTCTTCCTTGCCGCTGCCTCCCTGTGGCCCCACCCCCCTCGCGCCCCCATTCGCCGCTCCCTCCCGCCTCCCAGCTGCTCCTCCCTCCCCCCTCCCTTCTTAATGGATGGCGCTGCGTGTCGCGAGTGAGTAACCTCTGACCTGTTTTAGGTCTAGAGCTCGCCCCCCACGTCCGCAGCACCACCTTGCTGTCTTGTGCCCCTGACCCCCGCCCACGCTGCTGCTAGCGTGTTCGAGGCCCTGGAAAGCCTCTTTAGACCCGTGTGCCGCTTTTCGCCGTTCTATAAGTGTTTTTTCCACTGTTTCAGCACCTTGCCTCCTTGGGCTTCTGCCCCCTTTGTGCCCCTTCTGATTGCTGTATCCCGATTGTAATTTGTGCCATCATTGTATTTTGTGACTGTTTTTGAAGTTTTTGCGTTTCTGCTTGTGCCTTGTTTTTTCCCTGCTTTTTCGCCCCTTGGGCGCTCCCCCTTGCCGATCTCTTCCTTGCCGCTGCCTCCCTGCGGCCCCGCCCCCTCGCGCCCCCATTCACCGCTCCCTCCCGCCTCCCGCCTCCCAGCTGCTCCTCCCTCCTCCCTCCCCCCTCCCTTCTTAATGGCTGGCGCTGCGCGTCACGAGTGAGCAACCTCTGACCTGTTTTAGGTCTAGAGCTCGCCCCTCACATCCGCAGCACCAGCTTGCTGTCTCGTGCCCCTGACCCCCGCCCACGCTGCTGCTAGCGTGTTCGAGGCCCTGGTAAGCCTCTTTAGACCCGTGTGCCGCTTTTCGCCGTTCTGTAAGTGTTTTTTCCACTGTTTCAGCACCTTGCCTCCTTGCGCTTCTGCCCCCTTTGTGCCCCTTCTGATTGCTGTATCCCGATTGTAATTTGTGGCATCATTGTATTTTGTGACTGTTTTTGAAGTTTTTGCCTTTCTGCTTGTGCCTTGTTTTTTCCTGCTTTTTCGCCCCTTGGGCGCTCCCCCTTGCCGATCTCTTCCTTGCCGCTGCCTCCCTGCGGCCCCGCCCCCCTCGCGCCCCCATTCGCCGCTCCCTCCCGCCTCCCAGCTGCTCCTCCCTCCCCCCTCCCTTCTTAATGGCTGGCGCTGCACGTCGCAAGTGAGCGACCTCTGACCTGTTTTAGGTCTAGAGCTCGCCCCACGTCCGCAGCACCACCTTGCTGTCTCGTGCCCCTGACCCCCGCCCACGCTGCTGCTAGCGTGTTCGAGGCCCTGGTAAGCCTCTTTAGACCCGTGTGCCGCTTTTCGCCGTTCTGTAAGTGTTTTTTCCACTGTTTCAGCGCCTTGCCTCCTTGCGCTTCTGCCCCCTTTGTGCCCCTTCTGATTGCTGTATCCCGATTGTAACTTGTGCCATCATTGTATTTTGTGACTGTTTTTGAAGTTTTTGCCTTTCTGCTTGTGCCTTGTTTTTTTCCTGCTTTTTCGCCCCTTGGGCGCTCCCCCTTGCCGATCTCTTCCTTGCCGCTGCCTCCCTGTGGCCCCACCCCCCTCGCGCCCCCATTCGCCGCTCCCTCCCGCCTCCCAGCTGCTCCTCCCTCCCCCCTCCCTTCTTAATGGATGGCGCTGCGCGTCGCGAGTGAGCGACCTCTGACCTGTTTTAGGTCTAGAGCTCGCCCCACGTCCGCAGCACCACCTTGCTGTCTCGTGCCCCTGACCCCCGCCCACGCTGCTGCTAGCGTGTTCGAGGCCCTGGTAAGCCTCTTTAGACCCGTGTGCCGCTTTTCGCCGTTCTGTAAGTGTTTTTTCCACTGTTTCAGCGCCTTGCCTCCTTGCGCTTCTGCCCCCTTTGTGCCCCTTCTGATTGCTGTATCCCGATTGTAACTTGTGCCATCATTGTATTTTGTGACTGTTTTTGAAGTTTTTGCCTTTCTGCTTGTGCCTTGTTTTTTTCCTGCTTTTTCGCCACTTGGGCGCTCCCCCTTGCCGATCTCTTCCTTGCCGCTGCCTCCCTGTGGCCCCACCCCCCTCGCGCCCCCATTCGCCGCTCCCTCCCGCCTCCCAGCTGCTCCTCCCTCCCCCCTCCCTTCTTAATGGATGGCGCTGCGTGTCGCGAGTGAGTAACCTCTGACCTGTTTTAGGTCTAGAGCTCGCCCCCCACGTCCGCAGCACCACCTTGCTGTCTTG
The DNA here is from genome assembly GCF_031143425.1 of Pleurodeles waltl. NCBI lineage: Eukaryota > Metazoa > Chordata > Amphibia > Caudata > Salamandridae > Pleurodeles > Pleurodeles waltl. Next base: position 605,800,904 of record NC_090446.1, read on the forward strand.
TGCCCCTGACCCCCGCCCACGCTGCTGCTAGCGTGTTCGAGGCCCTGGAAAGCCTCTTTAGACCCGTGTGCCGCTTTTCGCCGTTCTATAAGTGTTTTTTCCACTGTTTCAGCACCTTGCCTCCTTGGGCTTCTGCCCCCTTTGTGCCCCTTCTGATTGCTGTATCCCGATTGTAATTTGTGCCATCATTGTATTTTGTGACTGTTTTTGAAGTTTTTGCGTTTCTGCTTGTGCCTTGTTTTTTCCCTGCTTTTTCGCCCCTTGGGCGCTCCCCCTTGCCGATCTCTTCCTTGCGGCTGCCTCCCTGCGGCCCAGCCCCCCTCGCGCCCCCATTCGCCGCTCCCTCCCGCCTCCCGCCTCCCAGCTGCTCCTCCCTCCCCCCTCCCTTCTTAATGGCTGGCGCTGCGCGTCGCGAGTGAGCGACCTCTGACCTGTTTTAGGTCTAGCGCTCACCCCCCACGTCCGCAGCACCACCTTGCTGTCTAGTGCCCCTGACCCCTGCCCACGCTGCTGCTAGCGTGTTCGAGGCCCTGGTAAGCCTCTTTAGACCTGTGTGCCGCTTTTCGCCGTTCTGTAAGTGTTTTTTCCACTGTTTCAGCGCCTTGCCTTCTTGCGCTTCTGCCCCCTTTGTGCCCCTTCCGATTGCTGTATCCCGATTGTAACTTGTGCCATCATTGTATTTTGTGACTGTTTTTGAAGTTTTTGCCTTTCTGCTTGTGCCTTGTTTTTTTCCTGCTTTTTCGCCCCTTAGGCGCTCCCCCTTGCCGATCTCTTCCTTGCCGCTGCCTCCCTGCGGCCCTGCCCGCCTCGCGCCCCCATTCGCCGCTCCCTCCCGCCTCCTGCCTCCCAGCTGCTCCTCCCTCCCCCCTCCCTTCTTAATGGCTGGCGCTGCGCGTCGCGAGTGAGCAACCTCTGACCTGTTTTAGGTCTAGAGCTCGCCCCCCACGTCCGCAGCACCACCTTGCTGTCTCGTGCCCCTGACCCCCGCCCACTCTGCTGCTAGCATGTTCGAGGCCCTGGTAAGCCTCTTTAGACCCGTGTGCCGCTTTTCGCCGTTCTGTAAGTGTTTTTTCCACTGTTTCAGCGCCTTGCCTCCTTGCGCTTCTGCCCCCTTTGTGCCCCTTCTGATTGCTGTATCCCGATTATAACTTGTGCCATCATTGTATTTAGAGACTGTTTTTGAAGTTTTTGCCTTTCTGCTTGTGACTTGTTTTTTTCCTGCTTTTTCGCCCCTTGGGCGCTCCCCCTTGCCGATCTCTTCCTTGCCGCTGCCTCCCTGCGGCCCCGCCCCCCTCGCGCCCCCATTCGCCGCTCCCTCCCGCCTCCCAGCTGCTCCTCCCTCCCCCCTCCCTTCTTAATGGATGGCGCTGCGCGTCGCGAGTGAGTGACCTCTGACCTGTTTTAGGTCTAGAGCTCGCCCCCCACATCCGCAGCACCACCTTGCTGTCTCGTGCCCCTGACCCCCGCCCACGCTGCTGCTAGCGTGTTCGAGGCCCTGGTAAGCCTCTTTAGACCCGTGTGCCGCTTTTCGCCGTTCTGTAAGTGTTTTTTCCACTGTTTCAGCGCCTTGTTTCCTTGCGCTTCTGCCCCCTTTGTGCCCCTTCTGATTGCTGTATCCCGATTGTAACTTGTGCCATCATTGTATTTTGTGACTGTTTTTGAAGTTTTTGCCTTTCTGCTTTTGCCTTGTTTTTTTCCTGCTTTTTCGCCCCTTGGGCGCTCCCCCTTGCCGATCTCTTCCTTGCCGCTGCCTCCCTGTGGCCCCGCCCCCCTCGCGCCCCCATTCGCCGCTCCCTCCCGCCTCCCGCCTCCCAGCTGCTCCTCCCTCCCCCCTCCCCCTTAATGGCTGGCGCTGCGCGTCGCGAGTGAGCGACCTCTGACCAGTTTTAGGTCTAGAGCTCGCCCCCCACGTCCGCAGCACCACCTTGCTGTCTCGTGCCCCTGACCCCCGCCCACGCTGCTGCTAGCGTGTTCGAGGCCCTGGTAAGCTTCTTTAGACCCGTGTGCCGCTTTTCGCCATTCTGTAAGTGTTTTTTCCACTGTTTCAGCGCCTTGCCTCCTTGCGCTTCTGCCCCCTTTGTACCCCTTCTGATTGCTGTATCCCGATTGTAACTTGTGCCATCATTGTATTTTTTGACTGTTTTTGAAGTTTTTGCCTTTCTGCTTGTGCCTTGTTTTTTTCCTGCTTTTTCGCCCCTTGGGCGCTCCCCCTTGCCGATCTCTTCCTTGCCGCTGCCTTCCTGCGGCCCCTCCCCCCTCGCGCCCCCATTCGCCGCTCCCTCCCGCCTCCCAGCTGCTCCTCCCTCCCCCCTCCCTTCTTAATGGATGGCGCTGCTCGTCGCGAGTGACTGACCTCTGACCTGTTTTAGGTCTAGAGCTCGCCCCCCACGTCCGCAGCAGCACCTTGCTGTCTCGTGCCCTTGACCCCCGCCCACACTGCTGCTAGCGTGTTCGAGGCCCTGGTAAGCCTCTTTAGACCCGTGTGCCGCTTTTCGCCGTTCTGTAAGTGTTTTTTCCACTGTTTCAGCGCCTTGCCTTCTTGCGCTTCTGCCCCCTTTGTGCCCCTTCTGATTGCTGTGTCCCGATTGTAACTTGTGCCATCATTGTATTTTGTGACTGTTTTTGAAGTTTTTGCCTTTCTGCTTGTGCCTTGTTTTTTTCCTGCTTTTTCGCCCCTTGGGTGCTCCCCCTTGCCGATCTCTTCCTTGCCGCTGCCTCCCTGCGGCCCCGCCCCCCTCGCGCCCCCATTCGCCGCTCCCTCCTGCCTCCCAGCTGCTCCTCCCTCCCCCCTCCCTTCTTAATGGCTGGCGCTGCGCGTCGCGAGTGAGCGACCTCTGACCTGTTTTAGGTCTAGAGCTCGCCCCCCACGTCCGCAGCACCACCTTGCTGTCTCGTGCCCCTGACCCCCGCCCACGCTGCTGCTAGCGTGTTCGAGGCCCTGGTAAGCCTCTTTAGACCCGTGTGCCGCTTTTCGCCGTTCTGTAAGTGTTTTTTCCACTGTTTCAGCGCCTTGCCTCCTTGCGCTTCTGCCCTCTTTGTGCCCCTTCTGATTGCTGTATCCCGATTGTAACTTGTGCCACCATTGTATTTTGAGACTGTTTTTGAAGTTTTTGCCTTTCTGCTTGTGCCTTGTTTTTTTCCTGCTTTTTCGCCCCTTGGGCGCTCCCCCTTGCTGATCTCTTCCTTGCCGCTGCCTCCCTGCGGCCCCGCCCCCCTCGCGCCCCCATTCGCCGCTCCCTCCCACCTCCCAGCTGGTCCTCCCTCCCCCCTCCCTTCTTAATGGATGGCGCTGCGCGTCGCGAGTGAGTGACCTCTGACCTGTTTTAGGTCTAGAGCTCGCCCCCCACATCCGCAGCACCACCTTGCTGTCTCGTGCCCCTGACCCCCGCCCACGCTGCTGCTAGCGTGTTCGAAGCCCTGGTAAGCCTCTTTAGACCCGTGTGCCGCTTTTCGCCGTTCTGTAAGTGTTTTTTCCACTGTTTCAGCGCCTTGCTTCCTTGCGCTTCTGCCCCCTTTGTGCCCCTTCTGATTGCTGTATCCCGATTGTAACTTGTGCCATCATTGTATTTTGTGACTGTTTTTGAAGTTTTTGCCTTTCTGCTTTTGTCTTGTTTTTTTCCTGCTTTTTCGCCCCTTGGGCGCTCCCCCTTGCCGATCTCTTCCTTGCCGCTGCCTACCTGTGGCCCCGCCCCCCTCGCGCCCCCATGCGTCGCTCCCTCCCGCCTCCCAGCTGCTCCTCCCTCCCCCTCCCTTCTTAATGGCTGGCGCTGCGCGTCGCGAGTGAGCGACCTCTGACCTGTTTTAGGTCTAGAGCTCGCCCCCCACGTCCGCAGCACCACCTTGCTGTCTCGTGCCCCTGACCCCCGCCCACGCTGCTGCTAGCGTGTTCGAGGCCCTGGTAAGCCTCTTTAGACCCGTGTGACGCTTTTCGCCGTTCTGTAAGTGTTTTTTCCACTGTTTCAGCACCTTGCCTCCTTGCGCTTCTGCCCCCTTTGTGCCCCTTCTGATTGCTGTATACCGATTGCAATTTGTGCCATCATTGTATTTTGTGACTGTTTTTGAAGTTTTTGCCTTTCTGCTTGTGCCTTGTTTTTTTCATGCTTTTTCGCCCCTTGGGCGCTCCCCCTTGCCGCTGCCTCCCTGCGGCCCCGCCCCCCTTGCGCCCCCATTCGCCGCTCCCTCCCGCCTCCCAGCTGCTCCTCCCTCCCCCCTCCCTTCTTAATGGCTGGCGCTGCGTGTCGCGAGTGAGCGACCTCTGACCTGTTTTAGGTCTAGAGCTCGCCCCCCACGTCCGCAGCACCACCTTGCTGTCTCGTGCCCCTGACCCACGCTGCTGCTAGCGTGTTCGAGGCCCTGGTAAGCCTCTTTAGACCCGTGTGCCGCTTTTCGCCGTTCTGTAAGTGTTTTTTCCACTGTTTCAGCGCCTTGCCTCCTTGCGCTTCTGCCCCCTTTGTGCCCCTTCTGATTGCTGTATCCCGATTGTAACTTGTGCCATCATTGTATTTTGTGACTGTTTTTGAAGTTTTTGCCTTTCTGCTTGTGCCTTGTTTTTTTCCTGCTTTTTCACCCCTTGGGCGCTCCCCCTTGCCGATCTCTTCCTTGCCGCTGCCTCCCTCGGCCCGGCCCCCCTCGCGCCCCCATTCGCCGCTCCCTCCCGCCTCCCAGCTGCTCCTCCCTCCCCCCTCCCTTCTTAATGGATGGCGCTGCGCGTCGCGAGTGAGCGACCTCTGACTTGTTTTAGGTCTAGAGCTCGCCCCCCACGTCCGCAGCACCACCTTGCTGTCTCGTGCCCCTGACCCCCACCCACGTTGCTGCTAGCGTGTTCGAGGCCCTGGTAAGCCTCTTTAGACCCGTGTGCCGCTTTTCGCCGTTCTGTAAGTGTTTTTTCCACTGTTTCAGTGCCTTGCCTTCTTGCGCTTCTGCCCCCTTTGTGCCCCTTCTGATTGCTGTATCCCGATTGTAACTTGTGCCATCATTGTATTTTGTGACTGTTTTTGAAGTTTTTGCCTTTCTGCTTGTGCCTTGTTTTTTTCCTGCTTTTTCGCCCCTTGGGCGCTCCCCCTTGCCGATCTCTTCCTTGCCGCTGCCTCCCTGCGGCCCCGCCCCCCTCGCGCCCCCATTCGCCGCTCCCTCCCGCCTCCCGCCTCCCAACTGCTCCTCCCTCCCCCCTCCCTTCTTAATGGCTGGCGCTGCGCGTCACGAGTGAGCGACCTCTGACCTGTTTTAGGTCTAGAGCTTGCCCCCCACGTCCGCAGCACCACCTTGCTGTCTCGTGCCCCTCACCCCCGCCCACGCTGCTGCTAGCGTGTTCGAGGCCCTGGTAAGCCTCTTTAGACCCGTGTGCCGCTTTTCGCCATTCTGTAAGTGTTTTTTCCACTGTTTCAGTGCCTTGCCTTCTTGCGCTTCTGCCCCCTTTGTGCCCCTTCTGATTGCTGTATCCCGATTGTAACTTGTGCCATCATTGTATTTTGTGACTGTTTTTGAAGTTGTTGCCTTTCTGCTTGTGCCTTGTTTTTTTCCTGCTTTTTCGCCCCTTGGGCGCTCCCCCTTGCCGATCTCTTCCTTGCCGCTGCCTCCCTGCGGCCCGCCCCCCTCGCGCCCCCATTCGCTGCTCCCTCCCGCCTCCCGCCTCCCAGCTGCTCCTCCCTCCCCCCTCCCTTCTAAATGGCTGGCGCTGCGCGTCGCGAGTGAGCGACCTCTGACCTGTTTTAGGTCTAGAGCTCGCCCCACGTCCGCAGCACCACCTTGCTGTCTCGTGCCCCTGACCCCCGCCCACGCTGCTGCTAGCGTGTTCGAGGCCCTGGTAAGCCTCTTTAGACCCGTGTGCCGCTTTTCGCCGTTCTGTAAGTGTTTTTTCCACTGTTTCAGCGCCTTGCCTCCTTGCGCTTCTGCCCCCTTTGTGCCCCTTCTGATTGCTGTATCCCGATTGTAACTTGTGCCATCATTGTATTTTGTGACTGTTTTTGAAGTTTTTGCCTTTCTGCTTGTGCCTTGTTTTTTTCCTGCTTTTTCGCCACTTGGGCGCTCCCCCTTGCCGATCTCTTCCTTGCCGCTGCCTCCCTGTGGCCCCACCCCCCTCGCGCCCCCATTCGCCGCTCCCTCCCGCCTCCCAGCTGCTCCTCCCTCCCCCCTCCCTTCTTAATGGATGGCGCTGCGTGTCGCGAGTGAGTAACCTCTGACCTGTTTTAGGTCTAGAGCTCGCCCCCCACGTCCGCAGCACCACCTTGCTGTCTTGTGCCCCTGACCCCCGCCCACGCTGCTGCTAGCGTGTTCGAGGCCCTGGAAAGCCTCTTTAGACCCGTGTGCCGCTTTTCGCCGTTCTATAAGTGTTTTTTCCACTGTTTCAGCACCTTGCCTCCTTGGGCTTCTGCCCCCTTTGTGCCCCTTCTGATTGCTGTATCCCGATTGTAATTTGTGCCATCATTGTATTTTGTGACTGTTTTTGAAGTTTTTGCGTTTCTGCTTGTGCCTTGTTTTTTCCCTGCTTTTTCGCCCCTTGGGCGCTCCCCCTTGCCGATCTCTTCCTTGCCGCTGCCTCCCTGCGGCCCCGCCCCCTCGCGCCCCCATTCACCGCTCCCTCCCGCCTCCCGCCTCCCGCCTCCCAGCTGCTCCTCCCTCCTCCCTCCCCCCTCCCTTCTTAATGGCTGGCGCTGCGCGTCACGAGTGAGCAACCTCTGACCTGTTTTAGGTCTAGAGCTCGCCCCTCACATCCGCAGCACCAGCTTGCTGTCTCGTGCCCCTGACCCCCGCCCACGCTGCTGCTAGCGTGTTCGAGGCCCTGGTAAGCCTCTTTAGACCCGTGTGCCGCTTTTCGCCGTTCTGTAAGTGTTTTTTCCACTGTTTCAGCACCTTGCCTCCTTGCGCTTCTGCCCCCTTTGTGCCCCTTCTGATTGCTGTATCCCGATTGTAATTTGTGGCATCATTGTATTTTGTGACTGTTTTTGAAGTTTTTGCCTTTCTGCTTGTGCCTTGTTTTTTCCTGCTTTTTCGCCCCTTGGGCGCTCCCCCTTGCCGATCTCTTCCTTGCCGCTGCCTCCCTGCGGCCCCGCCCCCCTCGCGCCCCCATTCGCCGCTCCCTCCCGCCTCCCAGCTGCTCCTCCCTCCCCCCTCCCTTCTTAATGGCTGGCGCTGCACGTCGCAAGTGAGCGACCTCTGACCTGTTTTAGGTCTAGAGCTCGCCCCACGTCCGCAGCACCACCTTGCTGTCTCGTGCCCCTGACCCCCGCCCACGCTGCTGCTAGCGTGTTCGAGGCCCTGGTAAGCCTCTTTAGACCCGTGTGCCGCTTTTCGCCGTTCTGTAAGTGTTTTTTCCACTGTTTCAGCGCCTTGCCTCCTTGCGCTTCTGCCCCCTTTGTGCCCCTTCTGATTGCTGTATCCCGATTGTAACTTGTGCCATCATTGTATTTTGTGACTGTTTTTGAAGTTTTTGCCTTTCTGCTTGTGCCTTGTTTTTTTCCTGCTTTTTCGCCCCTTGGGCGCTCCCCCTTGCCGATCTCTTCCTTGCCGCTGCCTCCCTGTGGCCCCACCCCCCTCGCGCCCCCATTCGCCGCTCCCTCCCGCCTCCCAGCTGCTCCTCCCTCCCCCCTCCCTTCTTAATGGATGGCGCTGCGTGTCGCGAGTGAGTGACCTCTGACCTGTTTTAGGTCTAGAGCTCGCCCCCCACGTCCGCAGCACCACCTTGCTGTCTTGTGCCCCTGACCCCCGCCCACGCTGCTGCTAGCGTGTTCGAGGCCCTGGAAAGCCTCTTTAGACCCGTGTGCCGCTTTTCGCCGTTCTATAAGTGTTTTTTCCACTGTTTCAGCACCTTGCCTCCTTGGGCTTCTGCCCCCTTTGTGCCCCTTCTGATTGCTGTATCCCGATTGTAATTTGTGCCATCATTGTATTTTGTGACTGTTTTTGAAGTTTTTGCGTTTCTGCTTGTGCCTTGTTTTTTCCCTGCTTTTTCGCCCCTTGGGCGCTCCCCCTTGCCGATCTCTTCCTTGCCGCTGCCTCCCTGCGGCCCCGCCCCCTCGCGCCCCCATTCACCGCTCCCTCCCGCCTCCCGCCTCCCAGCTGCTCCTCCCTCCTCCCTCCCCCCTCCCTTCTTAATGGCTGGCGCTGCGCGTCACGAGTGAGCAACCTCTGACCTGTTTTAGGTCTAGAGCTCGCCCCTCACATCCGCAGCACCAGCTTGCTGTCTCGTGCCCCTGACCCCCGCCCACGCTGCTGCTAGCGTGTTCGAGGCCCTGGTAAGCCTCTTTAGACCCGTGTGCCGCTTTTCGCCGTTCTGTAAGTGTTTTTTCCACTGTTTCAGCACCTTGCCTCCTTGCGCTTCTGCCCCCTTTGTGCCCCTTCTGATTGCTGTATCCCGATTGTAATTTGTGGCATCATTGTATTTTGTGACTGTTTTTGAAGTTTTTGCCTTTCTGCTTGTGCCTTGTTTTTTCCTGCTTTTTCGCCCCTTGGGCGCTCCCCCTTGCCGATCTCTTCCTTGCCGCTGCCTCCCTGCGGCCCCGCCCCCCTCGCGCCCCCATTCGCCGCTCCCTCCCGCCTCCCAGCTGCTCCTCCCTCCCCCCTCCCTTCTTAATGGCTGGCGCTGCACGTCGCAAGTGAGCGACCTCTGACCTGTTTTAGGTCTAGAGCTCGCTCCCCACGTCCGCAGCACCACCTTGCTGTCTCGTGCCCCTGACCCCCGCCCACGCTGCTGCTAGCGTGTTCGAGGCCCTGGTAAGCCTCTTTAGACCCGTGTGCCGCTTTTCGCCGTTCTGTAAGTGTTTTTTCCACTGTTTCAGTGCCTTGCCTTCTTGCGCTTCTGCCCCCTTTGTGCCCCTTCTGATTGCTGTATCCCGATTGTAACTTGTGCCATCATTGTATTTTGTGACTGTTTTTGAAGTTGTTGCCTTTCTGCTTGTGCCTTGTTTTTTTCCTGCTTTTTCGCCCCTTGGGCACTCCCCCTTGCCGATCTCTTCCTTGCCGCTGCCTCCCTGCGGCCCGCCCCCCTCGCGCCCCCATTCGCCGCTCCCTCCCGCCTCCCGCCTCCCAACTGCTCCTCCCTCCCCCCTCCCTTCTTAATGGCTGGCGCTGCGCGTCGCGAGTGAGCGACCTCTGACCTGTTTTAGGTCTAGAGCTCGCCCCCCCACGTCCGCAGCACCACCTTGCTGTCTCGTGCCCCTGACCCCCGCCCACACTGCTGCTAGCGTGTTCGAGGCCCTGGTAAGCCTCTTTAGACCCGTGTGCCGCTTTTCGCCGTTCTGTAAGTGTTTTTTCCACTGTTTCAGTGCCTTGCCTTCTTGCGCTTCTGCCCCCTTTGTGCCCCTTCTGATTGCTGTATCCCGATTGTAACTTGTGCCATCATTGTATTTTGTGACTGTTTTTGAAGTTGTTGCCTTTCTGCTTGTGCCTTGTTTTTTTCCTGCTTTTTCGCCCCTTGGGCGCTCCCCCTTGCCGATCTCTTCCTTGCCGCTGCCTCCCTGCGGCCCCGCCCCCCTCGCGCCCCCATTCGCCGCTCCCTCCCGCCTCCCGCCTCCCAGCTGCTCCTCCCTCCCCCCTCCCTTCTTAATGGCTGGCGCTGCGCGTCGCGAGTGAGCGACCTCTGACCTGTTTTAGGTCTAGAGCTCGCCCCCCACGTCCGCAGCACCACCTTGCTGTCTTGTGCCCCTGACCCCCGCCCACCCTGCTGCTAGCGTGTTCGAGGCCCTGGTAAGCCTCTTTAGACCCGTGTGCTGCTTTTCGCCATTCTGTAAGTATTTTTTCCACTGTTTCAGCACCTTGCCTCCTTGCGCTTCTGCCCCCTTTGTGCCCCTTCTGATTGCTGTATCCCAATTGTAATTTGTGCCATCATTGTATTTTGTGACTGTTTTTGAACTTTTTGCCTTTCTGCTTGTACCTTGTTTTTTCCTGCTTTTTCGCCCCTTGGGTGCTCCCCCTTGCCGATCTCTTCCTTGCCGCTGCCTCCCTGCAGCCCCGCCCCCCTCGCGCCCCAATTCGCCGCTCCCTCCCGCCTCCCGCCTCCCAGCTGCTCCTCCCTCCCCCCTCCCTTCTTAATGGCTGGCGCTGCGCGTCGCAAGTGAGCGACCTCTGACCTGTTTTAGGTCTAGTGCTCGCCCCCCACGTCCGCAGCACCACCTTGCTGTCTCGTGCCCCTGACCCCCACCCACGCTGCTGCTAGCGTGTTCGAGGCCCTGGTAAGCCTCTTTAGACCCGTGTGCCGCTTTTCGCCGTTCTGTAAGTGTTTTTTCCACTGTTTCAGCGCCTTGCCTCCTTGCGCTTCTGCCCCCTTTGTGCCCCTTCTGATTGCTGTATCCCGATTGTAACTTGTGCCATCATTGTATTTTGTGACTGTTTTTGAAGTTTTTGCCTTTCTGCTTGTGCCTTGTTTTTTTCCTGCTTTTTCGCCCCTTGGGCGCTCCCCCTTGCCGATCTCTTCCTTGCCGCTGCCTCCCTGCGGCCCCGCCCCCATTCGACGCTCCCTCCCGCCTCCCAGCTGCTCCTCCCTCCCCCCTCCCTTCTTAATGGCTGGCGCTGCGTGTCCGCGCAGCGGGTGCGCCAGAGGCAAGGCCGTCTGCGCCCGTCCGCGCCTGGACCGCGCCCAGCGCCATCCCCCCTGGTCCACTCGCCCCCGCACCTCCAGCCTCCGCTACTCGGCCAGCGAACTCCTCGACCTTAACCCTGGATCCTCCACTGCATGCTTCCAGGCCACCCCGAAGCACACCAAAGGACCCTTCTCCTGCCGCACCTGCAACTTCACCTGCAACAGAACAACAAAGCCTGCAACAATCAACACCAACCACCTGCACTGCATCCTCCTCAACACACGTTCCGCACGAAAGCACGCCATCGAGCTTTGGGACCTGCTCGACACCACCGCCCCAGACGTAGCCTTCCTCACCGAAACCTGGTGGAACGACTCCTCGGCCCCAGACATCGCCATCCCTGACGGCTACAAGATCACCAGAAGAGATCGCACAAACGGAATCGGTGGAGGGATAGCCATCGTCCACAAATCCACCCTCAAGATCCACACCCACACGGAAGACACCCTCAAGACAGCCGAACACCTCCACTTCCAGATCCACACGGACCCCAACACTACCCTCAGAGGAACCCTCATATACCGACCTCCAGGACCAAGAGCCCCCTTCAGTGACACCATCTCCGACCTCGCAAGCACCCACGCCCTCGCCTCTACGGACTACATCCTCCTGGGAGACCCCAACTTCCACCTGGAGAACAACAACGATGCCAACACCGCATCTCTGACCACCAACCTCTCCAACCTCGGACTCAGACAACTGGTCAACACACCCACCCACAGCGCCGGTCACACCCTTGACCCACTCTTCACTGCAAGCAACCACATCTCATTCAGCCACACCTCCGAACTCCACTGGACCCACCACCACTGCGTCCATTTCACTTTCAAGAAAAACACCGAACACCACCGCACCCCACTACCGCCTCACCGCCACTGGGGAAAAGTCACCAAAGACCAACTAACCAGCACCCTCGCCAAAAACCCACCGTCCGACCCCACCAACCCAGACTCCGCTGCCATCAACCTCCAACAGTGGATCCTCAACTGCGCCAACATCCTAGCACCACTCAAGAGACCCACCGTCAACCAAGAAAAGAAAAAAGCAGCCTGGTTCACAGACGAACTGATCACCTCCAAACGCAACTGCCAGAAACTCAAGAAAAAATGGATCCTTGAGCGCACACCCGACAGCCTAGCAACCCACAAGGAAGCCAACCGCAAACACCACCAACTGATCCGACTCGCCAAACGCTCCCACTTCACAGAACGCCTAAACAACAACGCACACGACAGCAAGGAACTCTTCTGCATCGTGAAGGAGCTCTCCAACCCCAACGCCAACGTCAACGACGTCCCACCATCCCAGAAACTCTGCGACGCTCTCTCCACCTTTTTCTACCAGAAAATCGCCGCCATCCGCGACAGCTTCAACACCACACCTCCGCCAGACCCCACCCCCAACAACCCCTCCCACGCCGACCGCCTCACCACCTGGACCCACGTAGACGACGCCGAAACCCTAAAGACCATGAACTCCATCCACTCAGGATCTCCCTCTGACCCCTGCCCACATCACGTCTTCAACAAAGCCAACGCCACCATCGCCCCCCAACTCCGCAAGATCATCAACCTTTCCTTCAACACCGCAACCTTCCCGGACAGCTGGAAGCACGCCGACATCCAACCCCTCCTCAAGAAACCCAAGGCTGACCTCAACGACCTCAAAAACTTCCAACCAATCTCCCTCCTCCCCTTCCCAGCGAAGGTCATCGAGAAGATCGTCAACGCACAGCTCTCCCACTACCTCGAAGACAACTCCATCCTAGACCCCTCCCAATCCGGATTCAGACGCAACCACAGCACCGAGACTGCACTCCTCGCTGCCACAGACGACATCAGACAACAAATGGACAACGGCGAAACCTCAGCCCTGATCCTCCTAGACCTATCCGCCGCCTTCTATACGGTCTGCCACCGCACCCTACTAACCCGACTCCACGAAGCCGGAATTCAAGACAATGCAATCAACTGGATCTCCTCTTTTCTCTCCGGTAGAACCCAGAGAGTCCGACTCTCACCCTTCCGCTCCGAAGCCACCAACCTCATCTGCGGCGTCCCCCAAGGCTCCTCGCTTAGCCCGACGCTGTTCAACGTCTACATGGCACCCCTCGCACAACTGGCCCGTCAGCACAACCTCAGCATCCTCTCCTACGCCGACGACACCCAGCTCGTCCTCTCTCTCACTAAAGATCCACACACCGCCAAAGCCAACCTACACGAGGGACTGAAATCCATCACCGAATGGATGAGAAACAGCCGCCTGAAACTAAACTCCGACAAGACAGAAGTTCTCATCCTCGGTCGTTCCCCCTCGGCCTGGGACGACTCTTGGTGGCCCACCGCACTGGGCCCCCCACCCACTCCAGCCAACCACGCACGCAACCTCGGCTTCATCCTCGACTCCGCTCTCACCATGTCCAAACAGGTCAACGCAGTCTCCTCCTCCTGTTTCAACACCCTCCGCATGCTCCGCAGAATCTTCAAGTGGATCCCTACGGAAACCAGAAAGACGGTGACCCAAGCCCTCGTCAGTAGCAGACTTGACTACGGCAACGCACTCTACACAGGAATCCCAACAAAAGACATCCAACGACTCCAACCCATCCAGAACGCATCTGCCCGCTTGATCCTCGACATACCCCGCTGATGCCACATCTCCCACCACCTGAAGGACCTCCACTGGCTCCCCGTGGACAAGAGGATCACCTTCAAACTTCTCACCCACGCGCACAAAGCACTACACGACGCCGGACCGGCCTACCTGAACAACAGACTCAACTTCTACGTCCCCTCCCGCCAACTCCGCTCTGCCAACCTTTCCCTCGCCATCATCCCCTGAATCCAGCGCAAGACCTCCGGCGGCAGATCCTTCTCTTACCTCGCCGCCAAGACCTGGAACTCACTTCCGACCTCCCTACGCCAGACCCAGGACCTCCTCACCTTCAGGAGACTCCTCAAGACATGGCTCTTCGACCGATAGCAGCTACCCCCCCCCCCCTAGCGCCTTGAAACCCTAACGGGTACATAGCGCGCTTTATAAATTTCTTGATTGATTGATTGACTTCTGTTCTGTGAGAGTTAGGCTTAAGGCAGTTGGCTTTCATCAAGTTGTCAACTTTGATCATAAAAGAGGCCCATTTGTTGGGCTTATTGTTCAAGAGGGAGAAGATGAGATGAGTGTTGTCTGAGTAGGAGATTATGATTATTCTGTGGGATCGGATAATGCCGGTGAGTGCTGTCATATACATGCTGAGGAAAGTCAGGCTGAGTGAGAATCCTTTGGGGACTCCACAGATTAGCTTGGTGGCTATAGAGATGTATGGTGTGTATGATGCCAGGCTAACTGTGTGCTCCCTGTGGAAAAGGAGCAAATCTATTGAAGCACAGGTCCTCTTATTCCAAAGTCGTAGAAGTGTTGGAGGAGGATGGGATAAGAAACAGTGTCAAAGGCAGTGGAGAGGTTGAAAACAATGAGAGCAGTAGGGTCCCCTCTGTCCATGATCATGCGAATGTCATCAATGGCGGTGATTAAGCTGGTTTAGGTGCCGTTTTTCACCATGCAGCCTCACTGAGAGGGTCAAAGAGGTGGTTGTGTTTGTGTCGCGTAGGCTCTCATTATTCTAATGAGACTACTGGATTTTGAGCGGCAGAATCGCCTGCGGTATGGGAGACTGAGTCTGACCCACTACAGGTGACACCTGTCACCCCAATCCGGGTTTTGCTCTGGCTAACTAGCAGTGTCTCATCTCTACCCAAGGGCAGGGATGGTTGGGCAGCCGAGCGCATGACATAATTGATTTCTCAGGGAAGCCATGGGGACTCAGTTCTCATCCATTTCTCTCAGTTACATTAGTCTCACATACACAATGACAAACAGTGGCAGTATATATTTCAATAAGATTTTAATGAAGCGACTGCATCTTAGATAGCAAAGCATGTGCTGTAATAACCAGGATGATACAGCATGACAAGATTAAAATCGTGACAAGGAGAGTAAAGCATAAAAATAACGCTACCATATTGTGACTAGAGTCAATAGGTAATTCCTACCTAGGCTATTTATAGAGCACAGCGTGTTAAGCTCTAATTCTGCCCTTCAGGTTCACCTGGGAAGACATCATCCCCCATACCTGAGCAAAGGCCTGAAGTCTGCATAAGCAGCTGTAGCAAAGCATTCAGCAATCAGCACACAGTCGTGGTTCTCTGGCTGGAATCTCCCTCTAAACTGTAAGGGACAGGGAATTGTTTTTATAATAAAACAGCTGATGTTCTGAGAAAATGTCCCTATGTAAGGATGTGTGTTTTTCTATGAATGTCAGAGACAAAACTTGTACCACGTTCACCAGCAACCTATCTTACTACAGCCTTGAAAGAAGCACAGAGTGAGCAAGAATGTCTTGTTTGAGAACGTAGTGCTGGCCTAGGCAAAAACAGCTAGATAGAGAGAAATAAAATTCCTGCAGGAGTGTTGCTCCAAAGTACTGTATCATGCGTTTACGAAACAGCTGCGCTGATGGGAGCGCTCTCATTCCTCCTTGTTGTGGCGGGACAGCCATTGCGCATAAAAAATAGCAACAGCAAAATGACAATTATTATAGCCAAAGTTATTGGAAATCCCCCGAAAATACTGGAGAATATTGAGTGGATGGCTGATGGATGGTATCAAACCGAATATGGAGGACAAGGTGTGAACGAAACCATAACCAACAGTCTTTTTTTTTTTCTTTTCTTTTTTGTCCTCATACACCCCTAATTGGATCAGCTTCATGTTGTCAAAATAAGTAAATGATCTCACTTACATATAAATCCATGATGCCAAGAAGGGGGGGGGGCTTGGGTTTCTCTCATTTGATCTCAATAACAGACCACTCGAGAGTTCAATTAACCTAGCCTTTAATCATCAGACAAGACTTACATTTATGAAAATATCTATTAAACAGTGCTATCCTGTACAACAATGGCCCATAAATGTGATCATACCTCCACCTTCCCCTCCGTAATCGCATCCTTCATTATTACCTCCCACCTAGAAATCCCCTTAAGTGCCCCCAACCAATCCGTATATGACGGAGGGAGAGAGGAAGTCCACTAACAACATATTTCCCGCCTAGCCAGAATTATCGCAAAACAAATTACTCTCTTCTTCAGCCTATTCTTAACTTCACCTTCATTCGGGACACTAAAAATCACTAAAGGGAGACTTGGCACAATCAGTCGTTGCACAACCTTCGTGATAACCTTACACACTTTTACCCAAAAGCTTTGTACCAATGGGCAATCCCAGAACATATGGATTTCTGATGATCTAAAACAAAAACACTTTGCATAGTTAACTGGGTGGTTCCTCAATAGTGATTCTAACTTAACTTCTTTATATACAATACGCATTGAGTCTCCCCAACATCTTTGTATTTGATCTACAGGCATAACTTCCCCCCAAAGAGAGTGCGGCATGTTGAAGTCCCCATCCTGCACCTCCACCAGGGCCCAATACCAACTAGAAACCTTTGCTAAACTTGCGTGGTTATTTATTATATTGTCTAAGAACTGGTTTTCAGCCCCCAACCTGGCTATAACCTTCTGAGACCAATTCCTCAATTATATATATTTCAGCCTTGATAAACTATGACCCGTCCATTCCGAAAGATCTTACCAAGATAATAGCAAACCGCTATCAACTAGCTCCCCTCAATATTGGATCCCTGCTCTCTTCAGTGGCAAAGCTAGCACATCAGTGAGACATTCCGGCGTCCATGGGGACTCCCAAACCGGTGCCCAAAAATTATAAAACTCAATACCTGCCAATCGCCGCACCCTATACCACACTTTAGCCGCATCCTGCAGTATCTTAAGTCTCACTTTCTTTAAAAACTTGGGATCTCCGAACTTATGCAAAAAATAAATAGCTGCGCATTTAATTGTTGTTAACATACAATGAAGCATTTCTCCAACCGCCGCATAATCTGGATCGCTAAATAACATTCTTACATTCCTCAAATGGAATGCCCATGCGTAATATTGTAAATCAGAAAATGTGAGGCCTCCTTTCTCCTTCTTTCTACAGAGTTTCTTCCATGCAATCCTAGACCCCTTCTGTGCCCAATTAAACAAATTGACCTTTTGTTGAAATGAACTCAAGAGCTTACTATCCATTATTAATGGGATGGAGTTAAAAAGAAAGTTCAGCTCAGGCAGAATCATCATTTTGACCAAGTTTACCATCTCAATCAATGTAAGAGGCAGATGTGCCTATCTTAAAGTTAACTTATTACATTCTACTGCTACCGCCCTAAAATTAACCTCTGCAATTCGCTCCACCTCCTGGTCTATTATCAAACCTAAGTTTCTCGTAGATTTTGTCGTATGGCAATTGTCGGCCCTTAGGTTCCATATCATAATTTCTGTTTTATCCGGATTAATACGATAACCAGAGACCCTCCCAAAATCCTCCACTAAACTCAATAATGTCGGGAGAGAGTCAGATAAATTTGAAGTGTAGACCAAGAGGTCATCAGCAAATAAAGCAACCTTCTTCACCCATCCTTTACTACTAAAGGGAGAAATTCTTGGATCTTGCCTAATCCTTCTTGCAAAGGGCTCAATATACAAATCAAACAAGAAAGGAGAAAGAGGACAGTCCTTTCTAGTACCTCTAGTAATCACAAATGAATCCGTAACGGATACTTACAGAACCAACAATCTTAAAGAAATCTGCGATTCCAGTAGTATTGGACGCATTAAATATTCGTCCTGTGAGTTCACCAAAGTGTCTCGGAAAGTTGGTACTTAAAAGGGACTGTATTTCTGCTGACGACCTTGCCACCTGAAGTGCTTAGGTCTCGCGTGCAGATGTGAGAGCCACATGTTTTTGAAACAGTAAAGCTTTGAGTCTGCTCAACTTGTTAAAATTCACATTAGAATTAGCAATATGGGGCCAAATGTCAGAAACCTCTTTTAATCTAGTGGGAGGAAAAAGTACGTTCCTGCAGCATGCAACAATCTTAGAGACCGAAACAACATAAACTATTCCAGCTCGCATCCCACAGCAGTCTTCACCATTGAGGAGAACATAGCTGCCTTTTGAAAGCACCTGAAACATAGGTCTAATCAAGGGACCTGGAACTCCCTTCAGATAACAAGACAACTTTGCTGCTGACGTATTACACACTCCATGAAGGGACAGCTGTGTACAAACCATTGAATGGCTGACAGAAGTCTTGCATTCACTACTGCTAAGAAAGACCTCTTTAATGCCTCTGAGACATTTGTACGAGAAGGGCAGCTCCCACTCCTCATGGATATAACTATCTCGCAGCCTTTTATATCTGCCTACCGGAATGTGTTTTAAACAGGGCGTGAATTGTAGTGTGGAAATAGGCAGATTAATGACCCCGTGTATTAACCACTCAGCAGATGGTATTTCAGCAACAGTAAAAGGCAACTTTTCTATGTTCAGCATGACATAAATTGCTTCTTTTTCAGCAATTAGTTGTTGTTGTTGCGTTAAATTGAAGGTAGAAATTATTTCTCTTGCGCTGATGTGTTGCCAGGGAACGCGACCTGCCTTCAGTGTTTGAAGTGTCGAACCCAACTGCATAATGGACCTTAGTTGACTCTGTCCATGTTGTAAGGAAGACATATCTGTTTGTATGATGTCTATAGCAGAAGAGACAATGTTATTTAAGGTGTATATCAGGTCGGACAGGGTATTAATCCCATTATCTACAACAGCTAATGCCTTCTGTAATTTTTCTTGGCCTATTTGCCTGAACCGGACATCGGCTTCCTGTTGGGAAACTTCCAAATTTCATTATATACTTCATAAAAGAATCGATTTCTGCATTGTTTTCTGGGGCCTAACAAGAAGTCCTGTAAGTCGGTGTTATTAGACAGGATACTGAGGTGATCTCTAACCGCATCTAGTGAGAAACTCTTTAACCATTGCTGGCATAGTTTCCCTACACTGTCTGTTGTTACTACAGTATACCCGCATGTTCGGATGATATATAGCGAGGGTCCGGCCTACCAGTTCTAAAACCCCGTGGACTTTATAAAACGTTTATGACACCCATTGGTATCTATTGGCCACAATAACCACCCGCGAGGACGTGACAGTGAAGCATTAAACGTGCCATTGTAGACCCCTTCATCGAGCTGATCTTACGTTGCATTTATATATTTTTGCCATTTATAAGCTTTTGCAGGGGCAGGAATACGGGCGTGTTCAATTCCTTAATCTTTGCTAAGGCTAAACAACTTGTTTGTTGTACAGTTTCCTTTGAAAATATCATTTGAACACGTATCAGGCATGCTTTAAATAAAGCTTCCTTCCCCTATATTTGCCAATGTCTAGTTCCCCACACAATTTCTAAGTCAATCGACTTCAGCCAATATTCAGAGCCTTCTATAGTCAACCGGGAAACAAAGGAATACAAATAAATAAATTTCATATTTGTTAACAGTATGCGTACGTTTGCTGTTGGTGGCAATTTAAAATAATATGACTCAGCATTTTTAACATTGTGCCCAGAAAAATATGTAAACTTTTCAGAATATGTTTTAGAACTCTCTTGCGGTGGAGTCAGACAATGTTCCCATTGTGTATAATTAAAAACAGTCTTTGGGGTACTTGCTCTGTGGATGAAATGGTGTCCATAATAATTATAGCAAAACATATCGCCTTAATTTTCTTAAGACTGATAAACATCTTCGTTTTCAAATACAGTATAATACTGCAACCCACTCATCATAGAATCAACTTTTTTCACATCTCAATCATCAGAAACAACTCTGGGTATTATCATATCATTCATTGAAAGTTTAAACACATATGGTATTTGAGTGACCTCTGTGGGGCCGTAAATATCAAATGTTACTTTATCCCAAACAATCCCATCAGGAATTGATATGGCAGAAATATTCACAAAGGACAAGTCTCTGCGGACCTTGTGAGAAGAAAAATGTGGTTTTAGGACCTCATCTACCAGTTCAGCGGTTGATTTTTCAGGAAGAAAATGACCATGTATTAACAAAAAGAATATTATGACAAACCCAATCCAAAGCAGGAAAGCTAGTACAGTCAAGGAAAGCCACAGATAGTTCCATGGAAGAATGAAGTAAGTTGTTTTAAGGCAATTTATCAGCTTACATGTTTTTGACAGTTCAGATGTCAAAGAGGCGAATGAGTCTGAAACGTTGTCGTTGATGTTGGCAAAGTATCCAGAAGCAGTTCGTGCAAAAACTGAAGCCGTGTTTGTAGGTGGAGTGGGTGTTTCCCGCGGTGGTTAAGAATAGATGATGCCATCCGTCTGTGCTAAAGTTGTGTCAAATTGATCAGTAATTTCTGTATTATTTGATGTTAGTGGAACTAATGCAAGATCATTTTCCACCCTCCCCAAGCTCAGAGAGGTATCAGTGTTGCTGCTTATAACTTGTAGAGGAACTTCTTGACCAGTAGTGAGTGGGATTCGGGAACTACTGGCTGTTCTTTTTGGTCTGCTGTGTAGGATCGGCCACATGGTGTAGTTTGACATTGTCGATAGATACAAAACGGTTTTCTTTGGCACCTGCCAACGGTGGTAGAATGACAGTTCTGGTACCGTGTATTCCCAAGACTGGGACTGGTGCACAGTAAGAAGGACCAAATTATTTTTCACAGCGAACTTTTCACGTACTAGACCCCCAACTTTAGGAATCCAGCCTGTAGGCGTTACAGGTAAATCCTTAATTCCTGTGGAGGCAGCACTGGCAGAAGGGTTGTCGTCACGGAACTGTTGCAAATCCTGTAAGACAGTGACATGCTCATTTATGTCAAAGGGTGTTTCTGCCGCCTCCACGCCAGGACCATCAAGATCTGGAACACACATTTGAGTTCCAAACAGGCACTCCTATGAAGAACGACCCCCCCGGGACCTTCTAGGCAGATTGTTAAGTGCTCTCTGGACTCCATACAGGTGGTTAAGCCAACTAGGACCCTTACCTAAGAATCTGGCTCTTAAGGATTGCTTTAAATCACAGTTTAATCACTCCATGACACTCTTTCCCTCAGGATGAAATGGAGAAGAGTACTGGAGTTGGACCCCCAATGAAGCCATGGCGTCCCTGAATGCCCTTGAGGCGAAGGCAGGGACCTGGTCCAAGTGGAAAGCCGCAACTGCATATGTACCGATAAATACTCACAAATCTTTAATAACTGTTCGAGTGTCAGCTGAGCATTGTGGCCACACCCATAGGAATCTGGAGTAGGAGTCAACAGCGACTAAGATGTATTTGTATGCACTGTCCGGTGTTAGGGGACCGCAATGGTCTAAGTACACCCATTGTAAGGTTTGTTGGAAATTAGGAGGGGTGTCTGCAGTGTGCGTTTAGCAGTGGAAACTTTAATTTGTTGGCAGATGTCACAACAAAGGACATACTGCTTGGCCTGTTTGTATAGGCCTGGCCACCAATAATGGGTTTGTAACAGTGATATTGTAGTTGCCACACCAGCATGGGCAGATGCTACCCCCTCATGCGCTGCTTTAATCAACTCTGGTCTCATAACTTTGTAGTGAATATCTCAAGCCCCTACGCCTGGTATCTTAAACTCAATGTTTAGGCAGCCTCCCAATCAGTAGGAATATTTAGCAGGAAATGCTTTTGGCTACGGCGTACTATCAGCAGTAGCTTTCACGGCAGCCTATATGTCTTCGTCTGGTTTCGCACCTAAGCAGGTTACTGCAGCAACAGTGGCCGTGGCTACTGCTGACTTTGTGGCTTCAGCACCCATTGTATTCCCTGCAATGTGTATTTCAATGTGCTGGTGGACAAGTGTATGTACAACATGGACATTTGGTAGCGTTTCCTTCGGATCCGCTACTTTCCCCCACAGAAGTCTGTGTTTAATGGTGTTGCCTTTAGAATCACTGAACCCATTCTGGCGGCAGTAATGCAGGTATTCATTGACGGAATGGACACAATAGTATGAATCGCAAACAATCAGTGTTAACTGTGTAGGATCCGTATGTTCCAGTGCCATCACCAGAGCCATTAGCTCTGCTAGCTGTGCAATCCCCTAAGGATTGCATGTTTGTAAGTTGGGGACAAAATGTATTATCCTCCCTGTAGCCGCTTACGACTGCGCAAGCAGCGGAGTATTGATGCTTTGTGCCAATTGCAGGCTGCGCTGAGCCATCGGTGTACATGACTCTTTGATACGGATCAATAGGCAGTGTGTTTGCTGGAACTGGGTATTCTAGTTCATACTGCAAAAATTCTTGAGTTTTTAATTTTGGGTCAAAAATGTAATCTACATCAGTGGCTGTCAAAGACGTGGCCCATTGTATCCAACGTGGATGTAATGCTTTAGCGTTTGGAACGCTGGCTTTGGTGACAGCCTCAAGGGCTGGAGTTGGGGAGACGACAATAATGCTTTTTCCCTGAGCTAGTGGTCTTTCTTTAATGACAGCCACCTGAACAGCAGTGAGAATTTTCTCAGTGGGAGCAAAGCGTTGTTCTGCTGCTGAGTACAAGTGTGATTGTGGAAACGGGACGGTCTCACCCTCGTTAAAGGTTACATAGGTGAAACCAATGGCACCAGCAATTACCCTGATGAACAAGTGTGTTTTGTTGTCCCTTGTATGTAAACGCTGTGCTGAAAGCATGTCTGTCTGCAGGTCTCTGAGAATGCTTGCATTATCGGCTGTCCAAAATTTACTTGAAAAATCAAGATGTATTAAGTCATATAAAAGTTTTATGCGTGTTGCATAGTCAGGAATATAAATTCTGCCAAAATTCAGAAAACCCAATAGAGAGTAGAGTTTTTTAATGGTGTTCGGAGGTTGTAATTGTGCCCATTTTTCTAAGAATTGTGGCGCTAGGCTTTTCCTTCACTCGATTGCTCATGTACCAGAAACAGGACGCTGAGGAAGGCTATTTTTGTTTCTTTAAATTGAATTTGTAGCCAAACTCAGCAAATCCCACAACAATGCGGGCTACCCCTCTCAAATGTTGTAGCAATTCATCATCTGTGAGATAGATATCATCTACATAGGACAATGCTTCAGGATCAATAAGGGCAAAATTGAAGTCAAAAGAGCCGCGAACAGTCCTGGACTGTTCTTGTACCCTTGGGGTAAACAACAGAATTTTTTCTGGGAGCCCAGTGCGCTGAAACTTGTTAAGTCCCTATTCTTAGGTGCTATATTTTGGCAGAAAAAAACACTAGAAATGTCCAGTGTTGCTTTGTATGTTTTGCACACTATGTTGTTCATCAGTGCTGTGCTATGTGAGTTTAGCATCATGTTTATTGGATATTGGTGTTGGGGTTGATTTTTATTAGGAATTACGTGGTAGGGGGATTCTTTGTCCCAACCCACGTGATTACGATATAACGCGGGTGCCTGTGCCAATGCCCAATCGATGGCGTAGGATTCTATGAGTTCCTCCGGAACAAGCGGAGAGAAAGAAGGTTTAATAACATCTTCCCCATATGTGCATGTACAGACAAATTCAGGTGGCCAATCTTGTTCGGCCAACAAAATATCATATATATTCACGACGCGGTCCCAAAAGTTTGCGTTGATTGTGCATTTAATGTCTCCTTCTAACTGTAGCGTTACTTTGTACACCCTATCAGGCGTGGAGACATGCATCTCCACAGTTTCTACTTGTAGAAAGTCATCAGTTGCTTTCACCTCCAGATGCTCTAGAACATTCCAGCGAACTTTTGTGACCTTTGCAGCGCTGTCTAGTTGCGCTAATGCCCACTTCCTGTTCTTCAAGAGGACCCTCTTCTTGAGTGGCATGTCGAACTGCAACTGCTGCCACCTTTTTCATTTTAAATTGTGGTTTTTGTTGCGGAGGTTTCTCTCCTTTTTAACAGAAACCTCTGTTGAGTGTTGTGATTCCTGTCTCGGTTTCATGTACTCGGTTCTTTGCTCTGACTGCCCACCTCTCTCACTGCATTTTTCCGATGAGTCCTGAAAGGAACGAGATTGGCGTGTATCAGTATATTGGTATCTGTCAGGTGTTTTTATATTATCTCTATTTCTGAGAATATATCTATTCTGTGGGGTCTCCATGCGTGGAGATTCTCCCCTTTCTTTTTTAGGAGTTTGTTGTTTTTTATCCCAGTGTTTCTTGTTACCCTCAGGAGCTTGTTTGGTAAAATCTTTAGATTTGCCCTGGAATTGTGTTTTTTTTGGTCTGGCCCCCAGACTATCTCGACCAATACTAGAGTAGGTCCCTGCGATAATCTTTGGCAGCTCTCTTTCTTGATCCAGTTGAGGAACATCCCAGAGCCGCATGCGCACCGCTAATGCCACTGCTTCCCCTTTAACGTTACTGAATATAATTGAGGATACTGTGGCAAAGTTGCCCATTAATTGCATCCCCAAATCCATGGCCAGGGCAGCCCCGTATTCGTCTTGAATTTGTTTTAACACTTCCAGTAAGTTGGCAAGTATCAGTGTACTGAGTGCGGCAGTATAGAGCGTGGCAAATACCGTGCCCCATGGATTACAGTTATCTACTGTGGGAACCATCCCAAATGGCAAGCACATTGTTTATATTCTGTGTGTATCCTGAGGTCCCGTATGGGGAAATACTGCTTCCAGTGCATTTATTGTTTGAGCTAACCAAAATGGAATTTCTTCTCGTTCGGTGGGTACTTCACCCATGATCGAATGTACAGTTGTAGGGTTTATGCCTGGTGTTACTGCATGTGGTTGCGCTGGAGCAGCACATGCTGGGTTTGTATTTAATGTTTGCATTACAAACTGTACTAAACGTCTGTATATTGCCGTCAGCTTAGTATATAAGCGACGGACTTCAGCTACTGCTAAGTTTGCTACTGCAGGGTGACGTGTATAAGTGGCCAATAAAGGCCAGGTAGGACCATCATTACTTAGAGGACCTAACCTAACTGGTAAAATTGTGTGGGGTAGGGCGCTATCAAGCCAATTATTATGTTCTTGATAAGATAAAGGTATTTCTAAATATGCGTATGCTCTGTATTGTCCAGGTACGTTTGCAGGTGTATAATGATGAAATGTATTTGTGTTCCCATCAACTGCTGGAAATGTGACCCAAAAATGGAAGAGTTTGGTTCTATAAGCTGCATGTGCGTCCACCACAAATGTGAGTGGACCCCCCCTGGGCTGTTAGGTCATTTGCCAATAAATGTGCAGTCAGGGGTTGTCTCATATTGACTGCAATTGCTACCTGTTGTGGATTTGCCATGTTAGATGGTAAATGTGTTCAGAGATAAGTACACCAAATGGGTAGCTTCCTTTTAGATTCAAGCTTGAACAACCTCCAGCATCAGATAGGTGATCCCTACTTAGCTGAGGAGGAAATCCTCAATTCCACGGACGTCTCTGTATAAAGTACTGAGGTGTCTTTGTATGTAGTGAGACAGAGATACTCAGGAGGACCCACAAATTAGAGCCTGACCAAACGTTGGCGGTGCCATGTCGCACAGGCTCTCATTATTCTAATGAGACTACTGGATTTTGAGCGGCAGAATCGCTTGCGGTGTGGGAGACTGAGTCTGACCCACTACAGGTGATACCTGTCGCCCCATTCCGGGTTTTGCTCCGGCTAACTAGCAGTACCTCATCTCTACCCAAGGGCAGGGATGATTGGGCAGCCGAGCGCATTACATAACTGATTTCTCAGGGAAGCCGTTGTCACTCAGATCTCATCCGTTTCTCTAAGTTACATTAGTCTCACATTCACAATGACAAGTAGAGGCAGTATATATCTCAATAAGATTTTAATGAAGCGACTGCATCTTAGATAGCAAAGCATGGGCTACAATAACCAGGATGATACAGCATGACAAGATTAAAATTGTGACAAGGAGAGTAAAGCATAAAAATAACGCTAACATATTGTTACTAGAGTCAATAGACTAATTCCTACCTAGGCTATTTATAGAGCACAGCCTGTTAAGCTCTAACTCTGCCCTTTAGGTTCCCCTGGGAAGACATCATCCACCATACCTGAGCAAAGGCCTGAAGTCTGCATAAGCAGCTGTAGCGAAGCGTTCAGCAATCAGCATACAGTCGTGGTTCTCTAGCTGGAATCTCCCTCTAACGTGCAAGGGACAGGGAAGTGTTTTTATAATATAAAACAGCTGATGTTCTGAGAAAATGTTCCTACATAAGGATGTCTGTTTTTCTATTAATGTCATAGACAAAACTTGTACCACGTTCACCGGCAACCTATCTTACTACAGCCTTGAAAGAAGCACAGAGTGAGCAAGAATGTCTTGTTTGAGAACTTAGTGCTGGCCTAGGCAAAAACAGCTAGATAGAGAGAAATAAAACAAGACTGCAAAAGTGACTATTGTAAGAATAATAAAATGAAGCTGAATAAAATATATCTATGTTAAAGTGCACAGCAGCAGGCCTAGTATGCTAAAATAACGTGCAGGGAGCTATAACTAAAATGGCTGCACAACAGGTGAAGTGGTCCAATAGTCTTCTGTTGATTCATTTTTCGAGAATTTTTGCTGGGTAGGTAAGCAGGGAAGCGGATGTGTAGTGAGCCAGTATCGTCAGGTCTTC
This sequence comes from Pleurodeles waltl, assembly GCF_031143425.1. Taxonomy (NCBI): domain Eukaryota; kingdom Metazoa; phylum Chordata; class Amphibia; order Caudata; family Salamandridae; genus Pleurodeles; species Pleurodeles waltl. The sequence continues at coordinate 605,827,028 of NC_090446.1, forward strand.
CCAGACTATCTTCAAGTGACCCTAAATATGCGCTGTACAGCTGTATAGTATCATACCTAAGGAGGACAGGATGTCTGGGTGCTGTATTTGCAATTTCTGTTTGTAGGGTTTAATATCAGGGAAGGACAGACTGGCCATCGAGGCGTCCAATAGCACTTATTACCTACCATTAGCTACTTATTACACTTATACATGTATCTAAACTGTACCAGTCGAGGAAACATAAAGTATTATCGTACTGCCTTCCGGCTTCAGACATGAACTTAGTGAATTCAAACTGACATGTCAATCCCACGGACTACACACACACCTGCCTGCACAAACTCCAATCTATCTCCAATATACGATTAAAACGTTTGGAAAGTAATATCCGAACCACCGAATAGCGCTGTGACGCCATATCAAACAGCAGATAGTATGCTATAGAAGGACAAATTAACAATAACAATTTAATGTGGTGAAGTACTGAAAATTGTCTATGCGTGCGACTAGAACGGGCATAACACTTAGAAAACGAAGCATGTTCAAGAAAACTATAAAAACAACAGGCAATGTTGTTGTTTCAGAGTCACTTAATGTACCCTATTTGCTCATATTGATACTGCCAGTCTGGCATGTCATGATAATTACATTTTTTTGCACTGCCTTGGGGCGTGTTAGGTCTGAAGTAAAAGTTCCCAAGTTTTAAAGATGCAACTTCTGGAAGCGGGGACTCGGGGAAGGGTGCGGCGGTTTGGTGGTGGGAATATAGTGGGGTGGGCAGAACATCGTCTTAGACCAAGGATATGTCTCAGGGGTCCAGGTCAAGTGAGAAAATCCACCATTTCTCGAATTTAAAACACGAATTTAAGGCGATGAATGTGCGCCAGAAACGCTGACGACCCCTCACTACCGATGGCAGAGTGATAGTGGTTGGGCAGGGAGCGAGAAACAGCAAGGTTTGACTGCTGTCCCACCACAAGGAGCCGTTTCTGCTCCGGGCAGAGGCGAGCCACCCACGCCTGTCCTTGAGAGAGAGCTGAAGCCTTGTTGCTCCAGCATCCGGTACAACTCACTCGGCCACGCTGATGCCTGTGGTCAGGGGGTGCCCGGGCTCGCATGTCGATCTGCGGTCCAGCCAGCCTGGTGCCACCAATATTTATCTTGGAACGGGTCCATTCCCATCTTAGGAACAGCGCAGTGTTTATGCCATCCCTACAGGGAGGCCGGCCAGCAGAGGGAAGCAGGCAGTGGTACCAAATAGCTGGGGACTCCTATGGTGAAATCCGTCCAGTCTGGAGGCCTCGTTTGGAATATATGCCTCGTATGGAGTTTATAACCGGGTTCTTGAGGCCTGTATCCACTTCCAAAGATCATTTCCGCCTATGTATGTATGTATGTATATACGTACAGTACGTCAGGCGCGTGCGTGCTACGTGAGAAGATCACACAGCTACTTTTTGTTAGGACCCTAACAGCTTGTACCCCTCCAGTGCTCCTGTCGCCTCCACAGTCAAGGGTCAGGAGTGGGCTGAGCAGAGCAGAAGGCAGAGGGATTCCAGTCAGCAGCAGTATCTCCGTAAAACAAAGAGATTAGCGGCTCTAACCTTCTGTGGTTCAGAGGTCAGGGGTGCCGAGGGACCCTGTCTTCATATATCACCCCTTCCAAAGCTGCCCTGGTCCCGAGGAGGGGGGGCTTATCTCATTACAGAGTCCTTGGTGACGTTACAGGGCGGCAACTGACCTCGGAACTCCCTGGCTTTAAAACTCACACAGAAGGGTATAGTTCTAAACAAAACACAGTTCAACACTGCAGAACACTAGCACACGCAATCTACTACTACCTAGCAGAATATATTCTCTCACAACTGAAAACGACCATGCGCAGCAGACAATCCTGCACAGCTGTTCAAAGCAAAACAGTCGTACACAGTACAGTTATAAACAGCTGTACATAATCCTGCACAACTGTACACAGCTGAACAGAAGCCTACACAGCTATACACAACAGAATGCAAGCATGCAAAGCATAACGCAACCTCACACAACAGAACACAAACATCATAAACAATAGGACACAATTCTGCACAGCAGAATATAATCCGTATGGAAGAATACAGTTCCAAACCACACTTTAAAGTCAAACATAAAAAGTAGACCATTCATAACTACAACAATATGATACATTTTCACACTTCACACAAAGCAATAAAACACATCATGCAAAGCAGAACTCAGTACTACATATCCCTTACACAGCACAGTATAATATTACAGTCAAAAGCACAATTTACACAAAACACATCCAGTTTCAGAAAAACGTAGTCCTTCACACCAGATCACTCTTCAGTGCCAAGGAACATAATCCTGCACATCTCTACACAGCAGAGCCCAGCCCTATACAGAAGACAAAATAACACAGCAGAACATCCTTCTAGCCCATTATGCACAGAACAACGTGAACCTAAGCAGAAAGGCAAAGTATTACGCATTCCTATAAAAGAGGACACACTTCTGTACAATGCTGCGTAGCAGAACACATTTCCATACAACTCTCCAATCCTGCAAAGCAGGCCACTGTTGACAAGTGTCAACCTTTGCGACTCTGCCCAGCCAAACACTACCTTAACAATCCTAAAAAGCAGAACTTGAGCAAACATATTAAAATGTAAAATCATACCGAATAATAGAACACTACAAAGTCCTGCACAGTTGAATACAATAGCGGATATCCCCGTTAAATAAAATACAACCCTGAAAAGTCTAGGAAGGAAGAACACAGCTCTACATAACCACACAATACAGTTTTTCAGAAACCTAGACAACAATCATGCACAATTGTGCACAGCAGAGCATATCCTAAAGCATGAGTAAAACAGAACAGAAACATGGACAACTCTACAGAACACGCTATTACGTGGCAGAATTTCATATTACACTTCCAGCATATCCGAACGCAAACCTTCACCACAGGCACAATTCTACACAACAAAACAGCGGGCACGACCCCAAACAGTGGAACAGAGTCCTACCCAAAAGAATACAAGCCTGCACAATTTTTCACAGTAAAAAAAAGGTTGCTTCGTAATATACAGCAGAACTCATTCCCACAAAATTGAACTAAGTCCTTCAATGGAACACATAATCTTTCACAGCAGAACACATTCCTGGCGAGGTTTCGATAGTGATTGTTTTGGGGGTTGGGGAAAGCGATGGTCTCATTCCTTTCATATCATGTACCTCTCCAAGACCCCAGGAGGACTCTGACCCCGACTCCCCACAGGGCCAGTGGAAGAAGGTCTGCTCTACTCCACTTTGTTTACAGTGGAACATCATGTTTTGTCTCAAGATCCTGACACAGATCACCTCATTCAAACAGTACTGGAGGGGCAGATGGCTAGGAGCTGGTATGAGATTGCTGGAGTGCTGATGGGTAGACTGAGGAAAAGGAGGGGGCTGCTAGGGGCAGAGGAGGTGAATACAGTTTGATCAGAGTAGTTTCATCTTTTATTGGAACAATACACTGCAAAACTATTAACCAACATAATAAATCATTCGAGCATTGCTAAAGTAAGTACCCGTGGTACAAGAAGTGATACATTAAGGCAGTTTCATATACTACCTTTCCAAGCTGCTTCCTGTGAAATAATGTTTTGTTATGCGTGTCCTTGCGAGCAATCAGAGGGATTTATGGAACCCACGACACATACTTACAACGGGGCCTCCGATCTGAAACATTTACGCCCATATTTATACTTTTTTAGCGCCGCTTTTGCGTCAAAAAATGACGCAAACGCGGCGCTAAAAAAGTATAAATATGGGCAGAAGACTTTAGAAGTGGTATAAAATACACCGACATAGAAGACAGACTGGGCTTTTGGACCACACATAGAACAACTAGAAAGATAGATATTGAGGAATTATATTTAACCTAATTAATTTTAGATAAAGGAAGTTCCTGAATCTGCTTTTGGTTCTGGCCCTGTGAAGGGTTGTAACTGTATGGTGGAATGGCTCCTTACAAAACTGTTGTGACAACTTCTTAACCAATTTTACATGGAAAGAGTATGGATTGTATAGCCTTAGCAATTAGATTGTAGATTATCCCCATGTTCAACCACAGTGATCAATAGTGGTCTCTACAGCACTCCATTGACTGTTCAAATGTGTTTTTGGAACTGATTGATGGTTATGACTGGAGTCATATTTTATTGTTCATTCAGTAGTATTAGTTTGACTGGCAGTGCAATCCTCTTCAGTGTTCATCTGTTCACTAAATGTGTATGTTTTGATTTCATGTTTTGTTGCTGTAGTACTTTAAACGGTCAGTAAAGTTTACAAAAAGTAACATTTTAGCCAAATATGCTGCAATGGAGGGCCAAATTATGTGTCTGGATTGACAAAATAATGCAAAAAGGGAATGCAATTTATATGGTACCTCATGTGGCACTAAAATGTCACTGTTTTTATATTTTGACCCACATTGATATACATTTGACCCATTGTTATTAAAAATATAAATGTTTTCCTAATGGGAAAAAAATACATACTCACCAGATCCTAATGGAAGTGTCATTCACTAGAAAGTAAAGATTTTGGGCCTGATTTAAATCTTGGCGGTAAGTGGCCCGCCATCCACTTTTTGACTGAAAACCCATCCGCCTCTGTTATGGTCCGCCAGCCGTATTGAGATTTTGGCCGTTCCATAAATGAAAGCCTGCATTCAAACTGCTGTCTCCCCCAAGAAATACTGCCAGTGTCGATAGTGGAAGAGGTAAAAGTGGCTGATGGGGGAACCCAAAACACCCTTCCCACCGTGCAGATTTGGATGTGCCTTGCTGGCAAGAAAAAAGTGGCATTCAGACCTCCATGTTTGAGTTGGCGGACTGGGAGGGAGGCGGGGTTGAGAAAGGGAAGGGGTGAAAACTCACCTTTTTTCCCCATTCCATCCCCGTCTTTGACTGGACAACACCTGCAGTCATTGCAGACACAGACCCAGGGAGTCAGGGAGAAAACATGACTCTCCCCATTGCCGGACTCGAAGGTAGGGACTCCGCATTGAGAGGGTACATTGGGTGGGCACTGTACAAGAGGTCGAGGCCACTGCAGGCATATATTTGTCACAGTAATTTTTTTTAATTACTGTGACATACGTTTGTGGTCTACACAATGGTGTCACACAAGGCTGGAGACACACTGGCACAATGATACTCAAAGTACGGACCTTTACATGCAGCCCTTTGGTCCACAGCAGTACTGGGTTGCTTTTTACCTGACTCAGCACTCACATTACAAGGCTGTTAAATAAGAGGGTTAGCATTTATATACAGATAGAGGTTAATTGCATTTAAATAAAGGAGGTAACCAGGGTGTCCTGCACTGCTTAACTTTAGGAACTTTTTTAAAGACATCTTGCAACAAACATGTTAAAATATGAAATGGTCTCTTCAAAATTAAAAAAGTATGTTTCATTAACATGCAGAACCGTTTCAGATTAGTAAATCAGATTATATCAGTGCATTGAAACATAGTGATTGTTTTCAAGTATGAATTTAGAAGCATTCATGTTTGCACTCCACACCCTGACAACAATACAAATAGTGAACTAAGAGGCAAGTTAGTTGTTATGTGCACCCTTTGAGTGGCAGAGATAGCTTTTAGACATGAACACTGTAGTTTATTAAATCAAACACAGGAAGAGGTTTTGCATAGCTTAAATCATGTATTTTGAGGTCCTCTTATAGGTGATAATGAAGAAAAAGGAAGGAAAATGAACCAAAACAATTGCCTAGGATTACACTATTTGGTCAAGCGGGGAACCCAGAATTGTTCCCTATTTTCTTGGTACTCATTGAGCAATTCAGTTCAGTCACAAGATATACTTGCTTTGCTTCCCCTACACTCATACTACCCCCGTCCACAACCATCACCATGCTGGCATCAGTGCCGCCCTCAGTCACACCACATCCCATACTTTCTGGCCCCTGGAAAATGTTTGTGAGTACCCATGCACTGGCACAACACACAGTTCGCACACATGCACACAAAACGGTCATTGTGGTGTCATCATTCATTGCAAAACAAATGCTGACACCACAATGATGGTACACTCACACAATACAATAGTGTCCATGTGTGTGCATTGCAATGGGACCTTTACGGATAGGTTTGTGCTCTCTGTTAGGAATGTGTGCCTGTACGTGTATGTGTGTGGATTGGCTGTTTGAGGTGGAGGAAACTGGAGTGGGTGTTGTGGTTGTGTCTGTATGTGTGTCACTTGCATGTGAGACCGATGTTGTTGTGTATGGTGTGTTGCAGTGACAAATTCAAGTGAGTGTGGTGGACTTTGTTGTACTGTGTGTAGTTATGCTTGTATGTGAGTGTATTTGTGTAGCTGTGTGTGTAGTTGTGTTGTTTGTTGTGGTTGTGTCATGTGTGTGCAGTGCCAATGATGTGTGTATGTTGTGTCATTGTTGTATGTCAATGTGTGTTTTCATCATGTACGGGTTGTGCTGTGTTGGAAAGGCAATGGGTTATTGTGTTGATGTGGTGTGTTGTGTAGTGTGTTGTGCAGGGGTACACATATGACTAAGGGACAGTGTGTGTGTCACTTACCTCTATTCCATAGCCTCTGCCATTGTACGAAATCCATTGGGATCCACCGCCGTCTCCCTCCATCAGCAATCCGTCACTATTCAATCCTCTTACAGAACTGTAACATCTAAAAACGGCGGCAGAACACAGTTGGCTTGACAGTCTTTCCGGGTCTGCCGTTGACGCACCTTGGCAGTAACACCGCCAAGATCTAAATAAGGCCCTTTGTCTCTCATAGAAGTACAGAAAAAACATTTTGATACCACTGTTTTTGTTAACTCCTAGAATAAATTACCCACTATAAATTATACAATATTGCATTTAGCCAAAAACAAGCATTAATGGACAAACTGACTGGAAATAATAGGCACAACTCTTTTATTGTGCGTGTCCCAGTTATGTTCAAAGTGGTATTCAGTTTTTGGTATACATTGTGTTTACACCACAGGGACTATGGAAGCACTGGGTACTAATAAGAACAAGCATTTGCAATGCAACGGGTCTCGCGTTTGCTCGCGTTAGAGCTATTAGCGTTGTAAACTCCTAACCGGACTTTTCTTGCCACATAAACTAATAATGAAAAGTAAAGCAGTTTCACATATGTGAGCCGATGGTCGCCATGAGCGTGAAGGAGACACAGAAAAGGAAACAGAATTTCGCTCGCAGTGAGACTTATTGGCAAAAGTGCAATTATCTATGTTACCGGCAAAAGTGCAATTTTCCATGTAACCAGTAAAAGCGCAAATATCCATGTAACAGGGTCGATGTCATGCAAAGTGCTCGACTTCTTCCCAGTGAGATCGTGCTGCTCAGGAAATTAAAAGATAAAGTAGTCCAGAAACCAGCTGAAAACATGGAGCCTCGTATGTTTTCAGTAGTTTCCAGATGTGCTTGAGGAGGTCTAAACACCGAAAAAGGCATGAGGTATGCAAGCCTTTCACAAATGGAATCAAACTATTTTTAAAAGACAAGCCCATGAACTAATGAAAGTGACGTGCGCGACATGGGCCTGTTAAAAAAGCCCATAGAGAGATTACACCATGGTCCAGAGCGATTGCGAGTGCTCAACCCTAAAAAGCTCTGCAGAGCAACGTTGTACATTTAATATGTATGATGGAGGCGTCTCAGTACAGTACAATGTAAGATTCAACTTAAATGGATGAAAAATTTTAGGTTGTTTCCAAACTCCAGGAACCCACTTGATATAACTGTTGATTTGAAAACAGTGAGAGTGATGAAGGATGAATTTGCACCAATAATGAAAAATATGTTCAGAACAAAGAAGGAATACTTCTTTCCACCGTTTGAATTATACCAAAATATATACTTTTTTTTAATGCTGCAGTCCAGTCCATTAGTTTGTCAAATGAATACTAGATGTGAAGGTTTTTACCTTGATACCACCTCAATAATTCCTATATACATCAAGCAATAGCTGAAAAGTAACCAGTTAACTTTTGCAAAGTGTCTGCCACTGTGCTGTACCCCTTGTGTTTTGCCTTTTAGTTATATTTGATTGGTTTTAGCTAGGGACATTTTTTATTTTGAAATCTGAACACTGCAGAACACTTTGTTAATTATGAGGCAAGTATGACAGCTAAAAGAATTGCAGAATATGCTGAAGGTGTAGAGTTTTATAATAAAAAAGGATCTGTGTATACTTAAGTTCTAATAAGAAAAAAATATGTAACTATAGACTTTATGAGCATGCTGGAAAATATAAACCTCTTTTCCTGGTTGAGAATATGTTCATAATCAAGCCTATGAAAGCAAAACTTTACAAAATGGATGCACCTCAACCTTCCCCTCTGGGGTTGCCTACAGATGATCAAGATGGTCACTCTCCTCAGGTTCACATATGTCCTGGGAATGCTGCTCTTCCAGGTTCCGGTCACCCTCCTCCGCCCAAGGAATGGTTCATCAAGAGCTTTGTAAGGGGTTCTATGTGCCCACGTGTGGTCATTTCCAAGCTGATAGCGCATAGAAAGCATGGTGGACTAGGTCTCCCATCGGTGAAACACTATGCTATGGTTCTTCAGCTGGCCCAGCTCGCTTCCCTGTGGTGTGGTGGACCCCCCTTCCTCCCGTGGGTACAGATAGAGCACAGTCTCTTTGCGAGCCTGTCTGGGTTTTACCCGCTCTGTTTATGGCACCCTCCGGATGTGCTCTGAAAATCTCATGATCCAGACGATGGTGTCATCTGGAAGAGAGTGTATGGCCTTCTTTCCGTGGATTACTGTCTCCATGAGGATGGGTCTAGGCGCTAGGATGGACATACTGTTTGATGATGTCAGGTGTTTGTTGGTTTCTACTTGACCAGGGTGTCTGGGTCTGTTGTCACCGCAGCTGGGTCTGCTGCCTTCGGACTCCCTATTCCCACGGTCTCCACTGCTCTCGCTGCTCCTGTGGAGTCCGCATTAGCCACTGGATTGGGTGAGGGGCATTAGGGTCTTTGGTGCCTGCCATGGCATTCCCTTCCTCTTAACCACTCCCTCTCATCAGCCCCTCATTCCCTCTCCCATCCCACTGCCTGCACCCTAAACTCCCTGTCTTATTTCTCCCTCTTTCCTTCTTCTCTTTCCCCTCCTTCCCCCCTCCTTTCGCTCCCCCTTTTCTTTCTGTCTCTTTTTGGCTCCTGTAGCCTTAGTTCATTGGACAGGGAGTGCTGGGTTCTGGGGTGTGTTGTGCGAACTCCACCTGTCCAACCCCCCCCCCCCCCCCCCCTTGAGAGATGGTGCTCTACGCTTTCCTCCCCAGCTCTTATTCCTGTATTATCTTCAGAGACTTGTTCAATATTGTATTGTTATCAGGTTCAACTTCCCAAAATGAAAATTAATACTACAAAAAAGAGGATGTGTTCATTTATTTGGCTAGCAAATACTACAATACTTAACTGCTGTTGATTAGGTCCTCTTGGTTACAGTACTGTGATGAGGAAGTATGTGGGTATGTTGATCTGACTGGCATTTTATTAATGCATGTGATAATGCAGGGAGTGTATTAGTATTTACACCCAGAATTACCATTTAAGAAGACGGTCTAGAGCAGATATACTGGCATTTATTTGGACAGATTTTAAGAGTGAAGTTATAGTACTGTGGCAGGGCAGAGGGAAGTATTTGTGTTATTTCAGGTAAAAACAGATATCATAGATTGTGACTTTGGGGAGTGGGCCTGTTGCACCCAGCCCTTTTTGCAGGGTCATCCCCAATCGTTTTGCCTTCTTCCTCCTAATTTTTCTGACCAGTTTTTGTTGGCTTTAGAACTCCGGGCACTTTACCACTGCTAATCGGTGCTGAAGTGCATATGCTGTGTGTGTAAATTGTATTGTTGATTGGTGTATTCCTGATTGGCATATTTGATTTACTAGTAAGTCCCTAGTAAAGGGCACTAGAGGTACCTAGGGCCTCCTAATCAAATGCTACTAGTGGGCATGCAGCACTGTTTGTGGCCACCCACATTAGTAACCCTGTAAACATGGCTCAGACCTGCCACTGCAGTGTCTGTGTGTGCAGTTTTTAACTGCCAATTCGACCTGACAAGTGTACCCACTTGCCAGGCCCAAACCTTTCCTTTTGGTACATGTAAGGCACCCCTAAGATAGGCCCTAGGTAGCCCCATGGGCCAGGTGCAGTGTACTTAAACGGTAGGACATGTACTGGTGTATTTTACATGTCCTTACAGTGAAATGAGGCCAAATTCAGGTTTCACTGTTGCAAGGCCTATTTCCCTCATAGGTTAACATGGGGGTTGCCTTTAAATAACTTTAAAGTGCAGATTCCCTTTGAGGACAGATAGAAATTTGGAGTTTGGGGTCTCTGAACTCACAATTAAAAAAAACATTTTTTAGTGAAGTTGGTTTTTAGATTTTGAGTTTGAAGATGCCACTTTTAGAAAGTAGGCATTTTATTTTTGCTTAAACCATTCTGTGACTCTACCTGTTTGTGGATTCCCCGTCTCGGTCACTTTGACAGTTAGGCTGTTCACTCCTCTCCTCTAGACAGTGACACAAATGGAACTGGGGTGCCGCCCGCATATCCTGATGAGTCATCTGGGCTAGAGTGGAGGGAGGAGTAGTGACTTACACCTGAAAGGGCTGTGCCTGCCCTCACACAATGCAGTCTCCGACCCCCTGGAGTGTGTCTGGTGCCAGGCCTGGGGAAGGCAGGATCTTGTGAACGACAAAGACTTCCCTTTGAAGTATGCCTACTTCAAAGGTAGAACTGGGTATAAGTAGTGGACCCAAAACCGCAGACTTTTAGAATCTTTCTGGAATCAAGAGGAACCTCTGCCCAGGAGAAGAGCTGAAGGAGGAGTACTGTCCCTTTGCTGTGTTGCTTTGCTGGACTGGCCTGCAGTAGCTGCTTCTGCCTGAAAAGAGTGCAATGGGTGAACTTTGCTGTGTGTCCTGCTTGAGAGAGTTCTCCAAGGGCTTGGAGTAGAGCTTGCCTCCTGTTGGAAGTCTCAGAGACACCAAAGACTTCAGTTTCCTCATCCTGCAGCACTGGGTACTGTGTGTTTTGTGCTGTTCAAGAGGAGAAACCACTGCGATACCGCCAACAAAGCCACTGGCCTGCACCGTGACCTGCTGACACCACACAGAGCTGCACTGCCCCGCTTCGCACTACGACCCTGGTCTCACGGACGCCGTCATCGGACAACTTCACCGAGCCGCTGCTCACACCGCGACCTGTAGGCCCCACACTCCAGCATCGCCTGCTCACACCGCAGCCTGGGCATCCCCGACAACGCTGCTCCTGCTCACACCGGCGTCGCTGCCAGCACCGTGGCCTGTGGACACCGTCCGTGAGGGTCGCGAAGCACTGTCCCGTCCTGCACCGCCGGCTTGGACCTACCGACAACAGCGATTCAGTAACAACGACGACGCTGCCTGCACCGTGACGTGGTGTCACTGCACATCGCACGCTTCATACCGCAGCCCTGGTCTCACTGACGCTGCTGGATGCTGTCATGAGCCGATGCATGCACTGTGACCTCTGAGTACTGCACGTCACATCGTCCCGCTTCACACCACAGCCCCGAAGCCATCAATGCCAGCGCTCCCGACTTCATCAGCCCAGAGTTCTATCTGCAACACGTGTGACTTCAAGGGCCCGACGACCACTGCACCGACCCCGGAACCAACACTGCAACTCCGTTCTCTGGAGCTCACCGCGAGGATCACGATGCCCTGCAATTCCAAAGGTACTGTTTGCGGGTCTCCCCAACACCATAGCTGGCCTGCAACGCCGTAGCCAGCCTGAACTGTTGGTTTTGTTGATCACAAAGCTGTGATAGTCCTAGGTGGAGATATCAACTTCAAGGAACTGTATTTTTGAGTAAATCTTGCAAAATTCATATCTTTAACACTGAATACTGGATTTTTATCATTTTGGTCTTGTTTTACACAGATAAATATTGGCTATTTTTCTAAAACTGTTGTGGTGTCCTTTTGTAGTGTTTTCACTTATTACTGTGTGTTATGTGCAAAAGCTTTACATATTGCTTCTTAGATAAGCCTGACTGCTCGTGCCAAGCTACCAAGGGGGTGAGCAGGGGTTATCTGAGCGGGTATCTTTCTTATCCTGACTAGAGTGAAGGTCCCTTCTTCGACAGGGTGCAAACCGACTCCCAACTAGAGACCCCATTTCTAACCGGGCCTATCATCCAAGCTGCACAATGTTAGATGTTTGGTTTACAAAGCAGAGAAATCTTTTAAACTGAACAGGTCTTGTTACAGTGTAAAGCTTCATGCAGGAAACCTATACCATAGGTTACCATATATGCCTAGACAGCAATTGCACACCTCAGAGTCGAATCATCCTTCTACAGCTACCCTTTGAGTTACAGAGATGTTACAAGCCACCACAGTTTATAGCAAAGCAATTTCTCAGGTTACGCGGGTCATAAAGACTCAGGCTTTTGACTGCAAACATTTCTCTCATTGTAATTAGATGTTACAAGCTAAGATTTTAGACGCAACCATTCATCCATTTACATCATTCAATCATTCATTCGCTATTCCATCGCTTTATATAATCAATTATTCATCTCTCACTGTGTTATTTCGTAGAGCATCTGAACGTTGGCAGGATCTGAGAATGTGGCAGATAAAGAGTGTCAAGTTTAAGAGTCATATCTGAGCCCAGAGGGCAGCTTGTAAATACCTTGTTTGATGTTGTATCCTAACGTTTATTTATTTTGCATCTCTAACGTTTAGATCAGAAATACTACACGTAAGAAACATTGGGAGAACATAAAAGAAAGTGATAGGATGGCTGATATAGAATCGAAGTTAACTGTTGGGTGGTGTAATTGCACCAGTCAAGTTGGTAGCACTGCCCAACACAGACACACATGTAGGTAGACATCTAAATCTATTGAGACATACAGCAGAAAAAAATATATATTTACAGTGACTTTGGGTAAGTGCGTCAGTAGTCATGTCTTTCCCAATTCCATGACATCTTAAGGTTTTTATGAAGTCTCAAAGAGAAGGACTTGCATTAATGTCTGGTGGAAGAGAATTCCAAACTAGATGACCTACTAGGGAACCTAGAAGAGGCACTAGGTGGCTTGGGTAAGACTAAGGGATTATGGCTGGAATATCTTAGTTTCTGAGCTGAAGTACAGTGATGTAGAATGTTGGAGTGGTAGTCAGAGGCAGTGCACCTTACAGCTTTGACAAGAGTATCAGAAGCTGGTATATGTCTTCTTTTTAGCACAGAGCTAACTAGCTTAGTGACAACATGATGAGGTGGACATATACCTAGCTAGATGGTACAAGATTCTGGAGTCGACGTTTAGGGTCTTGCCTGTGAGGAGAAGGAATATATTGGGAAACCCAGTAACTGTGTTGAAGTAATCCAGTTTAGTAGCTACCTAGTGAACTGATGAGTGTTTTAACTGTATTAAATGCAATGTTCGGCCCATATTCAGTATTTAAAATCACTCCTTGGTGCCTGTGGTGATTATGATAAATCATGTGGGTGTTGTTTTATGTAAGTTGTGTAAATTCAGTAACTTGCACTGCTTGCGCTATAAAACAAAATAATACAAATAATCCATAGAGGGATGCAATTTCTCCTACGATGACCCTGCCCCAGCCCTCCTTGCCAGATGAAGGCATCAATATAAGGACCTGCTGGGAGCTATGGGACGTCTGAGATTCCTTGGAGGCCTGAAGCAGGTGGTAGGTCCTTCACCCTTCAATGAAACCGTTTTTTGCTGTACAGATTTTTCCAACAACCTCTCCCCTCCCTCCCCCATAATGAGACCCGACCCTGAAGGGCCTCTCGGTCTTTTTCTTCTGCGTGTAAAGATCTCACTCAACAGCCCCCTTCTGCCTACTCCAGCTCTCCCAATAGTGAGCACATACCCCGGAAGGGTCTTTGACAAGTTCATCTTTGTCAGACCTGCATTATGCTCAGGGCCATGGTGGTGGTGAAGGGGCCTTTGGGGTCCCCCACCGCTTTGTTTGCACACATCCCCCCTGTCCTCGGGCCTTGCCGCCATTGTGCGCCTCTCTGGAGCCCCAGACAGATTTAAGGGGCAGCAATGGGAACAAAGGCCTGGCATCATTCGCAGGCCCTGCCTCATTATGGGGAGGTGAGGGGCTCAGACACCGGACTGGGGGGCACTAATCCGGCACTAATGGCTATTCCCAGTGCGCTGAATGGCGCCCCGGCGCTGGGGGTCACCCCGCGCTCCCCACAAACAAAGCCAGGCCGGGGAAGAAAGGGCTGCAGAGCCGGGAGAGGCTCGAACCGCGCTCATTGAGATGTCAGCCTGAAAAGTGCTCATTGTCAGCCCCTCACAACCTCACCGGAGATGGAGGGCACCTCTGCGGCTCAGGCTAACCCTTAAGGAGGGGAAGGAGCGGCGAGAGGACCCGAAGGGCTGGCTGGGGAGGCGAAGGGGTACGGCGACTGGTTGTGGCACAGCAAGCATGACACGGGCCCCAGCGCGAGCAAGGGAAGTAGGCCCTCTGCTCCACCGGAAGTAAATGACAGCCATCCGCGGAGTGCAGTGGGCCCCTCGTGCACCCCGGGTCATGTGCCACCGCATCTGCTGCACTAATGATAGATAACATTGCTGGTGACTGGGCCACTGAGCACAGCTGGGCAAAGCATTTGTAGAGAGGCCATGGCTGGGGTTTGTCACAGCCGGGCTTCCTATCAATACAGAGGACACATAAACGCGGCGGCAGGAGTCAGAGTGTAGATGAGTACAGGCCTGTCAGCATTCCTGTACATAGCTGCACTTGGGGTGCAATAAAGGGGTTTAGGGCCTGCGGAGTTCGTACTATGTACAGGTGACAAAATCGTCTGGCCTTCGTTAGGTGGTTGTTGTGTGTACTTGACTCTATGTCACATGGATATACTATTTGGCTTTCATTTTACAAAGAACTGCTTATAGGGATGATATTCCAATCGATTCAACTGAGGTGAACCAAGCGACAATTCCTTGAATGCAGTGATGTGATAAATGAAATCCCATGGTTAGAAGCAAGGTGTTCTTGTGCAGTGAGTCTTATGGTAGTAACCCTAGCGTACCTCCACTCAGCGATGCAGTGGACAAAAAGGTATAGGTCATGCTGTACTAGGTCTCTGAGCAGAAGGTATGTGTGGGAGAGGTGGTACAGCGGTGTAGAAATTGGTATATTTATTACCTCCTTCTGCCTCCTTTGTGTCACTTTTTGTGATGCAACAGTGGTGCAAACCTTGAACTCATATCTATGAGGCTACACAAAGCCACTTTGCGTGGTATTGCTTAGCCTCATAGATATAGAGTAAGGCAAGGCAGTGCAAATCGCTGTGTTGCTTTACTCTGCGCAAGTGAGGTGTTCCATGGGTGTTGTAGTGGGTGTTCCCATGCAACACCCATGGATTTTGACACTTCCCCAGATTTACAAGCGCTTGTAAACCTGGGGATGCGCCAAAACCGAGGAGGAAATATCTTTGTTTCTCCTTATTTTTTCCTCCAAGTGTGCTGCATTTTGCAGTACACTTGAAGAAAAAGCCTCTCAGGATTGTGTTTGTGCAGGAAGGTGCCCTTTCCTGCACAAAAACAATTCTATCAACAATGCAGACACTCTTTTACCATGGTGCAAGGGTGCCTGTGTTGTTGCTAGGCAGCCAAAAAGGCGCCAGCGCAGTGGGAAAGGACAGGGATGCGCTGTATTGCATAGGTACATTCCTGCCCTTTCCCTTTGACGCACAGCAGCGGCATTTAGTGATAAATGGGAGAGTACTATTAGTGGGGAGGGGGGAGACAGTTCAAATAAGGCCAGCAATCTGTGTAATATTGAACACTGCATGCTATTGTGCCAAAATATGGTTATCTGAATGATTTGCTCTAACACATGCACACCTACCTTCCCGTTTATTCTAAATTGAAACAGTTATACAAAATAAATGGGAGAGTACTGACAGTACATTGCATATACTCACATCTTTTATATTATATGTTTTCATTTTAAGGCTGGGGAAAAAATGATTTTTCCAGGATCACACAAATATTGATGAAATGAGGAAGCCGGATTTTCAGAAGGAAACGTTATTTTCAGTGTCTCATTGAAAGAGATGGACACAGAATGTAAGAGAGAACCAAAAAGGACCTCTGTCTCCCTTTTACGATCTCAGAAATACACCTGAATCAGTTTAGAGATGAAAAACATGGGGTTATTAAACCGCTGACGAGGTGGCCTGCACAGGTCATCCAAATATATTGCCAAAGAACATTGTCAGTGAAGAATAATTATGACCCATCTATTATACACAGGATATATTGGTTATAGAAATTATTCATAGTTGAGGTTAGAACTGTCAATCTGAAAACCACTACAAGAAAAAAAAGAAACAGCAGTCAAACGATCCATATGAATGAAGAACTTTGTACTGAAAATGTATGTGCAAGAGTTACCCGACAATCAATGCAGTTTCATCATTTACAGTATTCAGGTGATAACCCCTGGATCAGGTGCAGGTACAGTGGTGCAGAGGCCCATTGACATCGGGGGTCCTCTGCCCTCAAGTTATTGTTGTCTTTTATTACTCAACCATGAGGCAAAGAGCCCATTTCCCCTGTCAGCTTGTCATGTCGGCCCATGTTGCAGGTGCTATGCGAGTGCTCTGGGGGACACCCAATCAATGCTGAAGAATCTTCCACAGTTTGGACCTGACAACGCTGTCAAAAGTGCTCAAGCGGTCTAGGAAGGCCAGGCAGACCGAGCCCTGTCTAGCATGTATTTGCTAACCAAAATATATAGGTTAAGACATTCCTCGATCATGCTGAGCCCTGCTCTGAACGCATACTGCACCTCCGACAGCATGTCAGTCCCCTTCAGCCATGTGAGAAAGTGCTCCAAAACCACACACCCAGCTAATTTAACTGCAGAATCCAATAACGAAATTGGATGATAACACCCATAGGATGAAGGGTCACTCTTCTTAAAGATAGGCACAATAACAGCAGTACCCCAGGAAGGGGGAATAGCAACCTTACACATCTCATTGAAGGAATTACAGGTAAGGGGGGGCAGGAAATCTGGGGCTGACTTATAGAGATCCATGGGAACTCCATCAGGGCCAGGGGTTTAATTAGACGGGATCTCAAAATAGCCTCTAAGACTTCTTCATAGCTGAAGTTAATAGCAAGAGGGAAGGCTACCTCCTCTTCTGCATAGCACTGAGCAGCCCTGACACAATAGACTGCCTTAAAGTAGTCGACCCAGACCTCCTTACTAATAGACGTGATTACAGAGTTGCACATGGCCACTAAGGACCTGGCTCCGTTTACCCCATGCCAAAGAGCCCTGGTATTCTTCAGTCTACACGCCTTAATCAAGTTACACCAGGACTCAATTTGCAATTCTTTAGTTCTATTCCGAAGAGCTAGCTTATTTTGTGATTTACAGCTTTCTGATTTTGCTGACATCCCGTGGGGATTCCCCGAGAGCCTCATGGAGTAAATTCAAGGCCTGCCTAGACGGCCGATCAAACCACCTA
This sequence comes from Pleurodeles waltl, assembly GCF_031143425.1. Lineage (NCBI taxonomy): Eukaryota > Metazoa > Chordata > Amphibia > Caudata > Salamandridae > Pleurodeles > Pleurodeles waltl. Next base: position 605,844,610 of record NC_090446.1, read on the forward strand.
GGTTCCACCCGGCTGGGATTACAAGGCTTTACTGAATAAATATATATCAAACCACTCCTCAGGCCATGATTGCACATTCCTGTCATGTCACAAGTGGCCCAAAACATATACTCACAAGAGCTTCAGTGAACAAGCACACAAGACGATAAAGACCAAGGGCCTCATTACGAACCTGGCGGTCATAGACCGCCAGGGTGGAGGCCGGAGGTAGCACCGCCAACAGGCTGGCGGTGCTACATTAGGTATTCCGACAGCCGCGGTCGCCCAGCCGGGTCCGGCGTTTTCCCGCTGGATTTCCCCCGGCTGGGGGAATCCTCCATGGCGGCGCTGCAAGCAGCGCCGCCATGGGGATTCCGACCCCCTTCCCGCCAGCCTGTTCCTGGCGGTTTACACCACCAGGAAGAGGCTGGCGGGAACGGGTGTCGTGGGGCCCCTGGGGGCCCCTGCACTGCCCATGCCACTGGCATGGGCAGTGCAGGGGCCCCCTAACAGGGCCCCATTCAAACTGAAAATCGCGACGGGTGCAACTGCACCCGTCGCACCCCAGCAAATCCGCCGGCTCCATTCGGAGCCGGCTTCATCTTTGCTGGGGCTTTCCCGCTGGGCCGGCGGGCGATCTTTTGAAGATCGCCCGCCGGCCCAGCGGGAAAGTTAGAATGGTCCCCGCGGTCATTTGACCGCGGGGCGGTGTTTGGCCGGTTTCCGCCCGGCGGGCGGTGCCCGCCGCCCGCCGGGGTCGGAATGACCCCCCAAATCACTGTGCTATTGAAACAAACAAAATGCTCCTTGTGTAAATTCTCCCTGAGTAGAGCGGTCAGTTATGTCCAGGGGCGTTAAGCTTCCAAATGTGGTAAAGCATGATAGGGCCCAATTAGTGCCTCTGTTTTAAACATTTAAATTATTATTTCATCTCTGGTGATGACCTTTTTACATGGCTTTTCACTCAAGCGATAATGTACTGAGAAATCACTGTACATGCAGCTTGTTTCATGTGAGATTTGCTGCTGTACACTCCTGACACTCCGTCCAAGGCTAGGCACACAGAAAGCAATTCTATAGTTCTGTGATTGTCAGTGGGGACGGATCCTTATTTTGCAGACATATCATTGCATCGGCCCTGCACCACTGACACAGTGCAACACAAACAGTCATTGTTTTATAAAATCTGCCTCTGCGTCACATTCGGCAGAGGAGCACTTTGGTTAGAATTATCCTGGAACTTGGCATACAGTGGCCGAGATGCACCTTTGCTGACTCTGATGCCAACTCTGACCTCTACCTTGCACAGGACAATAGCCTGAACTACACCTGACTGGCTTCCTGGCTTCCAGGTACATCTTGCCCAGGTATGGGGAAGATGTACCTAGAAGTGAGTCTTCCTCACTAGGAAGAGACTACTAAATACAGAAGCTGGCACGACTGCGCAGTTATTATCGGGGCCTAAACGCCTAGAAATGCTGCTCCTTTGTTGCTTGCTTGTGGGGGAGATGGGTATGTGCAGTGGGCATGCTTTGGTGATGGGTGTCCATGCTTTGTGGACGCATGCAGGGCTAGGTGTTGGGATGGGTGGGTTGTGATGGTGAGCCATTTGCAAGGAGTTGGTGTGATGGGTGTGGGGGTGAGGGTGGGGGTGGGGGTATGATTTGGCATGCAGGTGGGGTGGGGGGAATGAAGTAGTGAAGATTTGACTTACCAGAGTCCATTCCTCCAGCTACTCCTGCGAGGCCCTCAGGATGCAGGATGTGCAAGACTTGCTCCTCCCATGCTGTAAATTCTGGGGGAGTAGGTGGGGGTCCGCCGCCAGTCTTCTGCACCGCGATGTTGTGCCTTGATACCATGGAACGCACCTTCCCCCGTAGGTTGTTCCCCCGCTTCCTGATATCGTCCCGATTTCGTGGATGCTGTCCCACAGCGTTGACCCTGTCCACTATTCTTTGCCATAGCTCCATCTTCCTGGCAATGGTGGTGTGCTGCACCTGTGTCCCGAAGAGCTGGGGCTCTACCCGAACTATTTCCTCAGCCATGACCCTGAGTTCTGCGTCAGAAAACCTGGGGTGTCTTTGGGGTGCCATGGGGTGGTGTGGATGAAGTGTGGGGTGGTGTATGTGTTGTAGAGTGTGGTGAGTGTGGTGGTGTGTGGTGTTTTGTGCGTGGATATTGTGTGGGTGATGTTGGGATTTGCCTCTGTGTGATGGTGTACTCTATTCTGTGCTGTCTCTCTCTGGCCTTCAGTCGCAATTGTGGTCGTAAGGGTTTGTGGGTGATGTGGGTGTGTGTTTTATATTGTAATGGGTGTGTGGGAGTGGTGTGTGTATGTGTATCAGGTGTGTGTATTTTGAATTGTCCAATGTGGCTGTGTTTTGTAAAGGTGTGTGTATTTTGAGCGCGGCGGTGTGTACCGCCAATGGAATACCGCGGTTGAAAGACTGCTGCGGGGATTTGTGGTTCGGAATGGCATGGGCGTGTTTCTGTTGGCGTGACGGTGGAGGTTTGGTCATCGCCAGTTTTTCGCTGGCCGTTGGTGTGGCGGACTTTTGTTGTTGTCGGGTTTTTGGCGGTTTGCCAGTTGCGGGTCAGAATGACCGTGGCGGTTTACCGCGACCGCGGCGGTGTTATGGCGGTCTTCTGACCGGCGGTAAGCGCCTTTTACAGCCGAGGTCAGAATGACCCCCACAGTTTCTATGCTGCACAGCAAATAAGTTGCCGGCTATGCTTCCCCCTAATTTTTGGCAAGTACCTATGGACGAGATCCTGGGTCTGTCAGATTCAGTCTGTAATCTGGGGTCACCTTTGATAAGAAACTTAGGCTCAAATTTACAAAAAAGTGGCGCAGCACGGTGTTGCAACAAAATTTGCAGTGCTGCACTGCACCACTTTTGAAACGCAGGGATGAGTCATATTTTCAGAAATATGGTGCATCACAGGGTTTCCTCCTGTGCCGGCACTAAATTTAGCTGCCAACTAAGGCATTCTTGCACCATAGTGCAAGGGTGTCTGGTTGAAGGGATAGATTGTTTATGTGCAGGAAGGTGTCCCTTCCTACACATAAATGATCTACAATGGTGAATTGGCACATCTATGTGTGCTGCAAAATGCAGCACACATAGAAGTATTAAACTGTCATTTTTGAATGATTGTCATTCATGGCCTTTTGCTTTTTCACATAGAAAAAGCAAAAACAAGTAGAATAAAAGTATTCCTCCATGCTGTGCCGTGCTAATGCCACCCCTGGGGTGCTACAATTTCTCATAAATCTGTGGCAGTGTCAAAAGCAATGGGCGTTTCGGTGGAACGCCACAGCAACACCCATTGCACACAGAAAACTGAGTCAGAGGGGCCCATATGTATAAGGATGCGTTAAGACACAAAAAAAGTGGCTTAATGCCTCTTTGTAAGTATAGAGCAGTGAATAGCGCCACTGGAGCATCACTAAAAGTGATGCTCCGGTGACACTAGGGCTTGTAAATCTGATCCTAAATTTAGAGTGTCATGTGAACAAAATTGCTGGTTCCTGTTTCTCTCTATTCAGAGCCCTCAGGAAGATTCTTCCGTTACTGGCTTCTTCTGCCAGTGCTCTGGTAGTATGCAGTGTCATCTTAAGCAGGTTGGACTATTGTAATGTTCTTTTGCTTGAAGCTCCGAAATATCTGCTTAATTTGTTAAATAGAGTCCAAGCTGTGGCAACCAAATTAGCCTTGAACAGACCCAGAAGCGCATTGGTTTCATTGGCATTTAATTGACCTTCACTAGTTGCCATTAAGAGAAAGAATTGCTTTCAAATCACTTTGCAATGTCTTTAAATCCCTTAAGTGGCTGGCCCTGTTCCCCTACAAAAGACGATAAATAGATACTGCCCAGGTAGGAGTCTTCACTCCTCCTCAGCCAATCTTGCCTAAGTGACTACATTCAGAAAAACTAGACAAGGTGGATGGGCTTTTAAGATTGGAACAGCTCGACTCTGGAATCAACTTCCAGTTTCTTTGAGATCTTTGACTGATCTACTACAGTTCAGAAAGGCCTTGAAAACATTGCCTTTGCCTAAATAAACTGAGCTTTCTGTTAGTACTTATTGCACTTTTCCATCTACTGTACCTTGTTTCCCCTGTTTTTTGGTATAGCACCAGAATACCAGTATGGTGGCAGTACGTTCTATAAATGATAGAAATAAATACAAATAATTGTGGTTAAGCTATCCCAATTGATCTGTCAGAGGATACTCCCACTGTGCTCTCAATAGAGTAGGTAGCAACAGATAAGAGTGTACCAACATAATAGCATTATCATGGTTAAACTGTTTATCTTTTTCTTCATTTTGATAATGCTGGTTGCCATGCTTTGTCCCATTTGCCTAATCATCACAGTTCATGTTTTTTACGCAGGAAAAAGATTGTTAAAACAACCAAGATAATTTCAGATAGGTACCAGAGTTCTCTAAAAAGTGATGGGACAAAGAAAAAAACATAAAGAAAATTCAAAAACACGAGGTAGGTCTCTGTAACCAGAGCCCACTGAGAAACGTCATAATATGCGTAACACTGATACACTAAACAGCCTGACAGGTGTCAGTATACTGATAAACGTCCTTCTCATTCCTTTCAGGACTCACCAGACAAACGCTTCGATAGAGGAGGATGGTCCAAGCTCATGCATGAAGAGTATATGAAACCGAAAGCGGACTCACAGTGCTCATCTGACATCATCCTAAAAAACTAAGAGAAACTTCCATAACAAAAACCCCAGTTCAAAAAGATGAGTTTCTGGTTTCAAGAGTAACGGGTATATTCGTTGAAACATCGGATCAGGGGTAAGCCCTCCCGAAAGACCATATGAATTGGACTTCAAATTGGGGCCCATATTTATAACTTTTTCTGCAAAACTGCGCAAACGCAGTTTTGCGGCAAAAAGTATAGCTCCGGCTTGCGTCATTCCAAAGCACCAGCCAGGCACCAAATTTATGGAATGGCTCAAGCCACTGCATAGGTTGGGTTAGCGTCAGAAATAATTACGTTAGCTGGGTGGGGGTGGTGGGACGGGACGGGTGAAGGGGGTTTTGCCTCAAAAAATGACGCTAGGCTGGTTAGAGGCAAGAAAAATGCAATTAACCAGCCTAATGTCATTTCCTGAGCAAAGCCATTCATACTACATGACTCCTGTGTTATAAAAGACAGGAGTCATGCCCACCACCCCAATGGCCAGCACATGGGACCAGGGTCCCCTGGGCATGGCCACTGCACCCAGTGCCATACAGGTGCCATACAGGGGGTTCCATAGCAGGGTCCCCAATGGCACTTCATTTTCTTTTCAAAAATACTTACCTATACTTACCCTACTTACCTGGGATGGGGTCCCCCATCCTCTGGTGTCCCTCTGGTGTGGGTGAGGGTGTTCCTGGGGCTTGGGGTGGGCACCTGTGGGCCTATGCCATGGTGTTTCACCATGGAAATGGGTTCACATGTTCCCTAACGCCTGGTCTGACCCAGGTGTTAAATAATGGTGCAAAACAAGCTTTGCAGCATTATTTAGCCCTTCCTCCCACCCGTGCGTCATTTTAGCACGAGTACTAAATATTGGGCTATGCACCATTTTTTAGATGGGCACACGTACCTTGCATCTCAATGACGCAAGGCAGGTGCACACATCCAAAAAGTGTGCTAACTTCAATATTTTGACGCTAGACGTATCTAGCATCAAAATATAAATATTGAGTTGAGTTTAAGCTGAATTTGCATTAAAATAAAATCTCAAATTCGGCACAAAAATAGTATAAATATGCCCCTGAGGGTGATATACAGTGCACTATGAAGGTGATTTTCTAAGATAAATTAACATATACTTATGACATGTGTTTTGGCTGAGGTAGATTGGCCGTCTGAGTTTGTTAGGAAAGTCCCACAAGGAGAAGATGTAATACTACCCTCCTTCTCCGTTCTTGTTCCTAAAACAATTAAACAGGCGTATGCTGAAGATTGGGCTCTTGCACAAGCCCTGGCATCATACCACAATCAAGCAGGTTGGGGTAAGGGTTCCCCCTACCATATACTACCCATACGCTCTACTCCACAAGTGCAACCACAATACCCAATTAAAAATGACGCTAAAGCCCCTTTGAGGGAAATTCTCTCACAACTTGAATACCCGGGGGTAATTGAACCCTGTGTTTCATCTACGAATAATCTTCTTTTTCCTGTAATGAAACCAGATCATTCCTATCGCATAGTCATAGACTACAGACATTTAAACAGTCACACACTCACTTTTGCAATTCAAAATTCATACAGCAGTAGCTTAATGAACAATGTAGTCCATGAAAATATAAAACAACAGTGACAGCATTCTCCACTCTAGAGTCACAAAGACATTTTTGTGAACGTCCTCAAGGGTATATAAACAGTCCTGGATTGTTCGCTGCCCGCGTAAAATCAATTTTACATGAAATTGACCCAGAAACATTGGCCCATGTTGATGACATTTATCTGATGGAAGAAGATTTAAACACACACTTAGCACAGGTAGCTCACATTGTATTGGGATTTGCTGTATACAGCTACAAATTCAATTTCCAGAAATTAAAAATTGCTTTTTTTAGCATCCTGGTTTAGGATACGAGCTGTCCGGTGAAGGCAAAAGCCTTGCCCCACATTTCTTAAAGAAATGTTCCTTTTTACAACCACCAAACACTATAAAGAAGCTACAATCATTGTTACGCTTTCTACATTTTGGTAGATCATACATACCAGATGATGCACAGCGGGTTAAACCAATGTATGATTTAATATGCCCAGACTTTTCTAGTACACATTGGAACTCAGGACATTCACAAATAATAAGATCATTGCAAACTGACATGCTAGCATCCAGACACTTACATACTCGTGTTAACACAACAAATCTAGTGTTACGCCTCATTGCAGGAGCCACTGGCTATACATATGTCACCTTAAACGAATGTTAAACAAAATTAAATTGTATGTCTTTCAAAATAAGGACAACAACATTTCAACAGGTAATCAAATCTGCTTGCACTAGACAGACCAAAAAAACAAGAAATCCTTTTGTTAATGAATGACATTAGAAGAATCCAAGGCTTGGATTAACACCCATTCCTAAAAAGTACCAACATGTTCAGTGTAAGCATGCGAGACAGCCTAGCACCCATTAAAAAGAATACAGACTGAAAGCCTAAGAGCCTTAAGTCATCTTTGTGCTGAAAGGCAGGATCATTATCTGCTTCACCCAGATTCTTGGAAAACAAATCTATAACTTAGTAAACAATTACCAACATGAATTGTGTCATGGAGAGGAATATTTAAACAAGAAAGATGGTAGATAAGCGCAAAATGCCTGAATCCTTCTTGTCTTATTCCAAGCAGAAAATACACAAAATCAGGAAACGGAAGAGAAGGGCACAAGTGTCTACTTTTAGCATCTTGCTTGTCATTTTGTTAACCGCCCAAGGGTTGGATAACAATGTCTACTGATCTAAAGCAACTATGCCACCAGGAATCCCTTAGTGCCCTTTGAATGGCATAATCCCCCTTAAAAGGGATACAGAAGAGCAGATGATTCCACAAAAATTCTTATTGATGTAGTGACCACCTGTTTTGCAATGTGTGCGTCGAAAGAAAAACTATATATTGGCCCATTATTCAATACCACTAATAAACAGATGGCATTCTTTTGAGCGTACCAGCAATTCTCTAACCCTGCTGCTGTCCATTCAGCCACTCACAACAATGAACTCTTTATAGGCACCTTTCAATGTTCAAAATATTGCTTAAGATTAATAATACCACTGCTGGATCTTCTGCAGAGGATTCTGTAAACTCAAGGATGTATAAATCTCACAGGTGCACACCCCTTCTGCAGTTATGAGAATACATCAGTCTCACGTCAATGCTAATCTGAGACAGCAGTTTAAGATTATTAGCTCTAAGTCGCCTCTGGACCCTAACACACTAATACCTTCCATGATCATAACTCTGAATTCTCCTGCACTTTTCATCTGATAATGGAAACAAACATTTAGACTAATGTATGCATTATTCTAAGAAAACATATTCCAAGATATTTCACCTTCTTATCTCTATACATTAATTGTGCCACATTTATAATATTATCTCATTTTACCTCTTTGGCTTTCTTCCCTTAAGAGAAGATTAAAAGAGAAATAAGATAGTGGAGAAACGCAAAGAAGCTTAGTCCATACACCCCCCTTGCAGCAATGTCACAATTATAACTCATCAAATAAATAATATTCATGTTTTTAGGGAAACAATATGTCACTGCCACCAGGTGCAAAGTAAAGAGTTGAATTTACTGAAGAAAGCACAGGATAGGAACTTCCCGTACGTTTTTTAGGTTCAACCCTAGCAGACAGCCCAGCTGACTTGTTGCAAAGACATATTGGGGATATGCTGAAACCATCACTAGGAATGCATTCTGCCCATTGCTTCCCATTAGCCTTGTGTTTTGTAACTCACATTTGCTTGCCTTCTATTTGCTGGCTTTATTTGTTTCTGGATGTTCAGCATGTCTTTGTCCCTCCCACAGAACATAGCCTGTTTACCATCTCTCGGTCTGGCTCCTTGTATTCTTCCATGAGTGCTTGCTTCCTAGGAACTCTTTTTCTTGAAGCAGTCCAGGACAGTACATGTGTTTTCAGCTGTCTCACTCGTATGCTAGTTCACAGCAGTAAACGTGCTGTATTTTTTTAAAGGTTTCCTGCCTCCTATCCTTCTGCTTCACTGATTATATTTATCCGTGCCACCCATGCCATTAGTGGAGAAAGTAGGGGGAGTGTGAGGTGCTGAAGCACTCCCAAAATAACCATGCTGGAATTCAGAAATGAATGAGCAATAATCGTTTTCATCTTGTCACATTTGCTGAACATTCAAAGACAGAAGTGAAAGTTTAGGCTCTGTCTTCCCAGGGATCTTGATGTTTACATTTCTTTCTCTAACTGCAAAGAGAGAGGATTTATGTGATAACCTTGCTTGGTACTGGGGGCTGAAAGGAAAGGTTATATTTTTTAGCACACAACAAAATTTAAATGTCAATAAATGAACTGTACAAATATTTCAGAATCTTTCAGAATGAGGAAAGCACAAATGAAGCACATTTTTGTAAAAGTGTGGTGGAAACATTTTTTAATACTATCGAAAAACATCAGTGCACTAGGGGAAGTCAATTTCCACATCATCGCCTGTGCGCTGTATAGTTTTATCAGCAAAATTGTGTGTCTGTGCAAATGTCATAGTAAAATCAATTGAAAATGTGTTGTCTGTAATGACAGAGCGCCATCACATCATGCATTCTCCACTCTATGCCACTTCATTCTACTTCACTCCACTCTACAACACTCCAATCCATGCCCCAATACTCTTATCCATCCTGTGGCATTCTATGCCATGTTGAACAGCAGCCACACTGTTACACAACATGGTTAAAACACATGGGCAGAGACAATAGCTCTTGCATAAGCGAGGCCTCTTAGGTATGCCAATGCTTGCTGCCCCATGCTTCCCCTTAAAGAGTACTCCATAGAGCACATTGGAGCAAGGGTGGCACAATTATCCTCTTTCAGTCACATTGCCAGGTCACAGGAAAAGGCAAGGCTGCATTCTTGGAGCAGGAGCTACTTGTCTATGCCAAAGCGGGTGAAGCACTTCTCCCACTTTAGTCCAATAATGGTTTCCAATACCAAATAGCGGTTTCTGCGGGGCCAGTGTGGCTGATTGTGTCTCTCTTGCTCAAGCCACACTCTCCATCTGACCACGGGGAACCGCGGCACCGGTAAGTAGGACGTCTTCCCTCCTGCCCGCCAGTATCCATTACTGCTCACGCGACTTTCCCAGGGAGAAGTAGAGGCTGGGAGTGTTTATAGTGGGCAGCAGCAGCAGAGGCCCCGCTATGGGTCGCATGCATGCCAAAGACGCCTCGGAATTTGGTGATCCCTCTGCTATGTGCAGCTGCTCCCACGAAACAGGAGAAGTGGGAAGCTGGGACATGCACCATCTGACAAAAGTACTTACTCAAGAGGAGTATGGCGGGGAGCCGTTTACAGCTGTGGCATCCAGAATCTGTCCCTCCTTATGTGTTCAGATGGAGCCAAGACAGCTGCACTCACGCCCTCTGCTGTGTAGTTTTGCAGTTGGGCACAGATTGAAAGATTGCCCGTTCCTTCCTCGTCAGCCCGAATGTGAAGTGCGGGCACAGCAATGTCAAGGCACGCTACCATTACAATGAATTATGTGTCTTTGAGAATGAGCCCTTTTAACATGAGCAACCTGGCATAATGTTTACAAATTCAAGCCCCTCTGGGTCAGGACTTCACCAAAACAATTTGACTTCACATTCCTTGCAGGTTCCTTTTTATCACAGACCACAACTAGCAGCTGCTTTAGTAAGACTTGGGGCAGATTTTCTTACATGTGATGCAACGCAGTGCAGAAAAACAAAGCTGTTGTGCTGTATTACGTAAATAGTAGAGACAAGAACAGCGCCATACCTAGTTGGAGTACCTTCGAAGAGTGCCAGGGTGTGTGTGTGATGTCTAGCATATACTTTGTACTGGAAGGGTACCCTTCCAGTAGAAAATGTTATCTTTTGACATAGTTTACAACTTTTCTAAATTTGTATATTGTGCTGTGCATTACAGCACGGCATGCAAAGTTGGAAAGGTTTGGAGAAAAGAAAACTTCTCCAGTGGTATGCCTCCCTTGAGGAGTTGTAGATTTTGGGCGTAAAGCCTTGTCTATCGTTTTTCATAGACAGGGATTTGTATGAAAAAACAGGGGTGGTTGCATTGCAGCACCCTTTTACCACCCGCAGCATGACCACTTGTCGCAAAGTAGCATACACCACTATTTTGCTTTACTTTATAGCCACTTTGCAGGGCAAATCAGTATTCGCGTTGGAAAGTATTCCCAGTTCAAGTCTTTCCACCAGTTTGTGCCAATTCTTTGTGACACTGAGCTGGTGAACTTGATAAATCTGGCCTTTCATGTCCTGATCGCATTGCTCCAAGTGAAAGTAATCTAAGGATTTTTCCTCTCTCTCATTAATCAACTTTTAACTCATAACTCCACTCACACATTCACCCACTCAAGCATCCATCCATTAGATCAATAACTGACATTCCTTTATTTATCCACCCACTTATTCAAGAACCAGTGTTCACATAGCTCATAGAATGTACCTACACTTGGTGATAGACTTCTCAACGTGACAGCGTTAGAATCCTTGACTTTGCAGTTTAGGAGCCTCAATATATACATGAGTATAGGAAACAAAATTGTTCTTTCTAGTTCTAAAACTAAAGGAGTCCCACAAAACATTATTTAACTATCCAGTACTTGATATTAGTATACATGCGTATGTGCGGAGAGTAGTATGCTATTTACCACCAATGTTGAGCATGGGGAGGGACAATGACTTACGAGAGGCACAGCCCCCAGTAAGTCCTGATGCCCCTCCCCGATCTGTAAAATGGTAATAAATCGCATATTATACTCTAAGCATATGCATATGTGGTTTATGGTATGGCACCGTTTCATGTGTAGCTGTTCTAACAAAAGGTATTTACCCAAAACCATGATAGAAGGTGTTACATTTGTGCAGCAAGGTCAAAAATAACAATGGAGATCTTCTAACTAGGAGAGTTGCTACATGGAACCTGCGAAGCAGCAAACATGTATTTTCTCATGTCAGTGTTGCTGTATTGTAACAAAATGTATTTCACATGTGCACTGCAATATCAAACATGTTAACACATGTTTATTAGTACAGATGCTCTAAATAACATGTACTAATGGGCTACATTTATTTTCACTGCCATGGTGTGTGTGTGTGTGTATTTGCTGAAAAAAAAACGAAGGTTAAAGCAACTGTTATATTTAGGTTTAGAAAAAAAAGACATTTACTCAAAGGTTAAGGGGACGTTATAGTTAGGTGACAATATCAATCATAATGTTATGGTTTAAACTAAAAAAAACACGTAAATTCACCAATTATAGCTCAGTGAGCTGACTATAACCTGCATCCCTGCCATGCACTGCTCATGGCCTCACATATTACATCATTCATGACATGTTCAATGACATCACTCATGACATCTACAAATGACATAGTTATTGTTGGTGGTGCTGTCTCCTCCTTGGGGACCCGCAAGAGGTAAACTATGCACCTTAAATCCCACATGGTGCATTACAGGGGGCTCCCTGCTGGGGCAGTGAATATTACATGAGCGAGTCTCCCTGCTTCATTTCTTTTACTGTACAGCCGTACGCCACGGTATTCACCCACAGCCCTCTTTCATTGTTTTTTTTAATGGCAACACAGGGAGCCTACTCCTGCACTGCTAAGTCAACCTCTGCCATTTTTTTTATTTTTCGTTTTTGAGCAGCCCGTTCCCATCCGGGGTACGTACAGCCTTGCTTCCACATTTATTATCACCATGCAATGGATACGCACCGGCACCCCCCAGGGTGATGAGGGCGCCAGGGGCATCATACAATTCAGACAGGGGGCCCCAACTAGTCCGCATAAATATTTTATTATTAAAAATGCATAGGTCCTTTGGGATATGGGGGCTCCCAAGGGCATCTAGCACTTAGGGAACGGGTCCCCACACATTTCCCTTCCCAACTGTGTTATAAAAAAAATGAGACAACGTGTAGGCGTTGCCCTACTCCTAGAGAATTCATAAAAAAATCAGTTTTGAGCCCTGCAGGAATATGTTTTTGTCCTGGGTGGGGGGGGCGTCTTTCTGGGACCACACCACAGTGGCTAAAGGGTCAGAATATCCCTACTCTGTACCTCTATATTTTTGTTTCAGGACACACAACCGAGTACCTGGGTCCTAAAATGGCTTCCCAGAGCATCTCTGTTGAAGATGAGGGCAGTCAATCCAATAGTTATCTTTGGATCTGCCGGCCCCACAGTGCTAGATATCTATAAATATTGAACCTTTATTTCTCCAAAACTATTGAACAGATTTCCTATATATATGACTTGCACAGTCCTGTCACGTAAATCACCAGCTAAGACGCCAACACTCCAAGACTGTAACATCTTTTATTCCACCAAACACACGATGTCTGCAATGACGCGTTTCGGCCTAGCGCAGCCTTGTCTCATATATATATATATATATATATATATATTCTCTAAAAAAAAGCAAAGGTTATAGGGACGTTATCGTTAGGGTTACGTTTTACACACAAAAACGTAGAAATTCAGCAGTTATAGTTACAGTTATACTTATGTGCAGAAACTATAACTTGTGACCTAACAGTACTGTACAGCACAAGTTATAGCTTCTTCAGATAAGTGAATCAGTGAATTTCTATGTTTTTTTTAACATTAAGTAATATATAAGTAGCATACTTTAATCAAAACACCACTGTGGACGGCCTTTGGCCGTGTGCAGTGGGGATTGGCCTGTGGCCAGGCCATGCAGCCACCACCCGCATGCACCAAACTACACGTCGTGCACGGGTTGGGCCATGCACAGCAGGGAGTTGGCCGCAGGGCCTGGCCTGAGGCCAGGCCGTGAGTTCAACTCCACGCATTCAGTCAATCCAACGCTGCGCACAGCCTTCGGTCGTGCGCGGCAGGGTTTGGTGTTTGAGTAGCTTTATTTTTCTTTCATTGGGTTTTGGATCTGTGGATCCACTGTGAAGTTAAACTGAGAGGCGCAGTGGATCTCCACGTGGCCCCAAATTAATTTTTTTGGGGCAATTTGAGGGACCCCTCTATCAGTCCTATGGGGTCAGGATACCATAATCCTGACCCCTTATGTTATTTATCAAAGTTTTCCCCCTGGCTGACCGACAAACAAAATGGCAGCTGCTAAGAAACTATAACTTGTGCCTTAAGGTAACTTTAGGCCACAAGTTATAGTTTCTTAACATAAGTATAACTATGAGTATAACTCTAACTGCTGAATTTCTATGTTTTTTTGTGTGTAAAACATGACCCTAACTATGACGTCCCTGTAGCCTTTGTGTTTTTCAGTGAAAATACAGCAAATTTTGAAGAAAGGTAGATCTTGGTCTAGAAAGAGAACTTTTTTTGTAATTTCGTGTAAATCTGTTTAGCAGTTGCAGAGTTATTAAAAGAAAAAAAACTATGTATATGTAGAGATGGTGATCCACTTGTTGGGGATTTACAGATCCTGGGGCAAAAGCAAGGTCCTGATTGGCTGGTTGCAACCTGAAAGATAGAGTTTTGGCCCCAGTGCCACTGCACCTGTTGCAATGATCTGTTTTTAAAGGGGGTATAACACTTTGTGGCACGGGTGCCACAAAACATGGCATTAAAACCATGACCCTAGGGCCTGCCAGCTAACAGCACTTGTGACTGCCTGATTAGTAGTAAAATATAGCAAAAGTTGGTGTTTAGAGGCGCTCTCACAACTTTTGGGACTGGTGCCATTGCATCTGATGCACCATTCAAACCATGACCCTAACGCCTGCAAGATAATTGCGCTTGTGACTGGCTGTTTAGTAGTAAAATATTGCAATATTTGGGAGCAGATTTATGGAAAGTGGAGCGGCACCGAGTGCAGCGCCACTTTCCCTGCACCCCTAAGCACCCCCCTACAGCCATCATGTGTGCGCCACATTTAAAATACGGCCCACCATAGCGCAGGACAGGGGGAAATAGTGTCATTTTTTATGACTCTATTGATGTACTCTGCAGGAGTAGCGCCAAAATATTGGCTTTACTACTGCAAAGTACACAGGGTCCCATTCTTGAGCAGGCTTTAAAAGTGCTGTCATAAATGGTGCAAGGAAATCTCATAGACTTGCTTATGCCATTTTTCTGGCTTCCGTAGCGGGGGGAACACCCATTATGCATTTATTATGCCTGGTGCAGGCATAATGTAGCGCAAAGGGTTACAGAGTGGTGCAATACATGCATTGTGCCACTCTGTAAATATGGAGCGGGGATTTTGGCCTTGTTGGGCCACATTAACATAAAAATAAATTACGTTGATGTGGCCAAGGTGGCGCTAGGCGCCTATAAATATGCCTCTATGTGCTTAGAGGAGTTATGACAACTTTTGGCTCCGCTGCCACTGCACCTGCAGCACCATTCAAGTTATGACACTATTGGCTGCAAGGTAACTGCACTTGTGACTGCCTGTTTAGTAGTAAAATATTGCAATTCGTGGTGTTTAGAGGAGTTGTGCCAACTTTTGGGGCTGGTGCCACTGTACCTGCTGCACCATTCAAATTATGACCCTAGTGCCTGCAAAATAACTGCACTTTTGACTGCCTGTTTAGTAGTAAAATACAGCAATATTTGGTGTTTAGAGGGGTTCTTAGAGCTTTTGGCCCCGGTGTCCCTGCACCTGCTGCATCACTAAAATCATGACCCTAGTGCCTGCAAGGTAACTTCACTTGTGACCGCCTGTTTAGTAGTAAAATTCAGCAATAATCTGTGTTTAGAGGGTGTACCGGGAACGATGGGTGGGGGAGGGTGACGTTCCCTGGTTCTATCTGTATCCTTAAGAAAAAATGACCAAGGAAGCATGTTGATTTCTTTGAGGAAGTCTCTATTTTTATTCCTTGTTTGTGATGTTTTCCTCGTCTCCAAATTTTGCCTCCTGTATATCCTCTGAGAGCAATAGGAGTATCCCAAACGGTAAGCTCTTTTTCCCTCCTTTTCTTCTTTTCACTTTGCAGTTGGACCTCGGCTTCACTGACTGCTCCCGATACCTCAGAAAGAAGGCAAATAGCTGGTAAGTGGACATCTGGGGTTTTTACTAGTTTGGTTGAAAAAAAGGGAGGGAGGAGGGAAGGGTGTAGTATAGGACCCAGTGTAGGACTGTGGCTCACCTGTGTTTTAGTGCACCTCTCCAAACGCCCAAGCACATGCTTTCCTTGGAGTTCACTCTTTTGTGCTCACTGGAGTGTTTAGTAAGTGCAGGGTGTAACTTCATGCAGAATCCTCAACTGTGGCACTTGCCCATTACCCTCCCTCCATCCTCTCCTTCCATCCCAGAACCACATGTTTTGGCCGCGTATGCGGTCACGTACCTTGAAAAGTCACACTCCTCCTGGGACGTGACTGGAAGCTGCGTTCTCCTTGTCCTCACGACGGTTGAGGGTATTTCCTCCCCGGTCACCTTCCGGCATGTCCTTCGATTTGTCTCAACTCTGGATGCTCCCTTCTCGCTCCAACACTGCTCTCTTCACTCCTGGCTAGCCGATCCTGCTCTCTTGTGTCTTCTGGGATCCGTCCTCGTTCCCCTCCATCACTGCTTGACTCATTGGGTTCGGTGGCCAATCGGAATGTGCAACGCAGTGTTTAATTTTTAAATAAAAACGTGCCGGTGCCCAAAGCCCTCCTCTTAAACACGCGGCTGCTGCAATTACATGTGCGAGCATGGAATACTGAGGCAGAGTACTCCTGAAGCTATCTCGGGCCTCTTCAATCCTTTTACAGCCACTCCCTGCCCCTTCAGCTCGCTCTTGCAACTTTCTGCTTTCTCCCATTGTGACGCTTTTTCGTTTTTCCCTTCCTCCGTCTTTCTCATATGTGTCTTTTGCTCGCAGTAAATGCTTGAGGTAGAAAAATACGTGCCGGCCCTCAAAAATAAGTGCTGGTGCTCAGCACTGGAAACAACAAGCACAAATTAAGCACTGGAGCAATGTCACCTGACTGAGAGGCTGGACTGGCATCCATTCGGGACACTCTTCGTTATCTAGGAGAGTAGTGTCTATGCCTTTCAAGTCCTTCAGTCCTGATGTTCCTGCTAAAGAGGGGTTCTGACACCTAGTGGCACCAGTGCCACTGCACCTGCTGAACCATTAAAACCATGACCCTAGTACCTGCAAGATAACTGCACTTGTGACTGCCTGTTCTATAGTAAAATATATCCATATTTGATGTTTAGAGGAGTTCTGACAACTTTTGGTCATGGTGCCACTGCACCAGTTGCGCCATTCAAATCATGGCCATAGTGCCTGCAAGATAACCGCACTTGTGACTGCCTGTTTAGTAGTAAAATATTGCAATATTTGGTGCTTAGAGAAGTTATGACAACTTTTGGCTCCGGTCCCATTGTACCTGCTGCACCATTCAAATCATGACCTTAATGGCTACCAGATAACTGCACTTGTGACTGCCGGCTTAGTAGTAAAATTTAGCAATAATCTGTGTTTAGAGGAGTTCTGACACCCTGTGGCTCCAGTGCCACTGCACCTGCTACACCATTAAAATCATGCCCCAAATGCCTGCAAGGTAACTGCACTTGTGACTGCCTGTTTAGTAGTAAAATATAGCAATATCTGGTGTTCGGAAGAGTTCTAACAACGTATGGCCCTGGGGCCACTGCACCTGCTGCAGCATGCAAATCATGACTCTAGTACCTGAAAGATAACTGCACTTGGCACTGTTTGTTAATAAGTCACTGAGAGAATAACAATTCAACATAAAATGTCGCCCAATCATACAAATTACTTTTCTTTTCAAATGACTGGGTGGTAATATAAGAAACAAACACACACATTATTTTAATATTTACTACTGTTATTCATCAGAAATGTAATTATTAAGTAATGAAAAACACAATATAATGAGCCTACTTGCTGGTTGCTTTACATCTGCACTCAATACTCCATTGCAAGATGGCCAAACATATTTACATGCATTTCAATGCAAATTGACTTGCCTTCAGTTCATCTTTTCGCATATAAACACAAGTAACCAATCACCATAAACCGGCTACACTCCACACAACGGCAAAAACAGAACAGAAGAACAGAAGAGCAGGAGGTGACCTGCTAGGCAATAAAAAGCAAGTAAATTCAAGCGGCGTTGGAGAGACGTTTGAATGACCAAACGGGAAGTTGAGGTAAGTAAGTAGCGAAATAGGGGCGGGTTCTCAGTCCCTTTAAAGATTTATTTTTAGTAACATAAGACTTCGCAAACACAGGGCAAGCGTTGTGCAGGCTAAACCTAAAAAGGGACCTTTCTAGACCAAGATCTACCTCTCAGAAAAGCAAACTTTTATGTAATTTGATTCAGCGGTTCGGGTTGTGCTCAAACCGTTAAACATCCCTATAGACTTTGCTTGGGGAAAAAGAGTTTTGGGAAACTCCCTTTTTCTCAGCCCCTGCTTAACGAATCACCCCAAAAACTTTCCAGACAGTGGCTGAATTAACTAGTTTTGAAAATTCATGAAGATTCATCAAACGGCGCCAAAGTTATTAGCAAAACAAAAAATGCTCCATCTATGGAAAAAGTTGAACCTAACACTAATTACTGGCTATCGCCATAAGGATATAGAAAAAACGTTTTTTGACTTGCCTATATCTTTGGCACCGTTTGATAAATCTGCACAAAATTTTCTAAAATAGGTGTGCTTGTGATTCTTGTTGCGCATGGGAAGTTTCGGGGTGATCCGTCAAGCTGGGCTGAGAAAAAGGGGGTTAAAAATAGTGCATTTCCCATGTTAATTCCCATAGGAGCTGTGAACATGACTACAGCCCAAACCACTGGACGGAATTACACCAAATTTGGCAAAAAGGTAGCTGTCGGTACGCAGATTTTACTTTCAGTTATTTGGTGTAAATCCATTTAGTAGGTTTGGAGATATTAAAGGAAATCCAAATTTGTATATCTCTGGCCTCGATGACTTCACGAATAATGATGAGCTCATGCAGGGAAATAGGAAGCTCTGATTAGCTGCTAACACTTCAACCAGGAAGAGTTGGCAGCCATCTGTAGAGTCCCAGAAAAAAATATTCAAAATAAGACAAGGGGACAAGGTGGAATCACCCTGACTCCTTAGCTCTGGTGCAGGGGTCACAGAGGGACATCCCCCCAGGGGTAAAATACACTTAAAAAAAATGTTGCGACAATGTCGCAAATTTGCAGTAAAAAAAAACAAGCGGGGACTGCCACATTTGTTTCTTAGAAGCCCCTGGGTGGGCCAGGTCCTGGGGGCATTGACATTTTTAATGCAGAAGGGCCACACAGCCCCCCACCACAGACCTAGGAACTGCCTTCTCCCTTGGGCTTTAATGAATTTGAATGCAAGGGGGCTGCCAGCCCACCCGCAGCCTTGAGGACCGCCACCTCTCCGGGGCTTTATACAAATATAATGCGGGAGGGCTGCATAGCCTCTCTGCAGCACTGGGGACTGCCACCTCCCCTGGGCTTTAAATAAATGCAATGCAGGGAGGGGCGTGTGCCCCCGCACTCCCTGGGGCTATAGTACAAGAATGAAGGGGGTCCATTGCAGACCGCTGTGGTGGGGATAGCACCAACTGCCCGGGGCTAGATGACATTGAAGGGGAGCCACGTGCTCCCCACCTCATGGAGCCAATAATGGCCGTGGGGACTGCCCCCCCACCCCCGGGCTGCCTCCTGCTATGTCCTGGGGTGCCCAGGACATAGCTCTATGCTTTTTGCTTGGTGGAAGCTGACAGCTCCCACCAAGCAAAAGCAAACAATGTCCGCTGCCAGAAAGCACAGCTTTCATCTGTTTCCCTGCATGCAAATATGCATGCAGGGAACAGATGAAAACATTTCTCCCACAAGCAGGGAGCTGCTATTTAAAGCTTTACAGTTAGCTCATCTGCTGAAGCAAAACAAGCATGCATACAAATGTTAGTACCTAGTGCATACACTCTTCCAGGTTAAGTATAAATTATCATGCTGACACGATTCACACTAATAACTCAAGGCTGTTCACAGAATTTAGTATCTACGACGTAGAATCTTTCTCCTATTATGAATACAAGTCAACTGTATCTTGCACACAGAGTTACTCATGAATGTGAACATTATCACATGTTCAATACCTCTACACAGCTATGGTGCATTAGGAGTTCATCCGCTTTGTGAACATTTACACTCATTAGCTGCACCCAAGCTGTGCAGAATTACATAGAAAAGTAATATTGTAGCTACTTACCAGTATGTAAAACAGACATGCACACTCATTGGAGGATGTCATCAGTGATGTCATTAATTATGTCATTTGAGATGTCATCAGTGATGTCCTAGAACATGCCATGAGTGATGTCATATGTGAGGTCATAAGCAGTGCATTGCTGGAAAGAAAGCTATAGTTAGTGCTGCTAACTATAACTGCTGAATTTCTGTGCTTTTTTAGTTCAAAACATTAATGTTGTCACTGAGAAATTTACCTAACTATAATGTTACTTTAACCTTTGTATTTTTTCAGGAAATATATGTAAGTGTATAGGTAGGTAAATAGATAGATAGATAGATAGATTGATTGACTTTTCTGAAGCACCAAAAAAGTTGTGTGGAACATTCTGAACATGACACAAATCATCAACTGTTATCTGCACAAAAGTTAGTCTTCAATACAAAGATTTAGAAAGTGTTCAATACCTCTACACACCTATGATGCATCAGGAAAACACGGGTGTTATAAACACTTACACCCATTAGCTGGACACAGGCTGTGTAAAATTAGGTAAAGAAGTAATATGGTAGTTACCCCCCACTATGAAAAGTATAAATCAAAATAGGAAACTGATTGGATGATGTATCATTAATGTCATCAGTAATGTCATTAATGATGTAATTTGAGGTGTCATTAGTGATGTCATAAATGATGTCATAGAACATGTCATGAGTGATGTAATATGCTAAGTCTTAAGCAGTGCTTGGTGGGGACACAAGCTATGGTCAGCTCTGCTAACTATAACTAGTGAATTTCTGTGTTTTTTAGTTCAAAATGTTAATGTTGTCACTGACATATTCACCTAACTATAATGTTACTCTACAGTTAGATTTAAAAAAAAACCTAATACAGATCTTTTTATCATGCCTAACTATAATGTTATTTTACCCTTTGGGTTTTCAGTAAATTTCGATTTTTTTTTCAAATGTAAAGCAATATTTTATTACCATATGTAAAGCCAATCCCCTGCCAAATAAGGCCTATGGAGGTGGGTTTGGCCAGGCCCTGCTGCAAACCCCCCACAGACAGCCAACCACACCCTTGCATGGCGTTTGGCTATGCACAGCAGGGGGTTGGTAACAGGGCCTGTTAAACCCACTTGGAGGCAGCCACCCCCTCTCCCCACTGTAGCCAGCCAACTTCATACTGCTCACTGATTTTTGGCTGCTGGCCATGAGTCCAACTCCCTGAAGGAAGCCACCCAGAGGCAGACAACCCACACCATGCACAGCCTTTGGTGGTGTGTGGTGTTGGGTTGGCTGCAGGGCACGTGCTGTAGCCAGGCCCTGCTTCCAGTTTCCCACAGGCAGCCAACCCACATTGCGCATAGTCTTGCACCATGTGCAGCGGTGAGTTGGTCACAGGGATTGACCTGCCGCCAAGCCCTGCGACCAAATCCCCAGCAGACTGCCAACCCCCCACTGTGCACAGCCCATGGCCTGCAAAGCGTAGGGTTGGCCTTCAGGTCCTGGGCACCCTATCCTCTGGGGGCAAAACATATATGAAAGGAGGGGGCTTATGCAACCCCCCTGTCTGACCTTTAATTTGCTCTGGGGTACCCATCCCCTAAGGCTGAATACAATTAAACCGGGGAGGAAGGCATGCACTCTCCCTCACCGAGCCTTATTAGGCCCCAGAGACCCCACCCCGGGGCAAAATTTAATAAAAATGGAGAGGGGGCATGTGACCCCCCCTCCCTGAGCCTTATTAGGCACTGGGGACCTCATCCCCTGGGCCCTGGGCCTGAAATGTAAATAAAAGAGGAGGGGGCACACTGCCCCCATACCTGAACCTTTATAGGCAACAGGGTCCCCATCCCAGGACCATGTCCTATTTAAAAGGGGAGGGGGGCACATTGCCCTCTCCCTGAGCCTTATTAGACCCTGGGGACCCCATCACCCAGAGCTGTCTATATTTTTTTTTTAAAGGAAGGGAAGCGTTGCCCCCCCTCCCCAAGCCTCATTAGGCCCTGGGGACCCCATTGCCTAGGGCTGGTTTATTTGAAGGGGAGAAGAGCCATGTGACCCCCTTCCTAAGCCTTACTGGGTCCTGAGGAACCCATCACCCAGGGCCTGTGTTTAATATATGTGTGCCCTGGTGCCCACCCAGGGGACCGATGATGAACACATTAGAGGCTGCAAGAGGAACACCAGGGCCCACACCGCCCCAGCCAGTACCCCGAAAGCCTCCCTCCCTTCCTCTCTAAAGCAACCAAGACCATCTGCGGCATTCCCCAAGGATCCTCTCTCAGCCCAACTCTTTTTAACATCTACATGGCTCCGCTCGCCAACATCGTCTGATCTCACTGCCTCAACATCGTCTCCTACGCAGACAACACCCAGCTGATCCTCTCACTCACCAAGGAACCCGCTACCGCAAAGACCAACTTCCACGACGGACTGCATGCAATCGCCAACTGGATGGAGATGATGTAGGAAAGTACCATCTTGCCTGGCATGTTACCCCCATTTTTCACTGTATATATGTTGTTTTAGTTGTATGTGTCACTGGGACCCTGGTATCCAGGGCCCCAGTGCTCATAAGTGTGCCTGAATGTGTTACCTGTGTAGTGACTAACTGTCTCACTGAGGCTCTGCTAATCAGAACCTCAGTGGTTATGCTCTCTCATTTCTTTCAAATTGTCACTAACAGGCTAGTGACCAATTTAACCAATTTACATTGGTTTACTGGAACACCCTTATAATTCCCTAGTATATGGTACTGAGGTACCCAGGGTATTGGGGTTCCAGGAGATCCCTATGGGCTGCAGCATTTCTTTTGCCACCCATAGGGAGCTCTGACAATTCTTACACAGGCCTGCCACTGCAGCCTGAGTGAAATAACGTCCACGTTATTTCACAGCCATTTTACACTGCACTTAAGTTACTTATAAGTCACCTATATGTCTAACCTTTACCTGGTAAAGGTTAGGTGCAAAGTTAGTTAGTGTGAGGGCACCCTGGCACTAGCCAAGGTGCCCCCACATTGTTCAGGGCCAATTCCCCGGACTTTGTGAGTGCGGGGACACCATTACACGCGTGCACTACATATAGGTCACTACCTATATGTAGCTTCACAATGGTAACTCCGAATATGGCCATGTAACATGTCTATGATCATGGAATTGCCCCCTCTATGCCATCCTGGCATAGTTGGCACAATCCCATGATCCCAGTGGTCTGTAGCACAGACACTGGTACTGCCAAACTGCCTTTCCTGGGGTTTCACTGCAGCTGCTGCTGCTGCCAACCCCTCAGACAGGTTTCTGCCCTCCTGGGGTCAAGCCAGGCTTGTCCCAGGATTGCAGAACAAAGGACTTCCTCTGAGAGAGGGTGTTACACCCTCTCCCTTTGGAAAATGGTGTGAAGGCAGGGGAGGAGTAGCCTCCCCCAGCCTCTGGAAATGCTTTCATGGGCACTTTTGGTGCCCATTTCTGCATAAGCCAGTCTACACCGGTTCAGGGACCCCTTAGCCCTGCTCTGGCGCGAAACTGGACAAAGGAAAGGGGAGTGACCACTCCCCTGACCTGCACCTCCCCTGGGAGGTGTCCAGAGCTCCTCCAGTGTGCTCCAGACCTCTGCCATCTTGGAAACAGAGGTGCTGCTGGCACACTGGACTGCTCTGAGTGGCCAGTGCCACCAGGTGACGTCAGAGACTCCTTCTGATAGGCTCCTTCAGGTGTTTTATTTTATTTTATTTTATTTAATGCGTTTTTATATAGCGCGGACTTTACCCGAAGGTGTCAGAGCGCTTCACAATAGGCAAAGTAAAGATACAAGAGGAGAAGAATTACAAGTGAGCCTGTTACAAAAACAAACGTTACATTACATGAGGCAATAGTGATAATTGTGCAAGTATCAAGAGCAAAAAAAATACACGAGGTAGCAAACGATACGTTACGAAAGGAAAAAGTGACGTGTGCAGGTTACAAGAGCAAATAAAGTACGAGTAGAGGTAAAAAAAATTGCAATAAATGGTAGACACTCAAAACACTAAAACAATAGTTACGTTACATGAGGCAGTGGTGGCCGTTGTGCATGTATCAAAAGCAAACAAGATATAAGAGGTAGCAAATGATACGTTGTAAAAGGAAAGGTGCCGTGTGCATGTTACAAAAGAGTACAAAATACAGGTAGAGGTATAATACTGCATTAAATGGCAGACACTCAAAACACAAAAACACCCTGGGAAGGCACTTCTATAGGCATGGAGAACAGAATTTCCTATAATGGAAGGACTTCCTTCAGAAAACAGAGGGCTTGAATTAAATTTGGAAGTGTCTGTGAAGGAGGAGAGCTTTGAGGTCAGTTTTGAATGCCTGGGAAGAGGTGGTGGTCCGAAGCTGAGGCGGAAGTGAGTTCCAGATTCTCACCGCGTTGCCTGAAAAGGATTGGGCCATCGATCTTTCCTTCTTGAAAATGGGAGGTTCAAGCAATAACTTTTCTGCATTACGTGATGGTCTGGAGCCCCCAGAGTGTTTCAGTTTATTCACCAGGTAGCGAGGGGAGGAGGAGTGCAAGGCTTTGTGGGTGATACATGCAGTTTTGTAGATAGATCTTGCCTCTATGGGAAGCCAACGGAGGGTGGATAAAATGGGTGTGATGTGGTCGCTTCTTTTGGCCCCATATATGAAACAAGCTGATGAATGGAGAATAGACTTCAGGGGGGAAAGGTGGGATTTGGGAAGGCCAGTAAGAAGAGAGTTGCAGTAGTCCAATCTGGAGAGAACCAGCGATTGGACCAGGGTTTTAAGGTCGTGCTCCGGGAAGAAGCGACGAATCCCCCAAAGAAGGCGCAGTTGGTGTCGAGCAGACTTTGCAATGGAGTCGATGTGGGAGAGTAGATTGAGTTTTTTGTCGAGTATGACACCAAGGGATTTTGCGCTCTCGACAATGATGGGCTTATTGTTCATTAGATTGAACTGATCCATCCATGATTGCACTGGGGGATGGGAAAGTGAGGAGGAGAGGAGGAGGAATTCTGTTTTGGAGGGATTCAGGATCAGTTGATGAGTTGACATCCAGTTTTGAATGGAGTCGAGAGTAGAGCTAAAGAAGGAGAGATCGTGAGTGGAGGCCACCTTAAGGTAGATCTGAGTGTCATCCGCATATAGATGATAGTGGATCCCGGATTTACTGAGGAGATTTCCCAATGGTTCTAAATAGAGATTGAACAGTGTGGGTGCAAGTATGGAGCCTTGAGGAACACCTTGATTGACCGCTAAAGGAGCTGAAAGACTGTTCGCTATTTTGATCATTTGGGATCTATCAGAGAGGAAGGAGGCAAACCATTTGAGCACAGTGCCCTCCATGCCCATTCTCTGTTGAAGAGTGTTAAGGAGAGTGTTGTGATTGACAGTGTCAAAGGCTGCAGAAAGGTCAATAAGAATTAGAAGACAAGATTCCCCTGAATCGAGAATCCGCAGCGCAGTGTTGCTAGCCTATCCTCTCTCCTAGGTAGCCAAACCCTCTTTTCTGGCTATTTAGGGTCTCTGTCTCTGGGGAAACTTTAGATAACGAATGCAAGAGCTCATCCGAGTTCCTCTGCATCTCTCTCTTCACCTTCTGCCAAGGAATCGACTGCTGACCGCGCGGGAAGCCTGCAAAACTGCAACAAAGTAGCTAAGACGACTACTGCAACTCTGTAACGCTGATCCTGCCGCCTTCTCGACTGTTTTCCTGGTGGTGCATGCTGTGGGGGTAGTCTGCCTCCTCTCTGCACTAGAAGCTCCGAAGAAATCTCCAGTGGGTCGACGGAATCTTCCCCCTGCAACCGCAGGCACCAAAAAGCTGCATTACCGGTCCCTTGGGTCTCCTCTCAGCACGACGAGCGAGGTCCCTCGAATCCAGCAACAGCGTCCAAGTGACCCCCACAGTCCAGTGACTCTTCAGTCCAAGTTTGGTGGAAGTAAGTCCTTGCCTCCCCACGCCAGACTGCATTGCTGGGAACCGTGACTTTTGCAGCTACTCCGGCCTCTGTGCACTTCCGGTGGAAATCCTTTGTGCACAGCCAAGCCTGGGTCCACGGCACTCTAACCTGCATTGCACGACTTTCTAAGTTGGTCTCCGGCGACGTGGGACTCCTTTGTGCAACTTCGGGTGAGCACCATTTCACGCATCCTCGTAGTGCCTGTTTCTGGCACTTCTCCGGATGCTACCTGCTGCTGAGAGGGCTCCTTGTCTTGCTCGACGTCCCCTCTGTCTCCTGACGCAATTTGCGACATCCTGGTCCCTCCTGGGCCACAGCAGCATCCAAAAACGCTTACCACACGATTTGCAGCTAGCAAGGCTTGTTGGTGGTCTTTTGGCGGGAAAACACTTCTGCACGACTCTCCACGGCGTGAGGGATCCGTCCTCCAAAGGGGAAGTCTCTAGCTCTTGTCGTTCCTGCAGAAACCTAAGCTTCTTCTGTCCAGTAGAAGCTTCTTTGCACCCACAGCTGGCATTTCCTTGGCATCTGCCCATCTCCGACTTACTTGTGACTTTTGGACTTGGTCCCCTTGTTCCACAGGTACCCTCGACTGGAAATCCATCGTTGTTGCATTGCTGGTTTGTGTCTTTCCTGCAGTATTCCCCTATCACGACTTCTATGTCCTTTGGGGAACTTTAGTGCACTTTGCACTCACTTTTCAGGGTCTTGGGGTGGGCTATTTTTCTAACCCTCACTATTTTCTAATAGTCCCAGCGACCCTCTACAAGGTCACATAGGTTTGGGGTCCATTCGTGGTTCGCATTCCACTTTTGGAGTATATGGTTTGTGTTGCCCCTATCCCTATGTGTCCCCATTGCATCCTATTGTAACTATACATTGTTTGCACTGTTTTCTAAGACTATACTGCATATTTTTGGTATTGTGTACATATATCTTGTGTATATTTCCTATCCTCTCACTGAGGGTACACTCTGAGATACTTTGGCATATTGTCATAAAAATAAAGTACCTTTATTTTTAGTATAACTGTGTATTGTGTTTTCGTATGATATTGTGCATATGACACTAAGTGGTACTGTAGGAGCTTCACTCGTCTCCTAGTTCAGCCTAAGCTGCTCTGCTAAGCTACCATTATCTATCAGCCTATGCTGCTAGACACCCTATACACTAATAAGGGATAACTGGGCCTGGTGCAAGGTGCAAGTACCCCTTGGTACTCACTACAAGCCAGTCCAGCCTCCTACAGATGAGCCACCTCAAACTGAACTCGGACAAGGCTGAGATCCCCATCCTCGGCTCCAACCGCTCCGCATGGGACGACTCCTGGTGGCCAGCCACCCTAGGAACCGCACCAACTCCCACCACCCAGGCACGCAACCTAGGTTTCATCCTAGACTCATTGATCACCATGACCCAGCAAGTCAACGCCGTCTCATCTTCTTGCTTCCACACCCTTCGCATGCTTCGCAAGACCTTCAGATGGATCCCCATTGAAACCAGAAGGACGGTCACCCACGCCCTCGTCAGCAGCAGACTGGACTACAGCAACGCGCTCTACGTGGGAACAACGGCCAAGCTCCAGAAGAAACTGCAATGTATCCAGAACACCTCCACACGCCTCATCCTCAACATCCCACGCCACTACCACATCTCAGCCCACCTCAGAGACCTACACTGGCTCCGCGTCAACAAGAGGATCACCTTCAAACTCCTCATCCCCGCCCACAAAGCTCTCAACAACGCAGGCCCTGCCTACCTCAATGAGCGACTCACATTCCACGTGCCCATCCGCAACTCCGCTCCGCAGACCTCGCCTTTGCCACCGTTCCCCGCATCCATCGAACCACAGCCGGCGGAAGATCCTTTTCACACCTCACCACCAAAACCTGGAACTCCCTCGACAGACCCAGGACCTCCTGACCTTCAGGAAACGCCTCAAGACCTGGTTATTCGAGCAGTAGCAACCCTCCCCTCCCCCTCCAGCGCCTTGGGACCCTAACGGTGAGTACCGCGCTTTACAAGTGATTGATTGATTGGTAGCTACAGGACCCCCTCCCCTAATGATTTAAATTAGGTGCTGGGGGATGGGGTCCCCAGGGCCCAACTCCTGTTGCAGATGGCCTTCAACTGTGCCCAACTAGATTTGCCACCACAACATTTATGAACTTTACACCTCATGCAGTAGATTGAGAACACTCTCAGGTGTTCATTTCATTCTGCCTGTTCCTTCTCCAGAATGTCTTTGGCACATTTGACAATGGGTGAGCCTCCAGAGCTTCCAAAAGTGCTTTCTACCTTCCTACTTTTTTTTCATGCTTAGAATTGCGGTCTCTCCTAATCTTCGTTGTACCAAAAGAGTGTTGGCCTGATGCACCTCAGTTCAACTTTTTTTCTTTTTTTTTACAGACATTGCAAGTGAACTGAAGTACCTTTATTTTCTACTCTCCAATCAGATATGTGAAGTTGGAGTCTTTGCTTCCTCTGTCTCTGCCACCTTCTGAAGCCACTGCACTTGATTTGTGCAACTCAATCGTCTTGGAAGGTTGGGCTCTCCTGATTGGTCATGTCATTCAAATTTTGAGCAGCGGGGTCCAGTGCGCCGCCCTTGACCTCTGTTTCTAACAAAATCATACTTTTTCCTCTTGGCAAGAAAATGCCACATGATTTTTCCGGAGGGTTGTTACTCGAGCTGGCAGCCAATTAGCAACTTCAATGGTCTTTACAAATTAAAATAGTTCAGGGATGTTGGAGCAAGTTCAACCCTCGTTGCTATGCATACCATGTGAGGCCATGGACTTGGAGCACTTAAAAAACAAAAGTTGACATCAGTAAGAAAGACCATGTAATTTTTTTTATCTGATGGCATAGCACATATTGGGGGAAATTTAATCAGGGAAATGTTAGTGCTTCCATTGTATTGCCACTCCCCACTCCCCCAATGTGTATTGTTTAGGAACACTGACTTGAAATGCTTACAGTGATGGATGTACGCAGACTACCAGCGGCATCTTATGTGGGTTGAGTCCATGGCCTAGTTGTTCCTTCGGTTTGGTGCTCACGGTGTACTTAACCTTCCCATTTGTGTGGCCTTGTAATTTTTTGCGGAGACTCAGTGACTGTTCATCACATCTGTAATGGGGGCAACAAGTGAACTCTTTCTCTTGCAGCCAGTCATCAGTCTTGGGCCTGCAGCTTCTACTTTTTGCCCCAGACCTGAATTGGCTGATGCAAGCAAAATGATCCCTCATCCAATAGGTGACCTTATTTTGAGAAAACAAAGTTTAGTCTGCTGATGCCTGCAGGCTGAATCCCTGATCCTCCACAGACTAAAAAGGCAAAGATATGCAAAAAAAATTCTGCAACCCTCTTTTCTACTTGTTAGAAATGGGGTCTCTAGTTGGCAGGGGTATGCACCATGTCCAGGTAGGGACCACCACTCTAGTCAGGGTAAGTCAGATACACACTCTAAATTAACCTGTGCTCACCCTCTGGTAGTTTGGCACAGAGCAGTTAGGTTTAACTTAGGAGGAAATGTGTAAAGTATTTGTACAACACCTCATTACAGTAACACAGTGAATGACACCACAAAGGGACTCCACACCAGTTTAGAAAAACTATAGAGTGTCTTAGTAAAATGAAACCAAAATAATGAAAATCCAATAAATAGATCTTAAGTTTTGAATATTGAAAGAAGGTATGCAGTTGTAGTGCTGAGAACACACTATTGTTGATTAGGTCCTTTATGGTAATGCCAGGGAAGGCGACAAGGATTTTCCCTGATGTTGAAGCATGAAGACAGTGCTCCACAACGTATTAAGGTAAGAATGTAATAACAAGCTTATTATGTTTAAGCGCTCAGGTCGGCGTGCACAGTACCTTTTCCCAGGTGTCAGCAATGCAGTGACACGCCTGTTTAGAGGCAGAGAGGGCAGGCATGGCAGTCTCCCTTGGTCGAGAACCATGTGGGGATCGGAGCCACTCAGTAATTTGTCCTCTCACCCCTGATGGATGTTGGGCACATCGAGTTGGGCCGAACTGCTTTCGGCAGAGCGGCTTCGGGGAAATCATGGCACCCATAACAGTTAGCTATCAGCAATGCAGACACAGGGAGTTTTCAGTCAGTGATATATATATATATATATATATATATATATATATATATATATATATATATATATATGTATATATATATATATATATATAATATATATATATATATAGAGAGAGAGAGAGAGTGTGTGTGTGTGTGTGTGTGTTTTTTTTTTTTTTTTTATGCAAAACAGCCACAAGCACACCATGAGGTGCCCAAGTCTGGTTGTGGGCAAAGCCAGGAGGGTCAGACTCCCGATTAGCCTAGACTAACTGTAGTCATTGTGTGAGACAGGTCTTTTATGGACCTGAGACTTCTGCAAACAGGGGGCAAGCCTACAAGCTCTTGTAGAATCTTGGGTGCAAGGATGTAGAGAATAGGCCCAGCCCTTTCTCACTCCAGGCTAGAGGCAGCAGGCCAACACAGAAAAGAAAGTAGCAAAGTGGCAGTCCCTCCTACAGCACAGCACACAGCAAGCAGTAAGCCAACACAGCAATGTAGAATCAGAGTGGCAGTCCCTCCTGGCAGCACAGCAGTCCTTCGTCCTGGCAGAATGTCCTTGGTTCCCATACAAAAGTGGCATTTTCCTACTTACAATCTAAAATCTGAATTCACCATAAGTTGTGATTTTAAACTGTGAGTCCAGAGACACCAAGGGGGTTATTCTAACTTTGGAGGAGTGTTAATCCGTCCCAAAAGTGACGGTAAAGTGACGGATATACCACCATCCGTATTACGAGTTCCATAGGATATAATGGACTCGTAATACGGCTGGTGGTAAATCCGTCACTTTTCCGTCACTTTTGGGACGGATTAACACCTCCTCCAAAGTTAGAATAACCCCCCAAATTCCTATCTTTTCCCAATTGGAAGTTACATTTAAAAGGTGCTTTAAGGTAACCCCAATGTTAAAATATGGGAAAGACAGGCCTTACAGAAGTGAAAAACACATTTTATAGTTTTTCACTACCTGGACATGTTACACTTCAAAGTACATGTCCAGCTTTTTGAATACCCTGAACCCTGCCATTGGGCTAAATAGTGCCGACCTCAGGTGTGACATATAAGTAATAAAAAGGAAGGTTTGGGCCTGGCAAGTGGATGTACTTGTCAGGTCAAAGTGGCAGTATATAACTGCACCTACAGGCTCTGCAGTACAAGGCCTGAGACATGTTTGAAGGGCTACTGTAGTGGGTTGCACAATCAGTGCTGCAGGCCCACTGATAGCATTTATTTTACAGGCCCTGGGCACATATGGTACACTTCACTGGAGAAATTAAAAGCAAATTGAACATGCCAACTGTGGATAAGCCAATGTTACTGTGTTTTAGAGTACAAAGCACCTGCACTGTAGCACTGGCCATCAATGGGAAAGTGCTCAAAATCCTAAAGGCAACAAAAACAAATTCAGCATGAAGTGGAGAGAAAAGGCAAAATGTCTGGGGATGACCCTGAAGAAATGACCAGGTCCAACATTGCTGAATAGATTTACACCAAACAAATTCTACTCTTGATGCAAGTTTGGTGCAAGTCAACTCTGTGTGTTTTACTTTGCTGTAGCTGTTAGCAAAAAAGTCAGGTGGGAGCTAGAATGGGAAAACACAGCTTTTTAGGTTGAAGCCTACCAGACAGTGCTGCTGGTTGCGAAAAGACTTCTTGGGAACATTCTGAAAGCTTCCCTGGGAATACATTCCACCCCATTGCTTACCATTGGCTTTTTGCTTTGCAACTCACATTTGCTTACTTTCTATTTGCTGGCCTTCATTGTTTTAGGCTGTCAAGCATTCTTTGTTCCTCCCTTGAAGCGATCGGTTTCTGTAAACAGCTCTTTAAATTTTGTACTTATTTCTTCATATTTGTTGCAAATTCAAAAACAGGGGTCAAATGTCAGGCTCTGTCTTTGAAGGGAGCGTGGTATTTACTTTTCTTTTGCTGAATTCAAAGTGAGAGGATTTATGTGACAATGTTGCTGGATAGTGGGGATTGGAAAGGAAAGGTTTTGTTCTAGTACACAACAAAAATTAAATATCTGTAAATGAACTGTGCAGATGTTTGCAATACATCAGAAGTTTGAAAGCACAAATGAAGCACTTTTTTGTAATTCTGAAGTGCAGTGGAAACATATATTTGAATACGATCAAAATAAATTAATAAACTAGATGATGTAATTTCCACACACTATCATTTGTGTGTTTTATGGTTTTATCAGTAAAACTGTATGTGCACATGTAATGGTCATGTAAATCGGGACTGTGTTGCCTGAAATGGAAGTATGCTGTCACACATGCACACTCCACTTTATGCCACTGCGCTCTATGACACTCTTCACCACTCCACTTTATGATACTCAATGACATTCTACAACCTTTCACTCTACGACACTCCACTCTACTCTACTGGATGACACTTCTCTCTAGGCCTCTACACTTCATTCTATGCCACTCCACTTCACAACACTCCACTCTATGAAACTCCACTTTACACTACTCCAATCTATGGCACTCCATGTCATTTCACACCACTCTACTCCAAGCCACTCTACTCCACTTTACACCACTCCATTCTACGACATTCTATGCCACTTTATTCCACTCTGACACACAACTCCAATCTCCATCTCTCCACTGTACACCGCTCAACAACACCTTATGCCACTTCACTCTACATGACACTCTACTCCACTTTTGGCAACTCCAAGACACTCACTTTTAGCCATGCTGAGCAGCAACCACGCTGGTGTACAACATAGCTAAAACACATTGGCAAAGACATTAGCTTGAATAGATGAGACCTACTGGGTTTTCTAATGCTTGTTTTATATCCACTTAACTTTTTCTCCCTGTTGAAATTTGGCATACCTGAATTTAAATTATTACAGTAAGCAAATGCATGACGTGGAGCGGTCTGAGGTGAAAACATGTC
This sequence comes from Pleurodeles waltl, assembly GCF_031143425.1. Classification (NCBI taxonomy): domain Eukaryota; kingdom Metazoa; phylum Chordata; class Amphibia; order Caudata; family Salamandridae; genus Pleurodeles; species Pleurodeles waltl. The sequence continues at coordinate 605,877,507 of NC_090446.1, forward strand.
CAGGGTGTCCTTTTCTGTCAGTGGTGAATGTAGCCAAATAGATATTCCAGATTGTCCACCATTTCAGCTGGCTGCAATGTTCTCTCAGATATTGAACTCTCCTATCACCAGAATTGTGTGTGCTATGACATGTCTGGTGGGTGCCTGAGGTCAGGGCATAAGAGTGCATGCACACCGGTCACGTGGCACACCAACAGGCATGGCAAAGCCAGGTAGAACGTTTGGTATATTGTCTTAATGGCAAGTAATGGCAATCCAGCAAGCATGCCCACCTGCAAATGCAGTGATTCATTGGCCTTGGCCCAGCGGCTGAAAGGTGGAGAACCAAGCCCAGCTCCAATTTAAAATGATGTGTTAACATTGCTACCTATCACTTCACATTGGTACTAGAGCTTTGAGCAACTGGAGCCCATCCTGGCCACCCTGATGATGTATGACTTCATGGGACTTATGCATCTGGTTGCATCACCAGACAAACCTTAATTCTTTGAAGAGGAAGTGGGCAGCATAAGCACACTGGGCCTTCCTGGGCTCTGCCACAATCCTTCCCCATAACGGGGCGAAAGGAGCCTGATTTAGTGTTTGGAGGATGGAATAAAGACAGACAGGGTCTGCCACCCTGCATTTAGTACACTTGCCAAATTTAAAAAGTGTCCTCTGACCCTGTGAACATCTCTACATAGGCAGGTATCAGTGTTGTGGTGGTTTTTGTCATTCCATTTTCATCCTATTCAGTGCTTTAAATGGTCCGGTACTGTCCGGTACTGAGTACCGGCACTTTTTTATTTTGAGAGGGAGAGTACCGGCACATTTCAAGAAAAACGTAATACTTTTAATAGGAGAGTACCGGCACTTCTAAGGAACAAGCAGGTACTCTGGCACAGAGTACCGGCACTTTAATTTTTCCATTTCAAGCACTGATCCTATTCCATTTCACTCATCTCAGAACCTATAGGACGCATGAGCCCTGGAGGTGTTGAGGCAGTTGGTGGTCAGAGACATTGTCAGGGGTGAAGGAGTGAAGACAGCCCCCATGCAGCTGCCACCTCTATTGTTTACTACTTCTATATACATAGAAATAAAGCAGAATTATTAACTCGCATACAGCTACCTGTGTTCTTTGTGGCAAATGCCGGACTTCACATTAGCAACGATGAGCGTCACATGCATATCCTTACTGTGCTATCAGCCAGTACCTGACTAATTTCTTGAGTGTGATTGTGTGCAGCTGAATTGCAGCGACGTATGTTTAAGTAGGCAGCTGACTTTGCCATCAGGTGCTGACGAAAGGCGCAGACGAGTGGAACTCTAAAGGTTTCATGCACCATTTTCTACCGGCCGGGCTTGAGTCAGTTTCTTTACTTCCACCGGCCATTGAAACTTTATTAATACAGTTTTCGGCAAATATTTTAAAAGAGGCTTTCATATTGATTGTCACAGTATTGGTACTTATTCCTGTAAAAAAAAGAAAAACTTATGGTTCCTCAGCCATTTTGGATTGGGCTTCATGTGATGTGGAAAACCATGCTTTGCTTTTAGCAGACATCTTAAACTGGTTTAAAAATCAATTTTAAGTGGCTTATTTAAGATTCTATCTCTAATTCTTCTAGTAAATATCAGATGTGCAACACATATGGATATAGGTTCTACAGCATATTCCCTTAACATTTGATGATATTTTTGTTTCTATCTCTTGCATTTAATTGTATTTGCTTGAAGCTATGCAATTCATCAGCCCCCCACATCTGTTTCTTCAATCACCTGGTAAACCAACCATTCCATGGAAAGAGTGGCTCAGGGCTTTTAATTCATTTCTTGGAGCCAATGATATTTTTAAATTCAAGTCTGACAGGACAAAATGATTGTTGTTGAGACCCTAACGGTGAGTACCGCGCTTTACAAGTGATTGATTGATTGGTAGCTACAGGACCCCCTCCCCTAATGATTTAAATTAGGTGCTGGGGGATGGGGTCCCCAGGGCCCAACTCCTGTTGCAGATGGCCTTCAACTGTGCCCAACTAGATTTGCCACCACAACATTTATGAACTTTACACCTCATGCAGTAGATTGAGAACACTCTCAGGTGTTCATTTCATTCTGCCTGTTCCTTCTCCAGAATGTCTTTGGCACATTTGACAATGGGTGAGCCTCCAGAGCTTCCAAAAGTGCTTTCTACCTTCCTACTTTTTTTTCATGCTTAGAATTGCGGTCTCTCCTAATCTTCGTTGTACCAAAAGAGTGTTGGCCTGATGCACCTCAGTTCAACTTTTTTTCTTTTTTTTTACAGACATTGCAAGTGAACTGAAGTACCTTTATTTTCTACTCTCCAATCAGATATGTGAAGTTGGAGTCTTTGCTTCCTCTGTCTCTGCCACCTTCTGAAGCCACTGCATTTGATTTGTGCAACTCAATCGTCTTGGAAGGTTGGGCTCTCCTGATTGGTCATGTCATTCAAATTTTGAGCAGCGGGGTCCAGTGCGCCGCCCTTGACCTCTGTTTCTAACAAAATCATACTTTTTCCTCCTGTTGGCAAGAAAATGCCACATGATTTTTCCGGAGGGTTGTTACTCGAGCTGGCAGCCAATTAGCAACTTCAATGGTCTTTACAAATTAAAATAGTTCAGGGATGTTGGAGCAAGTTCAACCCTCGTTGCTATGCATACCATGTGAGGCCATGGACTTGGAGCACTTAAAAAACAAAAGTTGACATCAGTAAGAAAGACCATGTAATTTTTTTTATCTGATGGCATAGCACATATTGGGGGAAATTTAATCAGGGAAATGTTAGTGCTTCCATTGTATTGCCACTCCCCACTCCCCCAATGTGTATTGTTTAGGAACACTGACTTGAAATGCTTACAGTGATGGATGTACGCAGACTACCAGCGGCATCTTATGTGGGTTGAGTCCATGGCCTAGTTGTTCCTTCGGTTTGGTGCTCACGGTGTACTTAACCTTCCCATTTGTGTGGCCTTGTAATTTTTTTGCGGAGACTCAGTGACTGTTCATCACATCTGTAATGGGGGCAACAAGTGAACTCTTTCTCTTGCAGCCAGTCATCAGTCTTGGGTCTGCAGCTTCTACTTTTTGCCCCAGACCTGAATTGGCTGATGCAAGCAAAATGATCCCTCATCCAATAGGTGACCTTATTTTGAGAAAACAAAGTTTAGTCTGCTGATGCCTGCAGGCTGAATCCCTGATCCTCCACAGACTAAAAAGGCAAAGATATGCAAAAAAAATTCTGCAACCCTCTTTTCTACTTGTTAGAAATGGGGTCTCTAGTTGGCAGGGGTATGCACCATGTCCAGGTAGGGACCACCACTCTAGTCAGGGTAAGTCAGATACACACTCTAAATTAACCTGTGCTCACCCTCTGGTAGTTTGGCACAGAGCAGTTAGGTTTAACTTAGGAGGAAATGTGTAAAGTATTTGTACAACACCTCATTACAGTAACACAGTGAATGACACCACAAAGGGACTCCACACCAGTTTAGAAAAACTATAGAGTGTCTTAGTAAAATGAAACCAAAATAATGAAAATCCAATAAATAGATCTTAAGTTTTGAATATTGAAAGAAGGTATGCAGTTGTAGTGCTGAGAACACACTATTGTTGATTAGGTCCTTTATGGTAATGCCAGGGAAGGCGACAAGGATTTTCCCTGATGTTGAAGCATGAAGACAGTGCTCCACAACGTATTAAGGTAAGAATGTAATAACAAGCTTATTATGTTTAAGCGCTCAGGTCGGCGTGCACAGTACCTTTTCCCAGGTGTCAGCAATGCAGTGACACGCCTGTTTAGAGGCAGAGAGGGCAGGCATGGCAGTCTCCCTTGGTCGAGAACCATGTGGGGATCGGAGCCACTCAGTAATTTGTCCTCTCACCCCTGATGGATGTTGGGCACATCGAGTTGGGCCGAACTGCTTTCGGCAGAGCGGCTTCGGGGAAATCATGGCACCCATAACAGTTAGCTATCAGCAATGCAGACACAGGGAGTTTTCAGTCAGTGATATATATATATATATATATATATATATATATATATATATATATATATATATATATATATATATATATATGTATATATATATATATATATAATATATATATATATAGAGAGAGAGAGAGAGAGAGTGTGTGTGTGTGTGTGTTTTTTTAATTTTTTTTATGCAAAACAGCCACAAGCACACCATGAGGTGCCCAAGTCTGGTTGTGGGCAAACCCAGGAGGGTCAGACTCCCGATTAGCCTAGACTAACTGTAGTCATTGTGCGAGACAGGTCTTTTATGGACCTGAGACTTCTGCAAACAGGGGGCAAGCCTACAAGCTCTTGTAGAATCTTGGGTGCAAGGATGTAGAGAATAGGCCCAGCCCTTTCTCACTCCAGGCTAGAGGCAGCAGGCCAACACAGAAAAGAAAGTAGCAAAGTGGCAGTCCCTCCTACAGCACAGCACACAGCAAGCAGTAAGCCAACACAGCAATGTAGAATCAGAGTGGCAGTCCCTCCTGGCAGCACAGCAGTCCTTCGTCCTGGCAGAATGTCCTTGGTTCCCATACAAAAGTGGCATTTTCCTACTTACAATCTAAAATCTGAATTCACCATAAGTTGTGATTTTAAACTGTGAGTCCAGAGACACCAAGGGGGTTATTCTAACTTTGGAGGAGTGTTAATCCGTCCCAAAAGTGACGGTAAAGTGACGGATATACCACCATCCGTATTACGAGTTCCATAGGATATAATGGACTCGTAATACGGCTGGTGGTAAATCCGTCACTTTTCCGTCACTTTTGGGACGGATTAACACCTCCTCCAAAGTTAGAATAACCCCCCAAATTCCTATCTTTTCCCAATTGGAAGTTACATTTAAAAGGTGCTTTAAGGTAACCCCAATGTTAAAATATGGGAAAGACAGGCCTTACAGAAGTGAAAAACACATTTTATAGTTTTTCACTACCTGGACATGTTACACTTCAAAGTACATGTCCAGCTTTTTGAATACCCTGAACCCTGCCATTGGGCTAAATAGTGCCGACCTCAGGTGTGACATATAAGTAATAAAAAGGAAGGTTTGGGCCTGGCAAGTGGATGTACTTGTCAGGTCAAAGTGGCAGTATATAACTGCACCTACAGGCTCTGCAGTACAAGGCCTGAGACATGTTTGAAGGGCTACTGTAGTGGGTTGCACAATCAGTGCTGCAGGCCCACTGATAGCATTTATTTTACAGGCCCTGGGCACATATGGTACACTTCACTGGAGAAATTAAAAGCAAATTGAACATGCCAACTGTGGATAAGCCAATGTTACTGTGTTTTAGAGTACAAAGCACCTGCACTGTAGCACTGGCCATCAATGGGAAAGTGCTCAAAATCCTAAAGGCAACAAAAACAAATTCAGCATGAAGTGGAGAGAAAAGGCAAAAAGTCTGGGGATGACCCTGAAGAAATGACCAGGTCCAACATTGCTGAATAGATTTACACCAAACAAATTCTACTCTTGATGCAAGTTTGGTGCAAGTCAACTCTGTGTGTTTTACTTTGCTGTAGCTGTTAGCAAAAAAGTCAGGTGGGAGCTAGAATGGGAAAACACAGCTTTTTAGGTTGAAGCCTACCAGACAGTGCTGCTGGTTGCGAAAAGACTTCTTGGGAACATTCTGAAAGCTTCCCTGGGAATACATTCCACCCCATTGCTTACCATTGGCTTTTTGCTTTGCAACTCACATTTGCTTACTTTCTATTTGCTGGCCTTCATTGTTTTAGGCTGTCAAGCATTCTTTGTTCCTCCCTTGAAGCGCTCGGTTTCTGTAAACAGCTCTTTAAATTTTGTACTTATTTCTTCATATTTGTTGCAAATTCAAAAACAGGGGTCAAATGTCAGGCTCTGTCTTTGAAGGGAGCGTGGTATTTACTTTTCTTTTGCTGAATTCAAAGTGAGAGGATTTATGTGACAATGTTGCTGGATAGTGGGGATTGGAAAGGAAAGGTTTTGTTCTAGTACACAACAAAAATTAAATATCTGTAAATGAACTGTGCAGATGTTTGCAATACATCAGAAGTTTGAAAGCACAAATGAAGCACTTTTTTGTAATTCTGAAGTGCAGTGGAAACATATATTTGAATACGATCAAAATAAATTAATAAACTAGATGATGTAATTTCCACACACTATCATTTGTGTGTTTTATGGTTTTATCAGTAAAACTGTATGTGCACATGTAATGGTCATGTAAATCGGGACTGTGTTGCCTGAAATGGAAGTATGCTGTCACATATGCACACTCCACTTTATGCCACTGCGCTCTATGACACTCTTCACCACTCCACTTTATGATACTCAATGACATTCTACAACCTTTCACTCTACGACACTCCACTCTACTCTACTGGATGACACTTCTCTCTAGGCCTCTACACTTCATTCTATGCCACTCCACTTCACAACACTCCACTCTATGAAACTCCACTTTACACTACTCCAATCTATGGCACTCCATGTCATTTCACACCACTCTACTCCAAGCCACTCTACTCCACTTTACACCACTCCATTCTACGACATTCTATGCCACTTTATTCCACTCTGACACACAACTCCAATCTCCATCTCTCCACTGTACACCGCTCAACAACACCTTATGCCACTTCACTCTACATGACACTCTACTCCACTTTTGGCAACTCCAAGACACTCACTTTTAGCCATGCTGAGCAGCAACCACGCTGGTGTACAACATAGCTAAAACACATTGGCAAAGACATTAGCTTGAATAGATGAGACCTACTGGGTTTTCTAATGCTTGTTTTATATCCACTTAACTTTTTCTCCCTGTTGAAATTTGGCATACCTGAATTTAAATTATTACAGTAAGCAAATGCATGACGTGGAGCGGTCTGAGGTGAAAACATGTCCAGGGTGTCCTTTTCTGTCAGTGGTAAATGTAGCCAAATAGATATTCCAGATTGTCCACCATTTCAGCTGGCTGCAATGTTCTCTCAGATATTGAACTCTCCTATCACCAGAATTGTGTGTGCTATGACATGTCTGGTGGGTGCCTGAGGTCAGGGCATAAGAGTGCATGCACACCGGTCACGTGGCACACCAACAGGCATGGCAAAGCCAGGTAGAACGTTTGGTATATTGTCTTAATGGCAAGTAATGGCAATCCAGCAAGCATGACCACCTGCAAATGCAGTGATTCATTGGCCTTGGCCCAGCGGCTGAAAGGTGGAGAACCAAGCCCAGCTCCAATTTAAAATGATGTGTTAACATTGCTACCTATCACTTCACATTGGTACTAGAGCTTTGAGCAACTGGAGCCCATCCTGGCCACCCTGATGATGTATGACTTCATGGGACTTATGCATCTGGTTGCATCACCAGACAAACCTTAATTCTTTGAAGAGGAAGTGGGCAGCATAAGCACACTGGGCCTTCCTGGGCTCTGCCACAATCCTTCCCCATAACGGGGCGAAAGGAGCCTGATTTAGTGTTTGGAGGATGGAATAAAGACAGACAGGGTCTGCCACCCTGCATTTAGTACACTTGCCAAATTTAAAAAGTGTCCTCTGACCCTGTGAACATCTCTACATAGGCAGGTATCAGTGTTGTGGTGGTTTTTGTCATTCCATTTTCATCCTATTCAGTGCTTTAAATGGTCCGGTACTGTCCGGTACTGAGTACCGGCACTTTTTTATTTTGAGAGGGAGAGTACCGGCACATTTCAAGAAAAACGTAATACTTTTAATAGGAGAGTACCGGCACTTCTAAGGAACAAGCAGGTACTCTGGCACAGAGTACCGGCACTTTAATTTTTCCATTTCAAGCACTGATCCTATTCCATTTCACTCATCTCAGAACCTATAGGACGCATGAGCCCTGGAGGTGTTGAGGCAGTTGGTGGTCAGAGACATTGTCAGGGGTGAAGGAGTGAAGACAGCCCCCATGCAGCTGCCACCTCTATTGTTTACTACTTCTATATACATAGAAATAAAGCAGAATTATTAACTCGCATACAGCTACCTGTGTTCTTTGTGGCAAATGCCGGACTTCACATTAGCAACGATGAGCGTCACATGCATATCCTTACTGTGCTATCAGCCAGTACCTGACTAATTTCTTGAGTGTGATTGTGTGCAGCTGAATTGCAGCGACGTATGTTTAAGTAGGCAGCTGACTTTGCCATCAGGTGCTGACGAAAGGCGCAGACGAGTGGAACTCTAAAGGTTTCATGCACCATTTTCTACCGGCCGGGCTTGAGTCAGTTTCTTTACTTCCACCGGCCATTGAAACTTTATTAATACAGTTTTCGGCAAATATTTTAAAAGAGGCTTTCATATTGATTGTCACAGTATTGGTACTTATTCCTGTAAAAAAAAGAAAAACTTATGGTTCCTCAGCCATTTTGGATTGGGCTTCATGTGATGTGGAAAACCATGCTTTGCTTTTAGCAGACATCTTAAACTGGTTTAAAAATCAATTTTAAGTGGCTTATTTAAGATTCTATCTCTAATTCTTCTAGTAAATATCAGATGTGCAACACATATGGATATAGGTTCTACAGCATATTCCCTTAACATTTGATGATATTTTTGTTTCTATCTCTTGCATTTAATTGTATTTGCTTGAAGCTATGCAATTCATCAGCCCCCCACATCTGTTTCTTCAATCACCTGGTAAACCAACCATTCCATGGAAAGAGTGGCTCAGGGCTTTTAATTCATTTCTTGGAGCCAATGATATTTTTAAATTCAAGTCTGACAGGACAAAATTATTGTTGGGACATTTGTGGAGATTGGAAGGACAGGACATATTTGCACTTCTCACCACTTTTACGCAAAATGATGAAGACATTGATGAATACGAGGAACCTCTGCAGAAATTACAAAAACATTTCTTCAAAACATTTAATTTCGCTGTCGGAAGACGCAAGTTATTGTTTTCAGGTAACAAAAAGCCATGGAATCTATTGATGTGTATATGGCCTCATTACAAGTTTTGGCAATCAAGTGTGAATTTGGAAACTTTACTGATCAACTCATCTGGGATTAACTGGTGACTAGATGCTACAATAAAATGATTCAGGAGAGGTGCTGATGTGTAAAAACCTGTCTTTGGAAAACGCTGTAGAGATTGCGAACAGCATACAGGATTCAAGAGAATCAGCTGAAGTACTCAAAAAAAGAGTGGAGGAATCTGTTTGTTTCGTCAAACAAAACAAAACATTTCATGGAAAATCGTTACAGAAGAAAAATGAACTTATGTGACAACAATTTTTGTTACCGTTGTGTTTTCAAATTTCATGTTGCTTCGTCTAACCAATGTCTGGTAGTGGGGAAGCAATGTACAAAATGTGGGTTTCTGGGCATTGTGCGAGAGTATATAAAATGGGTTGTAAATCAAGTGATGTGAATTCAGTAATGGAGGACTCTGTCCAGGAGCTAATAGTTTAGACAATGTGGTTATGAGTGTGAGGATGAATGAGAATGATTTTCCAAAATCTAAGGATCCTATTGAACGTTTTTGGAGTGGGTCAAGCCGTTACACCCTTGTTGATAGACTCAGAATCCAAATGTACTATTATTTCCAGAAACACTCTTAGCATATTTGATTTACTGCAGTCATTGAGTGTTCCTGATGTCACACCCCAGTGTTACAAAGGTATGAGATTTGATTTAGAAAGTGTTTTCAAGACCATTGTATGATTCAAAAGGAGGTTTTTTTTTTGGTAAGGTGTACAAATCTAGTAATGGTCCAGACATCTCAGGATGGCATGATCAAGGATGTTTGGGTTTAACTGTTAAACCAGGGTGTGCTCAACAAATCTTGTGGGTGGAAGATACTAAAGAATCAATCAATATTATGGAGTTACGTAGAAGTATAGAAGATAATGCAGAACTTTTTGAGGACAGTCTGGGAAAGCTGAAGAATTTTGAACATCTCACAAGACTAAAAGATGGGAGTCTGCCTGTTAAGCATAAGATTTGATGTGTGCCTATGAGTGTAAGGAAGAATTTAAGCAAACGTCTAAAAAAAACTGTGCCTGAGGGAGTAATTGAAACTGCAGAATCATCACTTTGGCTATCTCCGATAGTGGTAGCACGAAAGGAAATTGAAGAATTAAGAATGTGCATTCACTTTAGAAGTCTAAATAAAGAAATCTGGATGGATGAACATCCTCTACCCAATATAGATTAAATGATCATCATTGTGGCTGGTGCAGATGCTCAACAAGAAAAGATTAAGAAACTTGCTGGTGGCTGGGGATGGCCAGAGATGTGGAGATAGAGGTATGGAGGTCTGGATTAGAAAAAATTATCATTTGGGTCAGAATGATAAAAGCTTAAAAGTTGTCACTCCACCGATGGAAGAAATGTCTATTCCTGAGAAATTCTGGGAGAGAATGAGTGCTGATTTCTTTGGTCTCTTCCATATATTTCTTTCTGGTCAACAGTTTGCTATTGTCATAATTGACAGTTTATCTTAGTGGTTAGAACTCAAATTTGTGCGTGACCCGGACAGCAGGAAAGTCATTACTTTTCTTACGGATGTCTTTTCCAGAGGAGGATACCACCTTTAACTACTGTCAGACAATGGAGTACAGTTCACTTCAAGGGAGATTAAAATATTTGTGAAAGGTGCTGGGATAAAACAGAAGAAATTCAGTTTTTATCACCCACAAGGGAACGGCCTAGTTGAGAGAGCAAACAGAATGATTACTGCATGTGCCAAAGAGGATGTGGTTGAGAGAGTAGATATGTGTGATGCCATCCGCGCTATGTTGTGGTCCTATTGTAACACTACCAACAATGTTACTGAGATGTCTCTATACCGAGCCCTGAGGGGAAGCGTCCCTCATGATACGTTTCAAACCTGTTTCGTTAGGTCACATAAAAGGAGTCAACTTGATGAATGGTGTCATTCAAACATATCTTATTAAGGATGCTCATAAAAACAGTAAAAGCAGATATAATAGGACCAAACATGTGAAATACATTAATTTTCAAAAAGGAGATATAGTTTGTGTTAGACTATCTGAGTCCACAGTTGTGAAAGGAAGGGTCAAGTATAGTTTGCCTTACAAAGTTGTGGAGACCACTCAGGATGGTTCAGCTTTGAAACTGCCCAACCGTAAGAGGTGGAATGGTGCACATTTTGTGAAAGTTCGAAATAAACTGCAATTGGAAAGGTTTGGTAACCATTGGGAGGTCAAAATGAGACGGATGAAGGTTTATTGTGGTGTGATGTTAATGGGACACATTGCAAGAGGACGTACGCTGTACCAATCAAGTTCAAAGATTATGTTGCTAGATTAGTTATCTGTTTGTGTTATTTCTGTTACACCATTCTTGATGCAGCCATTGTTTATCTTCAGTCTGCTATTGAGCTAAGGTACTACTACATTAAAATGTGTTTTGTTTTTTTCTATGTTTCTTAGCCATGATTAATTATGGTGATGTATAATATGCTTCTTGTTTCTTTTATTCAAATTTTGCTCTAGTTATATTATTGTTGGCTGTGAAATGGGGGAGGTGTGTTGCATCTTCATTCCATTTTCATCTCTTTTCATTCTAGTCTTAACTTTTGGATTCACAAGCCCTGGAGCTTCTGAGGCAATTAGTGGTCAGAGGTGTTGTCAGAGAGTGAAGATAGCCGCGTGCAGCTGCCCACTGTATTGTTTACTACTTCTATTTAATGGAAATAAACCTGAAGAATTATTACTTCACATACCGCTACCCATTCTCGTTTTTGCGACCACCAAACTTAATAGGTTGCCTAACAAATTTAGAAATGTTCACTGACTCTGCAGAAATCTCTATACATAGGAAGGTACCGCTGACTTAGTGGTTTCTGTCAATGTAGGGAAAGTTTGACAGACAGCTCCATCAAACATGATAACCAACTGCCAAATTTTTCCAATGTTTTTTATTTTTCAGAAACTCCTAAAGCACGAGTTTTGAAAAATAAAACAAACTAATGATCCCCTCCCACACCATGGGAGTTTTTTCCATGGTGTAGGGGTAATTTTTTTTGTTTGTCTTTACTGTCCCCTGACAGACAGAAAAAAAGCCATCTACTCTAAATAAGGCAGATAGCCGAATGACTTACCTCCAAGGGCCATCAGAGGAAGTTTTAAATTGACATTGTAAATTTCACTCTGTTGCCATAAAACTTGCAGTCTGTTTGACTCAAAATTCAGCATGCTGATATTGGGCTTGATGCTGTTGTGATGGAGCACTCTGTCTGCCAAACTCTAAATCAGCCCCAGAGGCCCACCTAATACAAATACATACAACTCTGCTCCTCATGGGAGCTGTCCAACGCTAACTTTGGTAATCTTACCTATTCACCCTGCACTCCACTGCTTTTTTAATTGGGAGATTGACAACCCACACTAGGACCCCAGCCCCCAACACCAAGGAATCTTACTAACTAAGCCAACCCCGTTTGTATGGATGAGTTAGAATTGGCTCAAGCTGAATCTAGACATAACTGAGGTGCTGGTAGTAGGAGGGGAGACTGATTTGTTGTCCAATCATATATGGTCACTGGAACTTAGATCTTATCCCTCTCTGATAACACTGGTGAGGAGCTCAGAAGTAAGGAAAGTTATTTCCTCCATAATTTCTTTAGGGAAAAAATGTAAAACCATTTTATTTAATGTTTACATTTCTTATGTTGCCACTGACTCTTCCTGGTGCCAAGAGACCACCGGGTGGAGGATTTCTGTAGAAAACACTAACACAACAAGATGAAGTGTAACATTCGAAACAGCTAAAGTGCTGCCCACATCCATCGAAATCTGGGTGGATAGAAAGTCTGGCCATAAGTGAGCCCAAAAGTGGCAAATTCGTGATGGATCTCCGTGCAGGTCCCCTTACCACCAGTGTAGCGATACTGAGAATGAACAACTACTTTATTATTACATCAGGAAATAGAACCCTGTCCTTTGTTGCTGTGGCTAGGTCCTAATTATAGGATTGTATGTTATATTCAAGAATTTTGTGTTGTGCATTACCTTGAAGTTACTTCAGAAATGCACTATATTGTTGTGACTCAGAAATAAAAATAATTTTGCTTTAAAACTCTATGATTTTGTTTGACTCTTTCGCTCATCCAGCAAAGAAACTTAGTGCATTGCATGTACTGCACTGTTTTCAGCAGTTCATCACCTACACACTCCAATACCACTAAAGAATACAAAAAAGTGTAAGCTCCCATACCAGAGTGCGGAGTTCAACTGGGTACCCAAAACAGTGTATCACCATGACTGCTAAAAGGGAGGAATTTGTGGAAAAAATCCCAAGATGGAAGGAAAGAGCAACTTGAAGGCTGTGGAAACATGAAGAAAGCTGATTGAAGTCAGATAAATGTGGAGAGATGGGGAGAAGGTACAGAAAGTGAAAGAAACAGGTAGAGAGACATGGCAAATCCAGATATCCACCCCCACCCCCCACCCCACCCATGAAAATATTTAGGCTTAGGCTCACATTAATTACTGGTGGCCTTGAAGCAGCAAAGGGAGTGAAGGCAACACCTCGCAGGCCCACCCTATTTACAGTTCCCTGTCTGTTTGGCCCTTGTGTTTTCTAAAATGTAATAAAATAAATAAATCAATCAAAATAAACACTTACCTTCTTCGCCGCTGAGCCCCGGTCCTCTCGTCTGCTGGCTGCAGGTAGGCACAGGCTCCCAGCCTGCCCTGCGGCCAATCCGGACGCTGCTCAGAGCAGCGTCATGATTGGCTGGGAGCACCCAGCCAGGGCGCTCCCAAGGAGACTGGGAGCCTGTGCAGGCTCTCTCCAGCAAGGCATCTGTGTTGCTGGGATGGAGAGAGCCTACCGCACAATTGTGTTTGGCCGGCCCGAGACGGAAGGCCAAACACACATGCGCTCTGAGAGGGAGTGCTGTGTACTCCCCCCTTACTGCTCGTCATCCCAGATGCCCCGCCTCTTTCACAAGGCTTGTTTTGCTTTCACTGCATCAGTGCTTAGGGAGTATGTCTCACTTCCCCAAGCATTGATGGGATAGGAGAAGTCTCATTGGAAAGGGAAGAATCTCCCCTTTTCTAGTATTCTTATTCTGTTATTTTGATTTAAAAAAATTGTTTTGGTTTTGTTTGCAAAAAGAAACACAAAAACTAAAATTACTATGAAACAGCATTACAGAATACAAGATGAAGTAAGTGATTAAGGTACACAATTTCACTCTTGTAAATAAGTAATACAACAAAAAAGAAAAACAAGTAACTGGAAAGAAAGTGAAACAGAAAATCAATTCAAACTTATACAGAAGCACAACAAAAATCTGTATGTTACACAATCATAGACTTAACACTACAATGATACAGAAAAAGGGTATTAATGCAACCCATTATAAAAGGGCACAATGGATAAAGGGTAATATGGTAATGATTGACGGAGGTTTGGTAACAACGAAGTCATTCTCTAAAGCTTGCCAAAGTAATCTGGATTGAGGTTTCCAAGGTGGGTTTTGTAGAGAAACATCTGCACTTCTTAAGTAGGATATCCAATTCAGCCAGGGTTTGAAATAGGTAGGAGAGGCATTTTTGCAGTTACTGAGCACAGACGTACCCGCTGCAACCAGCAGTATGTCTAATAAAAGGCCATCTTTGGTTGTACTCTAAAAGGCGGTGCACCGCATTAAGAAAGAGTCCAGAGTCCTAGCAGTACAGATGAACCATCCTTGTTTTTAATATTTCAGTTCAAGTCCACAGTGTTGATTCCACACAAATCCGTAGATGAACAGAGTTAGAACAAAGGGTAATCCATGAACAAATTGAACAATACTCAGGATGGACAGCCAACGCGTTTCGCCCAATTAAAGGGCTTCTTCAGGGCATCAATGGTATCCAGTCAGTAATGGTTGTAAGAAGTGTAATAATAAATCAGTAACAGTAATTTTAGCACAGCGTCTGCCGAAGCCACAATTCTGATTATTTTAAATCACCAACGCCATGATAAACCGCTGGCATAAACTTTCCAACCACTCAGTAAGACGCCATGGTAAAAAAATTATTTTTCTTTTTTGACTTTTTCAGAACAGTAAGTTTGGTATAATGTATTTGATTGCATTTTTAAAACAGTAACATAAATTAACTGCAATCTTTAAATATGTCTCGACATGGACAATTTATTAGATTAATTGTGAAATATTTGGAGGGGGGCCTGATGATTTTTTTTTTCTAAGGGAGGGGGGCAGCATTAAAACGTTTAAAGACCACTGATCTAGTGTGACATACTTGCGGAGATTCAGATCTCCACCCATTATGATTAAACTATCAGTGGGGATTTGAAATAGGGAAATAGTAAGTGATTACCATAATTCCGAGTCATCAGTATTTGGGTCATATCCATTAAGAATATAAAGCAAGTTTGTGTTTTTGGAGAGACTCGTCAAAAGCCATCTGTCGTCATTATCAGATAGATGGGAGTCAACAGTTAAGCCAGATTTCTTAGTAACCAGCGTTAACACATCAAGCATTATTTTCCTGTAGTAGGAATATGTCAGCTTTAAGTTTGTAAAGGTAGTTTCCTATTTTTGTGTGCTTAACTGGGTGATCGAGACCCTTAATATTTAAAGAAATCAATTTTAAGTTGTCATTGAGAATACCTTTATTCATATTTAAAGTATGCAGGTGGCTGTATGGTATAAGTGCAGAGGGAACAGATTAGACCAGCAAAACATACTGATATGTGGTATAAACAAATCAAAAGACAATTGTACCAAATGAGATAGATAGCATAATTGTTGATGACAGATCAGCTGTATCTCTACATGAGACTACAAAGAATAGCCTGTTGTCATATATCAAACATCACAACCAGAGGAGGCGAAAATGTCAAGTTATTGAAATCACTGGAAACAAACAAAACAAAAAGTACAGAAAAGCATAAGGAAAGAAATGCAAAAACACAAATAAAGTCAAACTAACCCTGCCCCATAAACTCCCTACATCCCCTGCCCTTTCTCTCCACCCTAAACCCTAACTATGAGGGAATCGACAGAGAGGTGAAAAACCCAACCATGCAAAGAAAATGTGTAACAACAGAACAGAATAACAAATCTGTTGCAGAAAGAAAATGAGAATTGCAATAACTGTAGCTTCTAGGGAGAGCACTAAAGCTAGAACACTAGTTATGCAACCCAATAAATTGTGTAATCAGCGGTATCTAACCAGGTATAAAAAAAAAGAGAAGGGGGTTGAATCTAGAACTTCTCCTTAACACAGGTGGACACTGATGCTGAAAAAAAGATTTATTTTATGAATGCCCTTAACGGATAAACAAGTACACATATGAAGAATCCACGAGTACAAGATAATATCACAAAGATACAGAAAGCTCACTAGATGCCAAGGAAAGGATTTATTTAAATATAGGGGTGGGGGCTGCCCACCGTGGGCATAGTCATGCCCCCACCCCATTTAAATGGAGCATCAGTCTTTCTGCCCCCTTGGTGGGCAGATGGGGGTAATTACCCCCTTTGTGGCCCCCACCCCCAGGGCAGAAAGCCTACTAGACACCAGGGAGGCATTTATTTTTGTATTTATAGGGGAGACTGGGAGCCTGTGCAGGCTCTCTCCAGCAAGGCATCTGTGTTGCTGGGATGGAGAGAGCCTACCGCACAATTGTGTTTGGCCGGCCCGAGACGGAAGGCCAAACACACATGCGCTCTGAGAGGGAGTGCTGTGTACTCCCCCCTTACTGCTCGTCATCCCAGATGCCCCGCCTCTTTCACAAGGCTTGTTTTGCTTTCACTGCATCAGTGCTTAGGAAGTATGTCTCACTTCCCCAGCATTGATGGGATAGGAGAAGTCTCATTGGAAAGGGAAGAATCTCCCCTTTTCTAGTATTCTTATTCTGTTATTTTGATTTCAAAAATTTGTTTTGGTTTTGTTTGCAAAAAGAAACACAAAAACTAAAATTACCATGAAACAGCATTACAGAATACAAGATGAAGTAAGTGATTAAGGTACACAATTTCACTCTTGTAAATAAGTAATACAACAAAAAAGAAAAACAAGTAACTGGAAAGAAAGTGAAACAGAAAATCAATTCAAACTTATACAGAAGCACAACAAAAATCTGTATGTTACACAATCATAGACTTAACACTACAATGATACAGAAAAAGGGTATTAATGCAACCCATTATAAAAGGGCACAACGGATAAAGGGTAATATGGTAATGATTGACGGAGGTTTGGTAACAACGAAGTAATTCTCTAAAGCTTGCCAAAGTAATCTGGATTGAGGTTTCCAAGGTGGGTTTTGTAGAGAAACATCTGCACTTCTTAAGTAGGATATCCAATTCAGCCAGGGTTTGAAATAGGTAGGAGAGGCATTTTTGCAGTTACTGAGCACAGACGTACCCGCTGCAACCAGCAGTATGTCTAATAAAAGGCCATCTTTGGTTGTACTCTAAAAGGCGGTGCACCGCATTAAGAAAGAGTCCAGAGTCCTGGCAGTACAGATGAACCATCCTTGTTTTTAATATTTCAGTTCAAGTCCACAGTGTTGATTCCACACAAATCCGTAGATGAACAGAGTTAGAACAAAGGGTAATCCATGAACAAATTGAACAATACTCAGGATGGACAGCCAATGCGTTTCGCCCAATTAAAGGGCTTCTTCAGGGCATCAATGGTATCCAGTCAGTAATAGTTGTAAGAAGTGTAATAATAAATCAGTAACAGTGATTTTAGCACAGCGTCTGCCGAAGCCACAATTCTGATTATTTTAAATCACCAACGCCATGATAAACCGCTGGCATAAACTTTCCAACCACTCAGTAAGACGCCATGGTAAAAAAATTATTTTTCTTTTTTGACTTTTTCAGAACAGTAAGTTTGGTATAATGTATTTGATTGCATTTTTAAAACAGTAACATAAATTAACTGCAATCTTTAAATATGTCTCGACATGGACAATTTATTAGATTAATTGTGAAATATTTGGAGGGGGGCCTGATGATTTTTTTTTTCTAAGGGGGGGGCGGCATTAAAACGTTTAAAGACCACTGATCTAGGGTGACATACTTGCGGAGATTCAGATCTCCACCCATTATGATTAAACTATCAGTGGGGATTTGAAATAGGGAAATAGTAAGTGATTACCATAATTCCGAGTCATCAGTATTTGGGTCATATCCATTAAGAATATAAAGCAAGTTTGTGTTTTTGGAGAGACTCGTCAAAAGCCATCTGTCGTCATTATCAGATAGATGGGAGTCAACAGTTAAGCCAGATTTCTTAGTAACCAGTGTTAACACATCAAGCATTATTTTCCTGTAGTAGGAATATGTCAGCTTTAAGTTTGTAAAGGTAGTTTCCTATTTTTGTGTGCTTAACTGGGTGATCGAGACCCTTAATATTTAAAGAAATCAATTTTAAGTTGTCATTGAGAATACCTTTATTCATATTTAAAGTATGCAGGTGGCTATATGGTATAAGTGCAGAGGGAACAGATTAGACCAGCAAAACATACTGATATGTGGTATAAACAAATCAAAAGACAATTGTACCAAATGAGATAGATAGCATAATTGTTGATGACAGATCAGCGGTATCTCTACATGAGACTACAAAGAATAGCCTGTTGTCATATATCAAACATCACAACCAGAGGAGGCAAAAATGTCAAGTTATTGAAATCACTGGAAACAAACAAAAAAAAAAGTACAGAAAAGCATAAGGAAAGAAATGCAAAAACACAAATAAAGTCAAACTAACCCTGCCCTATAAACTCCCTACATCCCCTGCCCTTTCTCTCCACCCAAAACCCTAACTATGAGGGAATCGACAGAGAGGTGAAAAACCCAACCATGCAAAGAAAATGTGTAACAACAGAACAGAATAACAAATCTGTTGCAGAAAGAAAATGAGAATTGCAATAACTGTAGCTTCTAGGGAGAGCACTAAAGCTAGAACACTAGTTATGCAACCCAATAAATTGTGTAATCAGCGGTATCTAACCAGGTATAAAAAAAAAGAGAAGGGGGTTGAATCTAGAACTTCTCCTTAACACAGGTGGACACTGATGCTGAAAAAAAGATTTATTTTATGAATGCCCTTAACGGATAAACAAGTACACATATGAAGAATCCACGAGTACAAGACAATATCACAAAGATACAGAAAGCTCACTAGATGCCAAGGAAAGGATTTATTTAAATATAGGGGTGGGGGCTGCCCACCGTGGGCATAGTCATGCCCCCACCCCATTTAAATGGAGCATCAGTCTTTCTGCCCCCTTGGTGGGCAGATGGGGGTAATTACCCCCTTTGTGGCCCCCACCCCCAGGGCAGAAAGCCTACTAGACACCAGGGAGGCATTTATTTTTGTATTTATAGGGGAGGGACTGCATGGCCATGCCCTCACCACATTTAAATAGGCACAGGGGTAATTACACCTCATTTGCCCTCTCCAAGGGGTCAGAACACCCACTAGATGCCAGGGAAATACTTTTTTTTTTTTTAAACAGGAGTTGGAATGCCCACATAGACATGGCAATGCCCCCACACCATTTAAATTGGGTATAAATCTTTCTGCCGCCTCTTTGGGGTTGATGGTAATCTGTCCCCTGGGGAGGGCAGGGGGGAAGCCCACTAGATGCCAGGGAGAGCATTTTTTTTTTTTTTTTTATATAGGGGTGGGGGTGCTGTCCATGGGCATGGCCATGTCCTCACACCAACTAAATGGGATATTAGTCTTTCTGCCACCCTGGGGGGTGGGGGTAGTGGGAGAATTACCCATCCATTCTGCCCCCCATAAGGGTAAAAAGCCCACCATATACTAGGGATTTTTGTTTTAGGATTGAGGCTGTCCACCGTGGGCATGGCCATGCTCTCACCCCAAAAACAAAGCAGGCTCCTTTCTGTTCCCCCCCTGGGGTGAATGGAGGCAATTACCTATAATCTACCCCACAAGCCGCCCCTCCCGGGGGGGGGGGCAGAAAGCCCACTAGGGACTGGATTCATGTAATACTTTTTGGGAGGAGACCTCCACCCATCCTTGGTATGGGCCTGTGCTCCAACCCAGGACCAACAGATTTGCTGACCTAGCTGGATTGGGGATAGACTATTCAACCTACCGGATCCAGACAGTTCTGAAAATTAGACATCCAGGTGAGTACAGGGTGGTGTGCTTAACCTGGATTACATGCCATTTTCTAACCCACAATGCCTTGCAAACCTCAAGGACACATTTTACTCACATTTCTGTGAGGAAAGCTTCTGGCATCTGTGTGGAGCTAGAAATTTCCTACCACACAGCATTACCCCAAGATTCTCAATAAAAATAGCACCTCACTAGTGTGGGTGGGCTAAGTGACCTTGACACCTAAAGCGCTAGATGGAGAGATCAGCAACTGAGGTAGGTGGGGGATTTGGGACTGTGCTCAGCTGCCACCCATGGAAACCTCCCAACCACAGATATTTTTGAAAACTAGACAACTAGGGGATTCCAGGGTGGTGTGCCTTGTATGGATCCCACAAGACTTTCTTAACCACAATGACCAGCAAATCTCAACCTTTGCCTGAAATAATGCATTTTCCACAGGAATCCACAAACTTCCATGACTCAGTGTAAACCCACGTGCCAATGAATATGCAGCAAATTCATCATTCATAAATATAGAGCTTATAAATGCTTTGACCTCAGACAGTACCTCTATTTCAGAGATAGTACATGCTTGAAGTTCAGTCAGCAGAGCTATACATCAGGCAGGATATAAAAATCATCCAGGCCTAGTAATGTGCACCATAGCAATTCCATAGGTTAGGGAAATCTTACAGGTTCAGGTTTCACACAGCAAAGTTGCACCTCAGTTTACAGAGATCTTCCAGGCCGAGATATGTTAGAAGTATACATATCAGGGTACACAGGCCGAAGTCCCAGACAGCAGTCATCCTTCCCCTGTATTACTCTGGAAAGATATCCAGAATCCTGGGCTATGGATTATCTCAGTTCTAAATGACTATCTAAAGATTGGGTTGCATGAGACTGTTCTGCATAGTAAGCTTCTAGTGTTAATAAAAATGTTTCTGAGTGCAACATATTCTAATCTTAGAACCAGAGGAAACACATTAGACCAGCTACTAGAACTGTGTGCTTTTGGAACTCTGATAAATGTGACGAGCAATTATGCAAGAACTGAAAGGTTGTTTTTTTTATTGAATTCTTCGCTCGTGTTGTTTGCCCTAGGAAGCATGAACCTAGAGGAATGTAATGCAGCTATTGTTTCTACAAAACAATATTACTAATGTAAATCCGGTGAAAATGTATATTTCACATACTGAAATTATTGTTGTCCTTTCTATTATTACAATTAGTAATAAATCTATTTTTTTTAAAGAGTATAGTATAATAGAATTTGTAAATCTATTAATCTGGGTTAGTAACAAATGTGTTTAGTAAGCTGGAAACTCCAAGGGTGGCAATGCTTAAACCTCACTTGTAAAGCCAAGCAACTTCAGAAAATGTTGCACTTTGCATAGGTGGGTGAAGTTTCCCCAATTTGTATTTCTTTGACCTAGGTCAAATTTAGTTCATCCAGCCACTGCTTAATTTGTAAAAGAGTAAGGGCCAAGGCCCAAAGTTTTTGCTCAGAAGCCAACTTGGTCGAATGACGGGTGCCGAATACCAATGCTGCGTAGTCTTGATTCCACCTGATGCCTTTTAAATCCACAACTAGATACTCCCTCCCCCTTTATCTGAATCTTGTAGGTTCCTTTTCATCCCTGCTGTATCTCTTTTTCACAGTTTTTCCATCTCTCTCCTTCCTTTCCCCGATTTGTGTTTTTCTTGCTTGCTCTGGATCAAAGTCTCATGAGGAACAATAAGTGCAAGTCCACAAAAATCATGCTTGTGGGCCCCATCTGCAAGCACCCGCTCAAATTAAGCACTGTAACCAGCCCACATCGGGTGATAATATTAAGCGAGGGCATAGTTCGCTGTTGAGATTTACTATCCCCCAGGCATCAGGTAAATGGTGCCGGGGTAGGGTCCGAGAAGGAGGAAGTGGAAGCAGCAGTCCTCTCCTACTGCTCCTCTCGGCCGTAGGAATGGTTTACTGCTACTTTCAAAGACCACCAAAGCTGCCCCTTTGTTTGAAACTGTGCAAGCTTTGCAATTTGCAGCATAAAGTCAAATCGAAAAGCATTTTTTTTACAAGCTAGAAATTATTTGAAAGACAACAGAAATTACTAAAAAAATCTACAAAGCGTCCAGTTTTAGTATAAGTGCAAACAAGATTGGCTTTAGCACTGGTGGTGTCCTGCACAACAATGTTTTTTGCACCCGCCAATGACCACTTTTGCCACAAATTCCCTCACTACCACCCTTTAACAGGGCCCCTCAAGTCTCCATAACCCCCCTCTCTCTCTCTCAGATGCATTTAATTAGTTTTATAGTGCCACTCATGCCAGTGTAGGATGTCAGACCACTTTCCATTACACACACATTACACAGAGACAATCATCATAAGTATGTTAATCAGTGTATACGAAATAGTATATAAAACAGTGGACTACAAAGTGTAGGAATCATGCCATCCATACTAATAGGCTGTGTAGTTTAAGAGCTCTTGTTCTGGAAAAGCACAAACTTAGAATTTAAAACGTAGCACCATGGTTGGGGGGTCTCCTTAATAATAAGAACTGATTTCTACTCAAATGAATCAATTCTGCAACACTAGGTGAATGAAAGACTAAGGGAAATTCATAACGCTCTAATCTATACCTTGTAGTTTGCAAGCAGCTCTTTGAAGGCAGTTAATTGCTCGCTGTTCT
Organism: Pleurodeles waltl; assembly: GCF_031143425.1. Lineage (NCBI taxonomy): Eukaryota > Metazoa > Chordata > Amphibia > Caudata > Salamandridae > Pleurodeles > Pleurodeles waltl. Next base: position 605,900,315 of record NC_090446.1, read on the forward strand.
GTATTATGATTTTAACTTATAAACTGCAAGCAACAAAAGACTTCTCTCACAAAAGCAGTAACCTACTGACCTATTTGCATTATATGCACTTTGTGATCTGCATAATACATGTTCTTTGCAGCAAGCATATTAAACCTTTGCGCTAAAGCCACCTTATGACCAGTAAAAGCTTCCACTATACAAAACTCCGATCTTTCTCCAGCAAGAACATTAATCTCCGGAGTTACCTTGAAATTTTTATTGTTGCCTAAAAACTGCTGGAGCCAAGAAACGAGGCACGGGTCGCACCGCCCTAGAGCCGGCCCTGAGTGCAAAGGAAAGCGAGCAACAATTAGTAAAGTAGCCAAATGAATATCTGTAATGATGCAGATGACAGAAAAACAAAGCAATTGCGGCCAGAATGTCAGGAGGCATCCTGAGCTATAACTTATCCTGGTTGTGGTATGGCATTGAAGTTTCAACCCAACTCAGTTTTTTTATGGGCATCACCAGGACGGGAATTATTTAAGGGGGCAGTGATAGCAAGATTTCGAAAAATAAATACATTAAAATAGAAAATTTTAAAATAAAGAGCATTGGACTAAACAAGTTAACCATTTGGGTACATGCTTTGCACTGAGAACAGTATGAAGAGCTTGCTGGTGATTAATTTACCCGCAAAGACAGTCTGAGCATCTCTAGACGGTAAATCAGCAAAGTGTCACAAACAAGCTACAAAGGAAAGACACAAGGAAAGATCAATAACTGTGAGTGAAATAAAGTACCTCACATGACATGAATGAAAAAAATTACATCATCAAGGAAAGTGACCTCAATTCAGCCTTTTCGGTTTCTCTCTCTGTCCTTTTAAAAACCAGTATGGTCACACTTTGGTAGGCACTCAACAACTAAGGTTACTAGTGACATGCTTCAACCTTGATATTCAAGGGAACTCTTTGTATTTTATTGTAGAGGGATCTGAATATTAAATAGCCTAATGGTGCCCCATTAATATCTAAAGTTTATTCCGGGGACCTTCTGCGAAGGTTAAAACGTGGTGATGTTATGGAGCATACCATAAGCTCAAATATCAATTTAGATCCCTCTTCAATAAAATACAAAGAGCTCACTTCACTGTCAAAGTTAAGCCCACCCATAAACAGACTGTATCTGGGTGATGACTCCATGATGCAGCATGCCACTAGGACTTCTAGTGGGTAAGAGTCATTGTAAAAAATAATAGGGACACACCTTGTAGGCAGATAGAGGAACCAAAAAGGCCGAAGTGAAGTCATTCTCTTGGAAGATGTGAATCTATTCGTTGGGAAGCGGAGTGCACTGACCTATTAATGTACTATTCCCTCTTACGATTATGGATGAATATTAAAGAGACAACACTCAAATAGGAATTACAACTAATGAGTCTGCTAGTCAAATACTGGATGGCATCTAAGCAGCAGAATAGATGCCATGTATGATCACGTGGCCTGGAGGGCGGATGTTGTTCAGGACAGATGGTTGTAGCTTTGGCAAGTAAATGCAAAATGGGAGAGCGTAATAATTAGCCCCAGTGGTGGACTGGATAGTGTTTGGGTGTGCTTTATAAAATTAAAAATTAAAATAAGAATGCAGAATCGTAAAAAAATGTGTGCAAATCAGCACAATATGGGTTACAAATACAGCCCTCGCCTATTTGTAAGCTGAAGTTTATCTTCTAAAACTGGGAAACAGCATAATTAGAAGCTGCCTCAAAGCAGGTCTGTGCAATACCCATGAAATCTAGTCAATGGGCGTAGGCAGGGCCAGCTTTAGAGCTGATGGTGCCCGATGGGAAAGTCTTTTTTGGTGCCCTCACCCTCATGACCTTCTTCACCACAAATTCCCTCACTTCCACTCTCCAACAGTGTCCCTCCAAACAGTCCCTCTCTGGCATACATTTCATATAGTTTAAAGCACTATGCTTAGTTCACCCACACTCAGTTCTGTGATCTGCGTGGTACACGTTCTTTGCAGCAGGCACATTAACCCTCTGCGCTACTTTATGTTGAGTCAAAACTGCCACTAGACAAAATTCCATCTCTCACCAGCAGGAACATTATTCATCAGACATTTTTCTTGTTGCCTGGAAATTGATGGACGGTCTAGGAAGTTTTGGTTCTTTTAAACCCATGTTATTTTTAAATACACAGCCCCCTCCCCTACCACCAAAGTCAATGGCAGCTGAGCCAGTTGCACCTCTCTAAAGCTGGCGCTGGGCCGAAGCTTGCTTGTTTGCTGATCTCGAAAGAATGCACAGGGCTCCACCGTATTGGGGAGGGCCCACATATGACTGCGCCAGGCCAGGAGCACCTTGGCCCATATTTATACTTTTTGACGCACAACTGCGCCAACGCAGTTGTGCGTCAAAAAGTTTAACGCCGGCTAACGCCATTCCAAAGCGCCATGCGGGCGCCTTATTTATTGAATGACGTTAGCCGGCGCTGCGGACTGGTGTGCGTCAAAAAAAATGACTCACACCAGGCAGCGCCGGCGTAGGGGGAAAATGGAGCTTGAGCGTAAAAAAATGGGGCAAGTCAGGTCTGAGGCAAAATTTTGGCCTCAACCCGATTTGCGCCATTTTTTTTTACGCCCAACCCCCATTGAAATGACTCCTGTCTTAGCAAAGACAGGAGTCATGCCCCCTTGCCCAATGGCCATGCCCAGGGGACTTATGTTATGACTTATGTCCCCTGGGCATGGTCATTGGGCATAGTGGCATGTAGGGGGGCACAAATCAGGCCCCCCTATGCCACAAACAAAATACGAAAAAAATACTTACCTGAACTTACCTCAACTTTCCTGGGATGGGTCCCTCCATCCTTGGGTGTCCTCCTGGGGTGGGCAGGGGTGGCAGGGGGTGTCCGTGGGGGCATGGGAGGGCACCTCTGGGCTCCTTCTGAGCCCACAGGTCCCTGAACGCCTGCCCTGACGCAGGCGTTAAAAAACAGCACCATCAGGCTGGGCGCCGTTTTTTAAGGCCTGCCCCCTCCTGTGCGTCAAAATGACGCCACAGTATAAATAAGGCGCACAGGCCTTAAAGTCATTTTTTGGAAGGGAACGCCTACCTTGCATATAATTAACGCAAGGCTGGTTACCCCTTCTAAAAAATGACGCACATGGTGGAACTTTGACGCCTGCTGCGTTGGACGTCAAAGTATAAATATGGGGCAGTGTTTGCGCCGATTGTGCGTCAAAACTTTTGACGCACATTCGGCGCAAACAGAGTATAAATATGCCCCCTTGTGTGGGGGGACGGAGTTGCGACACACCTCTGACTCCCGTGTAAGAATCCCAGGAATTGGAGGATGTGCCGACGTGGCCCCGAAAGCACTTTTAGTGCTACCGGGCTGCGTGTACGGAATGTGTGTCGACCCAGCCCGTTAAAGGGGTTGCAGTCGGCAAGTGGGTCTTTGCCTCTCACTCCAAGAACTCCCCTGCGTCAGGAAATTTTAACATTTTTCCAGGATTTTTCTTCTTTCTTTTATTCCCTCTCTTGTTCTAGGTCCAGCACGCTTCTGAGGTCTTTAGAACACAACACTCGCATTCTGCAATAAAGGCACAACAGCAGCCCAGCATGCCTTACTGGGAGCAGCAGGTGTTACAGCCCAGCTCACCTGACCCGAGCTTCGCTCTGTGGCAGCTCAGTGCGGACCTTGGTGCTCTAGGTGAGGGAGAATTGGGGGCACATTTCAGAGGGTACATTTTGCTGTATTATATAAGGAGCAGCAAGTTTAAATGGCTATCAGCAAGTTTGTGGGTCCTGGGTGTCTGTTTAATTGGGGCTTTACTGGATTTGTTTGCACCTTGAGTGGGATTACCAGTTTGTGACTGTCTTACTTGTTTGTGAGTCTTACTTCTCAGTATATACCTGGCAGCGGTTCGTTCTTAGTGAAGTGCTTTGTATGGTATTGTTCTGCTCCTTGCCTTAGGTTTATTAAAGGGCATTAGAGAGAATCCTTTTAGGCATTTTCAGGTTGGTCTAGTTCGCATTAACAGTTTTTACAGCTTTTATTGATCCTTGTGGGCAGTGTTTTTTGAGGTTCCTTCATTATGGCAACAAGTGGGCATAGATGTTTCAAGCGTTGCTGCACTGAGGTGCTGCTGGAAGTGTTGATGCTTAAGATGGACACTATGGATCAGGCCATAGCATCATTGAGGTCAAAGCCCCAGTCCCAGATAAGGTCCCCGATGAGCAGGCAGACAGGCCAAGGAGGGCAGGAGTGCCCCCCCAGAGAGGCATTCCCCCCAGTTCCGAAGAGTTTGCGGTCATAAAAACGGTAGGGGGACCCCACGGGCTTGGCCAGCTCTAGCTAGGTCCCTAGCTGTGCGATGGTGACACCGGTGGGCCTTCCCCCAACCTTTCCTGGGCAGTCAGCAGTTCAGTCCATGACTGTGGTTCCACCGGCTCCATCCCCAAGGCTCGTGCTGGCTTCAGGTGGTACTGACCAGGTGGCTGTTCGGGGTTCTGCTGTGAATGTCTCTGGGGCGGAGGAGACTGTTAGTGTTGTGCAGAATGTTGGTTCTAGTGTGGATTTGTGGGTTACCTCCGTGGTGGGATTGGCACAGCAGGACTTGGCAGCTAATTTGGCATCCATATTACCTTGGCTTTCAGAGGTGGGCATGCTGTCTGCCCCGCTAGTGGGGGTCTCCCTAGCAGGGCCTGGGGAGGGGGATGTTATGGAAAGAGCTTGGCACCTGGTCTCTCACATAGGTACAGTGATGGCTGGTCGGGGAGCGCAGGTGAGAGTGACAGGGCTCAGGCCCAGCAGGGAGGCTGAGAAGGCTGATTCCCCCGCCCACCCCCCATCTTGACAGGCCCAGTAGGAAATCAGGCCTCCCACATGGCAGTGGTGCCTGCACAGCCCCAGAGTCAAGAACCAGTGGTGGCAAGTTCTACTGTGAGTGTTGCTGGCCCAGGGGGAGCAGCAGCTGCACTCGCATCTCCTCCTGCCCAGGAAACAGAAAATACAGGTACTGGACCCTCTTTACCCCCATGGGTCTGGGCAATATTTGCTCTGAGCATGAGCTCCTGGGTCTGCATGTGCCAATGCAAGTAAAGGAAAAGATATGGAAGGGGGCTTACATGGACATTTTTGATCTACTTGTTGATAAGTCTGAGAAAGAGGACGTTAAGCGCTGTAAGGAATGTACACACTCTAGGGAATGCGGCACTGGCCTCAGAAGGTGGTTGAGGAGTCTCTGGTCAACCGGGTGAGGGCTTTCTCGACATATTAGGACATTTTGGCAGAGTGTTTCAATGAGATTTGGGCTGAGCTGGCTTGTTATCAGAAGAGAATTGTGGGTGCGCATGATGGGTATGGTGGAACGGCTTGGCAGGATTATTATAAGGAATTTAGGAGGATCAAGCCCAATAGGAGCACCCTGGGGTGGAATTAGATTGATATAAATCACTTAGCTACAATTTATGAACCGACCGCATGGTACAGGGGGTCAGCCCTTTCAGACACAGTGTCCACCACAGGTGTGTCGGTGGGGGGGGGGAGGGAGGGGAGAGAAGGGGCCTGCTGGAAATTTAACTAGTTCACATGCTCCCGACCTCCTGGTGCCTGTAGATTCAAAAATTGCTATTCCTTCTGTGGTCAGGCCTCCTACCCTGAATCAAAATGTTTAAAAAAATATATATCAAGAGATAGAGGTAACAAGAAACAGGATTGATGACTCAGTTATCGGCAAGGTCCTTCCCCAGTTAACTTGTTGGCTATGCTCCCTCGGCTAAATACTTACACCAGCCATGCAGCTGCACAGGAATTGTATGAAGGCTTTATGGGCGGTTTTAGGACCCCAGCTCCAGGGGAAGTAGGCTCTCCCCAATGTAAGAATCAGCAGTCTCTTAGATCCAACCATGATGTGGCCAAGGCAAAGATCCTCAAGGAGCTGAACTTGGGTCGCATAGCTCGTCCCTTTGATCTAGTCCCCATGGAGGGTTTTGTCTCCTCCCCCCTAGGGGTAGTTCCTAAAAAAGATTCAGGGGAGTTCAGATTGAGCCATAACCTGTCAGCTCCAAAGGACCGTTCTGTGGATGAAGCTATTGAAGGGGTGTTATGCTCAGTCAACTTTGCGTCCCTAGATCAGGAATTCAGATGCTGCGGGAGCTGGGGCCTGGGGCTATGATGGCAAAATAGGATACTGAATCTGCCTTCCGGCTGCTACCTCTCCACCCGCATGACTTCCATCTCCAGGGTTTCCAGTTTGAAGGGGCTTATTATTTTGACAAGTGTATGTGGATGGGCTGCTCAGTGTCCTGTTGCTATTTCGAGTAATGTAGCACATTTCCTGAATGGGCATAACTCAAAACCCACTGGTGTTTCACTAACTTGAAGATTTTCTGCTTCCTGACCCCCCCTCCCCCCCCCCCAGCTCTGATTGGTGTGCAAAAGCTTTGGGAATCTTTCAGAAACTGATGAGCGAGTTTGAGGTCTTAGTGGCATAGGGCCAGACAGAAGGCCCCTCCATCATGGCAGAGTTCCTAGGTATCAAATTGGATTCTGTGGCAGGGTGTCCAGCCTTAAGATGGGCAAAGCTGACACTTTCTCACAGGCCTTACAGGCATGTCTGAGGGCAAAGAAGGTCACACTCCATAAGCTGTAAGGGCTTGTTGGGCAACTTATTTTCACTTTGGGGATCATTCTCATGGGGCGCCCCATCTCGCGGTCTATTGCTCAGGCCATGTCAGGCTTGAAAGTAGTTCACTACTACACCGGGCTCTCCAGCAAGGCCAAGCAGGATAAGAGGTTTTGGGAGTCATGCCTGCGTGACTTTAATAGACAGTCATGCGGCCGAGTCAGGCTAGGTCCAATAAAGAGCTAGGTCTCTTTACAGATGCAGCAGGCAGTGAGGGGTTTAGTGCCATCTTTGGCACGGCATAGTGTGCACAGCGCTGGCCCATGGAGTGGGTGCAGCCTGGTTTCGTTGCAAATATTGGTCTTCTGGAACTGTTCCCTATCCACCTGGCTTTGACAGTGTGGCCTGAGTGTTTTCACAGTCAGTCTGTGATTTTCTGATTGATACAATCTACTACTGCCATGTTATCCAATCAGCAAGCTGCAAAGTGTAGGATGATCATGAAGCTGCTGAAAGAAATTATGCTCCTGTGTTTGCGGTAGAATGTCCTGTTTAGAGCCAAGCATTTGCCTGGTGTTTTGAACAATGCTGATGATGCCCTCTCCCGTTTTAAGATGAAGTGTCAGGTTGTACCATCCAGAAGGGAAGAATTCCCTACGCTCTTTCCGGAGATATGTGGCAGATTGGTGCCCAAGATTACCAGACCTTGTGGTAGCCAGTTTAGCACCCAGGACCAGGAGGGCCTATGAGGGGGGCCTTTAATGCCTATTCAGAGTTCATTGGGTGTGTGAGGTTACCCGACTGGTCTGATGCAGTCAGTTATGGCATTCTTGGTCGCTTAGGGAGGATGGGAGGTTGCGTGCGTGTGCTAGGTGCCACACTGCCACCTTTTCTTTCTTTGCTCAACTGTGTGGGGTGCCAGGTGGGACGAAATCTTACTTGGTAAGGAGGGCTCCGACGGCTTGGCAGCAGTTTCAGGGGGGCCAGACCAGAATGTAGGAAGCCCGCTGACACTGTCAAGAGCTCTCTGGGGTATATGTAACTCCTCGGGGAGACCGCTCTATTCAGGGCAGCTTTTACCTTGGCATTTTTATGGGGGCCTTCAGACTTATTGAGTTGGTGGCCAGAAACAAAAAAGATTTTTGGGAGGAATTACAGCTGGCAGACATTCAATTGTAGGATGGGGTGGGGGCTGTGGTGATCAACATTCCTCATTCTAAGGTGGATCAAGAAGGGGCAACCACATACTGTTACGAAGGGCTCCAGGTAGTGAGTGTTATCCAGTTTATAATTTGGAGGTCTTCTTAGCTCAGCGGCCCCAGGGGATAAGAGGGCCGGTGTTGGTGCATCCAGACCGCACTACGCTGACCAGGTACCAGTTCTCACAAATACTCAAGCATGCTCTTTCTGCAGCTGGGTTTGACTTCTCTGAATTTGGTAGTCATTCCTTTAGAATTGGGGCAGCCACGGCGGCTGTGCCGATGGGGCGCTCACGTTCAGCAGTAAAGAGGATTGGCAGGTGACCCTCGGATTGTTACAAACATTATATGAAACTGCATATACTTTGAGTGCTCTGCCTCTTACCATTTTTGCCCTATTCTGCTCTCTCTGTTAGGTGGCTGGTGCGGTCGTTGGTAAGTCTCAAGGTTTCCAGTGTACGCAGGAGCTGCAGAGATCATGGATGTTTGGGTCATCTGCCACTCTTCTGTGTAGCGCAGGTGAACTGTATTCAAGGAGTGCCTTTGCGTCACAAGCATTACAGGCAGGGTACCGCATTGCTTTCTGTGGTCATGGAGGGCTCCATCTCGCTCAAGTTGAGGCTGCTGCTGGACTCAATGCTGCCTTGGGGGTGCTTGCAACCGGACATCATTACTCTGCATCTAGGTGGTAATTACTTTGTTCCCCTAGGCCGGTGGCAGCTTTTTGAGCTGGTGGTCTCAGAAGTTGGTTGTCGAAGAGATTTCCACATGCAGTGCTCACCTGATCAAATATCCTCCCACGGCTGCAGTGGAGGGGTGGCATTTCAGTCAAGGATCTTAATGACTCAGTGAAAAGGATAAACGAGGTTGCCATGTTGTTCAAGTCACCTGGGCTGGCTGTCATACCACATGGTTACATACAGGGGGAGCGTTCTTCCTGCAATATAGGGTGCACCTATCGCGGTCTACTATGCTGGTCTGTGGCGGGGTGAGATCACGATTGGTGGGGCAATTAGGCTTACCTTTTCTTACCTCAGCAGGACACCAAGGTAATGGGACCCTCCAAGGGGTGCTGGCTGGGAATCGAAGATTACATCCAAGGGCGTGGGGGGGTTGCAAGCCGTCGCTGGCATCTGGTCCCTAGGGCCAACCACCTGCACATGCGCAAAGGACTAGAAGCTAGCACTGGACCTTGAATGTGTGGATTGGGTGGGGGAACGGAGTCTGCAGGTGAAGGGGACGCCTGAGGTAGGTATCCTGGTGGGCAGGCTGGTCCACTGCACAGGAATTGCACCCAAAAGACTTGAGGGGTGGCGTAGGGATCTACCATATGGAGGGTCTACCCCAGGGCCACTTAGCCATGGGGTGGAGCAGCGACTGGGTTATTTCCAGAGCAATCAGTCATGATCTCATCAGCAGTCACTGAAGTGGATACGCAGCAACTGATTTTAGATAATGCTAGGAAACTGGATGTATTAGCATACTTTGTTAAGGCTAGACATATACAAATGTAAACTAAGCTTTAAATATGTTGGGGTTACTGCGTAAATTGTGTTAAGTGATGATTGATTTATGATTTTTTTTAATAAAATACGGCTGGTCGTTTAAGACCTCTAATCCAAAAGATGTGATTTTATTCTCTAAATGTGATTTTTTTGGGTCAGACGGGACGGAGGACTTCAGGGTTGGTGGGAGGCCTCGGCATTACCTGGCCGTATGGTTTCCATGTCTTGGTGCATTACGGTAGACATCAGGAGGCATTTTGTGGGTTTCTAGACTAGAAAGGGGTGTGAGCCCACCCTCAGAGCTGGTATGAGTGTGAATGCTGCACACTGAAGCTTTGTATTCTGATCCATCCATCCACCCACTCCGCTTTTTTTAGTAGATTGGTGAGGTGTGTTTTGGTTTAGCTAGAAGTAGAATAGCAGGTTGTATTTTGTTCTCTTTGATGGTTATATGGTTGGCGCGATATTTAGGCGAAGTGGTAGCATTCTATTTGTCCTTCTTTGTTTTTGAACATGTTGATTTGCAGTCCTTGACGTGTAAAAGTTGGCATACTCTTTCAGGTAATGTGCATTAGATTCTCCTTTGAGGGGCGGTTTAGTGTTGCAAGGATCCTTACAATTGATGAAAGAGGGGAGGCAGTTCCTCTATACCAGGAACATTCCCCAAAACGGAGGCCTCCGACAGTATGGCAACTTTACCTAAAATATTTGGCTGCAGTTGTTATCTCCAATATTACTATAGTACATCTTGAATCTTATTCTGGGTTTTTGCAAATTTCACTGTTCCCCTTTAATTTGAATGTAGGCATTTCAGTACATAACTATTTTATTTGCTTTTGCTGTGGCCCGTGGAGTGCCCCCATGGCTGTAACCCCACCCCCTCCCACAGGACATTGCTCTTAAGTCTGCGATTGTTCTTGGTTAGATTAAGATTTATAAAAAATAAAAATAAAAAACTGTTGTTTTATTTGCAATACATATGATCAGAGCACCACCCCAGTCAGGGTGGTGTGGTGTTTTCTGACTCAGGCCTCCGTCATGGCCCTGGCACCATTCTGGCATCATGCTGGCCAAGCTGTCTACTGCCCCCCTCGCCTTGCAAGATGAGGGGGCAGAAGAAGTTGGGAGTTTTGTGGGAGGTGCGTCACTTCCACCCGCTCTAAAAACTCTGGATCTGAGTCAGAGAACGAGGATGCCAGAATGGTAGGTGATCATCCTGGGCGGTCCCATGTGCCTCTCCATTCTGCCTACACACTAGTCAGGCACAGGGCAAAGAAGCAGTACCCTGTTCCTCCTGTTGATGAGGTGGTTAAGTCGATATTGTCTCCCCCACAGGCAAGGCTTGAAGCTCCTGCTGCCCCTCATGCCTCACACAATGCCCCCGCGGCCTGCTTCCGATGCTCCTTCCCTCTTTCCCGTTACAGCAGAGCAGCATGAGGGGGCATGGGGTAGGTGGCAGGCTGGTCACTTGTCGCAATCCAGTTCTAAATCCCTCCCCTGCCCCAGTAGGGTATTCCCCTGATTCACAATGGCTGTATTCAGCAGACCCTCAGGGGACCTGCAATGTCTTCTTGGCAGACACCAGGCAGGCACTTATGGCCTTGTCCTCAATATCTGCTGGGGTTAATACTGGGCAACTACAGGGCAACCAATCCCCTTCCATGGTGGCTCTTTCCTCCAAGGTCGCACATACTCCGCCCATAGTCCCATTGGCCCCTGAGCAGCTGTTTTAATTGGAATGTGTGCATGTGCCCAGCAGGGTCCTGCAAGTAAAAGCACATTTGCTCCTAATGCGGCCACCCAACCCATCCAGAGTTTAAATGCCCCAAAAAGTCCAAAGAAAAAGGTAAAGGAGTTAAGCCTTCCAGCCAACCATGATTTGCCACTCCAGTCCAAATCACTAAATTGATCCCTTGGTTGCACTCATACCACAACAAAGACATGGCAAAGTTGCTGTAACTAGGTTTCTCCTCTAGTTTCAGGATTCCTGCCCTTAGAGTGGCCCATAGCCCCCATTGTAGTAATTTATTGTCCTCCCACATGCATCAGAAGGTGGTTTCCAAAAAGACTAAGAAGAGGTCTTTGAATATGGTAGCCGGCCCCTTTCCCACCCCTCCTCCAGGGAAATTTGTGTGTTCCCCCCTGGGAGTGGTTCCAAAGGAACCTGGGCAATTTAGGCTGATCCATAATCTCTCAGCTCCAAGGGGTTCCTCAGTGAATGAGGCGATTGACCCAGAGCTATCCTCTGTGCTGTATGCATCTGTATACTAGGCGCTTGCAAACCTACATGAGCTCGGGCGGGGGCACCCTTCTAGCGAAGGCTGACAGAATCTGCCTTTTGATTACTGCCAGTGCACCTGGGGGATTAACACCTTTTGGGGATTTTAATTTGCAGGCTCCTATTATTACAATAATTGCATGCCTATAGGGTGTAGTGTCTCCTCTACTTACTTTGAGCACTTTAGCTCCCTATTGCATTGGATATTCACCACGCGCACAGGCCATAAGGAAGTGATTTACTACCTTGATGATTTTTGGGCTTGGACCCCCTGGATTCAGGGGGGGTGTTCGTGGGCATTGACCGATTTGACTTCCATGCTTGAAGACCTGGGGGTTCCCACAGCCCCAGAGAAGGCAGTGGGCCCTTCAACCTGCCTTACGTTCCTCAGCATTTAAATTGATACAGTGCAGGGCGAGTGCAGCCTCCCATTTGATAAGGTTCTGGCTTTCAGGCAGTCAAATGACAGTGTTTGCGCAGAAAAAAAGTCACTCTGCATCAGCTCCAGGTTCTTGTGGGTCAGCTGAACTTTGCCATCAGTATTATTCCCATGGCTCGCCCGTTTTCTCAGTCCAATGCTAGGGCAATGGTCGGCCTTAAGGAAAAACATCACCATACTCGGCTGTCTTGGGAGGTTAAAGAGGACTTGAAGATTTGGTCTACTTCTTGCACCATTTTAAGGGTGCCGTTATATGGCCTATCTGTCTCTAGTGGTGCTATGGGTCCTTTCACTGATTCTGCAGGCAGTACATGGTTTAGAGCTATACTGGGCCCTGAATGGTGTAGAGGGGACTGGCCGGCAACTTGGCATGATAGGGACATCACAAAGAATATCGCTTTCTTAGAACTGTTCCCCATTGTGATGTCAGTACCTGTATGGGCACAAATGCTCAGTGACAGTTGTGGAATTTTTTGGTCGGACAATATTGCGGTAGTGGAAGCCATCAACTTCATTTGAACAGAGACTGCTTATCACGTTACCAGTTCTCAGCAGCCTTATCTGCTGCTCCTCAGGCAGCCAGGGTTGACCCATCAGGTCACTCTTTTAGAATATGGGTGGCCACAGTGGCTGCGAGCATGTCATTTGAGGAGGTGCAGAAAATAGGCCAGGGTCATCGATGTCTTACAAACGTTACATTCACCCTGACTTGAAATGACTGTGCAATTTCACTTTGTGTTTGGGTACTTAAGCTTGTGTCTTTTTCTGTTTTAGTAGAATGCCGTCTCATGTACTCTGGGTTCTTGGTCACTCCTTAATCCAGCAGGCGGCCTACATGTTGCAGCAGCTCTGTAAGCCTAAGCCAGCGCCTCTGCATGATGTGTCCTTCTGGTCGTGTGGGATCAGTGCCCTATGCATCGCACAGTTACAGCAGCTGATCAAGGTAGCAAGAGGTTGCCAGGGACTACAGTTGCTGGACCTCAGCATTGTCCATCTTGGAGTTAACGACGTAGTAAAACTGGGGCGCAAGGCTTTCAGGGAGGCGACCTTGAGAGAACTTGCTCAGCTGGCAAAGAACTTCCTTGAGGCAGCTATTGCGTGGTCTCACATGGTCCCCTGCCGCAACTGGGCCAAAGATATTAGGTCTCAGACAATCAATGTATCGGTGTGACGATCAAACTCTGAACTAGCTAGGCTGTGCCCTCGCCGCCTCTGGAATATCCCACACAAGCTAGGGTGCCCAGATCACTGGGGTGGGCACGGGGCTCCAGCTCCTGGCCACTTCATCACAGCCTCCTATTGGAAGTTTGGCGTTTGGGGGCAGAGCCCTTGGCATGAGTCTGATTTATTTACCTGTTTGTTTTACTTACATTCTTTATGCTATTTCACTAAACTTGTCTCAAGAAATAGATCACTCACATGTGATAACGTTTTATTTAATTTAACCTTGTGAAAGTATCTGGAGTGTTTTGCTCATTTTGTAATAAACTGTTCCACTCAAAATCACTGTCTACCTCTGTTGGTGTCTCGTTGGGGTGTGCTGGGGCTGGGTCCAAATTGGGGGCATCTGGGTCCTAATGCTGCACTGTCTTCAGCCCTGCCTGGCTTCCGGTCATCTCTCTCCCAGCGCAGAAGAATCTGGGATGCGAACTGAAGTTATGCACGTTCCTGATGAGCAATCTAATCATACTTGGTCTTATTGCAGTCTCTGCTTCTCAAAACGCAGGAGTGCGCCCTGTCACATGCAGAACATATCACATGTGGCAAAATTGTACCCTTTCAGTTTGCATGAAATGTGATGAACGTAAGAATGAAACAAATAACCACAACAAAATGTGCATGTTCATCACACAGTAGATCAAAGGGTGGTCGTTGTCCCAGCAAAGAATGAGAAGTGGCCCCATTAAACCAGTGCAAGGACGAAACCTTGGTAGTCACAGTATGCCGAAGCAACAAACAAACAGAAACATAGGCATCTGTGCTGCCATGCATCAACCCAGTCAAGCAAGCTAGCATGAGAGAAATTTGGTGCCACTAATACAACATATAACACACCAAATGAAGGTAGCCTGTGTAATTTCCGGTCTGCACCTCACCAACGGTTATCACCAAGTGGAGGAAGAGTTGAGATATATCATGACGTTTGCCACTCACTCTAGGCTTCATCGTGATAGCCATATCAGCTCTGGTGTCTCCTGTACAGCTGAAGCATTCCAGGAAGAAATGAGAAAACGTTATTGAAGGCCTTCCTAATAGCCTGTACTACATTGATGATACCCTAGTTTTTGGAAAATCACAAGAGGAGCAGGACAACGTTCTAGTCAAACACTTCCAGGACTTGTACAGTGCTCATCTCCTACTATTAAAAAAAAAAAAAAGTGCTAATTTCTTTAATATTATTTGGTCTTAGAGCTTCTCCAAAAACGGCATGGGTACAAACTTCATTCTTTGGCATTAGCACGACTGCCTGAAAAATGGCCAGATCTCAATTTTTTTCTGGGACTAGCCAGTTATTGTTCCAGATACATACTAGACTTTACGTCAATCAGTGCACCTTTAAGAAATGTCACCGAGAAAGGGTCAATCTTTAAATGGTCCCAGGAATGCGAGGCTGCCTTTCAAAACATTCTTACAAATATGACTGATGCTAAAAACCGGGCATACTTTAACACAGATACCCTGAACTTGGATTTGATCCCATTTCTGCGGGCTTAGGCACAATCTTAGTGCGAAGGAACGGTGATCCAGGAGCCCTATAGTGAATAGCTGCATACGCCAGTTGGAGCCTCTACAAGCATTAACTAGCCTACACCGACAGAAAAAATTCCTTGCGGTTGGTGTGGGCCTATGAACACTTTCACCTTCCTTTATAGCAAATCATTTACTCTAATAATCATCAGGTATTGCACACCATATTCGGTGATCCCAAGGAAAAAAGCCACTCTGAATAGTAAAATGGTGTGTTCGCCTACAAGATTACAAATTCAGGCTACTTTGTTGACCTAACAAAGAGAAGAATCCTGCCAATTTTGAATTTTGTCAATTTCCTTTTTGACATCGGCCCAACTCAGCCCTCAGACAATCAGGACCAGAAGCAACAAAGAAAAGAACTGTTTCATGCATCTTCAGAAGACCCCATTCTGTTTGCAGTGGTAAATCGCCTAGATTCACAAAGATTGACAAATATAGAATGTGCTCACAAGCAGCATCCACAAAGCATGTTATAAGCTCTGAAAGCTTTTCGACATGGTCAAGGGAAGCTTGTAAGTCATAGCAGTGGACTAATACTCAGAAGCCCTCTTCTCACCTTGCAAGACCTCATGATCAATGTTGTTCCAGAAGAACATCACAGTGTGGTGGCAACCAACGGACTGCCCAGACAGAAGGTGTGGTTTCCCTTTTAATAATTTAAAACAAAGCCATGTCTGCCAGGTTGTAAGTAATGGCTGCTCCCCTGAACCACTTCAATATCATAACTTCAAAAGCAGGTGTGGAGTAAAGAGGTGGTTGACTTCCTTCGACCCATTTCGACTAGACAATATTTATTAATTATCATTGACAAATGTTCCTGATTTCCAGAAAGGTCATGTCTGTAGATAAAACCACATCCTAGGAAGACCAGGAAGCTCTTTTCCACGTTTGGCATTCCCTAAATAGTAAAGACAGAAGACAGTCCACCTTTCTCAGGAAGATAATTCAAAGAGCTGCAATAAAATAACACCTTTATGGCCTCGAGCCAATGGACTCACGGAAATATTCATGGCCTCACTGAAGAAGGCACTCCAATCTTAAACCACCAACTTTTCCATCTCAGAAATGTTAGGTCAAGGTCCCAGGGACCACGGGGACATGACATACAACATAACAGGTATGTCTAGAAAGGAACTGAAGTTTGGGAGGAATATTCACACAACTATTCCCTGTCTGGTGGAAGACCCCGACTTTACTTTAACACAAGAAGTATGTGATTGAGATGTAAGTGGCACAGAAAAGATGAAGCATCTGATGGCCACCGTAGAGAGCCTTTTCTCACATCGGTTACATGGTAGCTCGGTGCTCGTTAGGTCTCAAGGCCATTACAAAGATGATGTGAACTAGGACTCGAAGCCCCAGAATTATTGACATTACTGGATTAGTGATTACGGCCTGCGAAAAGGACATAACATCACTCAAATCTCTTCATATTTTAAAACATTACATGGAGACCCTTGTGTGAGAGTCTATCCAAAGCAAAATGTACCCGCTCTGATGGGGAAGAGACATTCTGTCACTCACGACCCACTTCAAAACCCCGCCCCGGGTTCCAATAATGCCTTTCCACCTTATGAAAGAAGAGGATGTCACTTGTACAGTGTTCACGGGCATCGAGATAGGCTGTGCAAGCTGTCTACACCCCCCCCCCCCCCATTCCGTAGATCAGAACCTCTCCTTTCCTTAAACCTACTACCCCCATCGCTTCTAGCTCCTCGGTTGACGTCAGTATGCCACTGCTAGTGATGTCATCTAACTCCTATTAATTGAATTTACCACAAATCAAAACCTAAAGTAACTCCAGATTTGTCTTCCCTAGGAGCACAAGACTAGATCTAATAACCGATTAAGCACTTATCTTGGATGCAGGCGTTACGTGCTACTCGCCATAAAGCACTTCAGAGCCTCGTCGGGGGTAGAAAGCGCGGTAGAAATGCAATTACAAAAAAAACAAAAAAACAAAGACGCTGAACAGTTAAGTGCAACACATCAGTCTTTGGTGCCCCCTAGCGATACTCTGAAGTGCAATCATCTGCTATACAGAAAACTCGCACAACTGAGCCAATGTGTAAAAATACTCGTTGCCAAACGAGCAGTGCGGGCACTCACTTTACCAGTAAGTGGCACAAGTTGCATTTCACTGTGCATCGGTGCAGACGTTGTCAATGTGAAAAAAAGCCTAGGGGTGTTTAACTGAGTTTGAAAAACGTAATGACATCTATTCCAAGCAGTTTCTGGGATGGAGCTCCACGCCCGTTAGAAAAAAGTTTCAGTATTAAAATTAATAAAACATTTGTTTTTAAAACTGTTTACACAAAAGGTGAGGTTGCCGTGCCAGCACTCCGGAAGCATCCTGCCTCGCCTTACTGTCCAGTTACGCTTTTGTTCATCTCTATTCAAGGCCTTCTATCTCTACGCCCCATTACCTACGGTCATCTACGTCACCCCCTCCAGCCCACATCCCATGTACCTTCCGGCATGCCCCACAGATGTGTCGTCTACTTCCCTTCCATCACTCCCTGACAAAACATGAAAGAAAAACCTTTTCTCATTAACAGCTCGTACAGGTATTGCAACAGTAAAGCGCGTGGCGCAAGTAGTGCAGCATAAATGGCGACCTGCCCGTTGTCTGGGTGGAACGAACTGCTTTCCGAGTTTTCGTTGAAGGTTCTCGATTTTGACCAAAATAAAGGCAGAACCATTGCAACGGGGATTTTAGCATTCGCACTGGTAGTAAGCAGAAGTGGCGTGCTATACAAGTGTGTGAAAGGACGGACAAGCCGGCTCCGAAGGTTAGCGCCTTGAGACCCTACGGGGGATTTGCCACTCTTTATAAAATCACTGATTGAATGTTCCTGTTGTGTGTCTGCGTTAGCCTGTAGGTCACTGATTGAATGTTGTGCTTTGTGTCTGCGTTAGCATGTAGGTGACATGTTACCATACCATCACGATATGGGAACGGGTTGATGCTCATGCTACTGAAGCCTGTGTGCAACCCGCTTCCACAGGTTACACTTCTGACAGAGCTGGGCAATAGTTCAACTGTGACGAACAATTTAGGTAGTTTTGGACGTTAAAATACTCCGGTTTAAACAGCTGGGGGCTGCCCGGGGTTATTATCTGCTTTATATATAGCTGACCTCCAGAAGTGCCGCCAGCACATGCAGGCTGCATGCATACTTCTCTCAATCCAATAGCAAGCGACATATATTTACTTTTCCATCTCAAGGTACATATCTTCTGCTAAAAATATGCAAGCGGGTCAGTGCACGTGCTGCAGAAATCTGCAGGCACGGGTTCAAATCCCACCAGACCCTCCTTTGCTGCCTCTCGCTGATCAGATGTTCCTACAAGGAGTAGTCTAATAGTGGTTGTTCTAAAAAGGCAGTAAAGTGCTCAGACACGCCGATGTTTATACTGTGCGCTATAGATGCTGTACTACATATTATCAGATTAGTTAAAAAAAAATATATATAGAACTACAGCCATCCCATCCTTGTGCTTACATAGAAGGTGATCTAATAATTAAATAAATGTAATGGTAAGAAGTTGGGAGAACAGAGGCAAAATGGGATTGGTAAAAGTCGCGTGTGATGGTCTTTGTCGCCCTCTTCAGGCACACAGACGTCTAAGATGCATTTGCGACCGGCAGTGCTCTGCAGCATAGTGACTTTCGGCCTTCGACCCAGCTCTTTTTACATCACGCACTCCCAGGCTATCATCTGGATCGGAATGCCATGCTAGCTTTTTCCAGCTAGTTTTGAGGGAGAATTTCTTGATGGAAACGGATTTCTCGACTTGAAGAAAATACTTCCAATTGACACACGGCACTCCTCAGGCGGGATGCTGTACTTTAATGGGAAGTTATTACCATAAGTGATAGTTTTTGCAAGTGAGCTGGGGCCGATTTGTAGTCTGGTTCAAGAGGAATGAACTGCAAGATTGAAAGGCTGTTCCGCCCAGTTTGTGATACTTTTGCGGTCAAATCTGCTTTACAGCACAGTTAAAGCGGAGCAGGATAAGACTTTCTTGGAAGAGTAATCAGTATAAATTATATCAGATACAACCCCTTCACCAGAATCCGGACTGACAATGAGTGTTCGTCATGCACAATATTAACTTCAACAGTCTTGAATGGGCATTCATGATTCTGCTGTCGAATTATAGGTTTAATGCCGGTCTACAATTCACTAGTTCCAAGTTGGCTTTGGGTTTATTTAGCAAAGGGGATTTTAAAAGTTTGTTTTGTGCCTTGGGGACTTCGCCTTGCTTTGTATTGTTTGTAAATACAACTAAATATCAACACACAATAGTGGATGCCAAACATTTTGACTGGAAGAATCACAGTTTTAGATTATCTGCCATCCTTGTGAAAGTGCTCCAATGATTTGTTTATTTTTGCTGTCTTTCAGTCTGCCTTGGGGCAGGCCGCCTTGACAGATTTGCAGTCAGCTGGCTTAGTTTTCCTCCGCCGTCATTCCAATGCATGATCAAGACTTGGGGGTGGCCAGGACACTGCCAAATTGCATGTTTAGAGTCTCGCCAGCATGTCGGAGTTGTCAGAGGTTACGTGTAGCTACGAAGGCTCGGATTATGTTGATATGCAGAGATTCAGGATGCCTTCTGAGCCAAGTGTAGGAAGTTGGGGGAATATAAGAATTAGTTAAGGATTTTTGGAACCTGTGGATTTCTGGAACTTGTTCAGAGACATCTTTAGCTGGGTACAACTATGAATTGTGATCTCTGCTGATAGTATTTGTCTGGTGGGGTTGGGCCTCAGGTCACACATTTTGGGTCGACCAGTGAGTGACAGGGTCTGAGACGTTAAGGCCAAGGGGGAATGCATAGTCAAGCATTTGTCCTCCACAGAGAATAGAAAGATATCAATTGATTAGCACAATCCCTGCTGCTCTAAATCAATGTCTCCCAAAGTTCGCTGGTAAGTGGAATGTTAACCCAAGGTTTAAATAAAAAAATTAAAAAAATCACCTGTATTTTTAGCAGATTTAGGGTGCATAAAAAACAAGAGCTTTTCAGGAGGGAGATGATATAACAGAGCATGATCACCCTGAACAATAGCTTTCATAATTGCTTGTTTAGCTACCTCAAGTCTGGAAAAAAGCTGCACTAACACTTGTTACTGGGGTTTAGGTGGGTTTGCACTTTTTATTTTTTCATATGGGGGTCAAATGATTTTCAAACTCTCACCAACTAATGGTTGTTTCTATGCCTGTAGGTAATGGGACATGCCCACCTGTAGGAGGCTGGACTGGCTTGTAGTGAGTACCAAGGGGTACTTGCACCTTGCACCAGGCCCAGTTATCCCTTATTAGTGTATAGGGTGTCTAGCAGCTTAGGCTGATAGATAATGGTAGCTTAGCAGAGCAGCTTAGGCTGAACTAGGAGACGTGTGAAGCTACTACAGTACCACTTAGTGTCATATGCACAATATCATAAGAAAACACAATACACAGTTATACTAAAAATAAAGGTACTTTATTTTTATGACAATATGCCAAAGTATCTTAGAGTGTACCCTCAGTGAGAGGATAGGAAATATACACAAGATATATACACACAATAGCAAAAATATGCAGTATAGTCTTAGAAAACAGTGCAAACAATGTATAGTTACAATAGGATGCAATGGGGAAACATAGGGATAGGGGCAACACAAACCATATACTCCAAAAGTGGAATGCGAACCACGAATGGACCCCAAACCTATAGTGACCTTGTAGAGGGTCGCTGGGACTATTAGAAAATAGTGAGAGTTAGAAAAATAACCCTCCCCAAGACCCTGAAAAGTGAGTGCAAAGTGCACTAAAGTTCCCCTAAGGACAAAGAAGTCGTGTTAGAGGAATAATGCAGGAAAGACACAGACCAGCAATGCAACAACTGTGGATTTCCAATCTAGGGTACCTGTGGAACAAGGGGACCAAGTCCAAAAGTCACAAGCAAGTCCGAGATGGGCAAATGCCCAGGAAATGCCAGCTGCGGGTGCAAAGAAGCTTCTACTGGACAGAAGAAGCTGAGGTTTCTGCAGGAACGAAAAGGGCTAGAGACTTCCCCTTTGGTGGACGGATCCCTCTCGCCGTGGAGAGTCGTGCAGAAGTGTTTTCCCGCCGAAAGAACGCCAACAAGCCTTGCTAGCTGCAAATCGTGCGGTTAGTGTTTTTGGACGCTGCTGAGGCCCAGGAGGGACCAGGAGGTCGCAAATTGGACCAGCAGAGAGAGGGGACGTCGAGCAAGACAAGGAGCCCTCTCTGAAGCAGGTAGCACCCGGAGAAGTGCCAGAAACGGGCACTACGAGGATGCGTGAAACGGTGCTCACCCGAAGTCGCACAAAGGAGTCCCACGTCGCCGGAGACCAACTTAGAAAGTCGTGCAATGCAGGTTAGAGTGCCGTGGACCCAGGCTTGGCTGTGCACAAAGGATTTCCGCCAGAAGTGCACAGGGGCCGGAGTAGCTGCAAAAGTCGCGGTTCCCAGCAATGCAGCCCAGCGAGGTGAGGCAAGGACTTACCTCCACCAAACTTGGACTGAAGAGTCACTGGACTGTGGGGGTCACTTGGACAGAGTCGCTGGATTCGAGGGACCTCGCTCGTCGTGCTGAGAGGAGACCCAAGGGACCGGTAATGCAGCTTTTTGGTGCCTGCGGTTGCAGGGGGAAGATTCCGTCGACCCACGGGAGATTTCTTCGGAGCTTCTGGTGCAGAGAGGAGGCAGACTACCCCCACAGCATGCACAAGCAGGAAAACAGTTGAGAAGGCGGCAGGATCAGCGTTACAGAGTTGCAGTAGTCGTCTTTGCTACTATGTTGCAGTTTTGCAGGCTTCCAGCGCAGTCAGCAGTCGATTCCTTGGCAGAAGGTGAAGAGAGAGATGCAGAGGAACTCGGATGAGCTCTTGCATTCGTTATCTAAAGTTTCCCCAGAGACAGAGACCCTAAATAGGCAGAAAAGAGGGTTTGGCTACCTAGGAGAGAGGATAGGCTACTAACACCTGAAGGAGCCTATCAGAAGGAGTCTCTGACATCACCTGGTGGCACTGGCCACTCAGAGCAGTCCAGTGTGCCTGCAGCACCTCTGTTTCCAAGATGGCAGAGGTCTGGAGCACACTGGAGGAGCTCTGGACACCTCCCAGGGGAGGTGCAGGTCAGGGGAGTGGTCACTCCCCTTTCCTTTGTCCAGTTTCGCGCCAGAGCAGGGCTAAGGGGTCCCCTGAACCAGTGTAGACTGGCTTATGCAGAATTGGGCACATCTGTGCCCAACAAAGCATTTCCAGAGGCTGGGGGAGGCTACTCCTCCCCTGCCTTCACACCATTTTCCAAAGGGAGAGGGTGTTACACCCTCTCTCAGAGGAAGTTCTTTGTTCTGCCATCCTGGGCCAGGCCTGGCTGGACCCCAGGAGGGCAGATGCCTGTCTGAGGGGTTGGCGGCAGCAGCAGCTGCAGTGAAACCCCAGGAAGGGCAGTTTGGCAGTACCAGGGTCTGTGCTACAGACCACTGGGATCATGGGATTGTGCCAACTATGCCAGGATGGTATAGAGGGGGCAATTCCATGATCATAGACATGTTACATGGCCATATTCGGAGTTACCATTGTGAAGCTACATATAGGTAGTGACCTATAAGTAGTGCACGTGTGTAATGGTGTCCCCGCACTCACAAAGTTCAGGGAATTGGCTCTGAACAATGTGGGGGCACCTTGGCTAGTGCCAGGGTGCCCTCACACTAAGTAACTTTGCACCTAACCTTTACCAGGTAAAGGTTAGACATATAGGTGACTTATAAGTTACTTAAGTGCAGTGTAAAATGGCTGTGAAATAACGTGGACGTTATTTCACTCAGGCTGCAGTGGCAGGCCTGTGTAAGAATTGTCAGAGCTCCCTATGGGTGGCAAAAGAAATGCTGCAGCCCATAGGGATCTCCTGGAACCCCAATACCCTGGGTACCTCAGTACCATATACTAGGGAATTATAAGGGTGTTCCAGTAAGCCAATGTAAATTGGTAAAAATGGTCACTAGCCTGTTAGTGACAATTTGGAAACAAATGAGAGAGCATAACCACTGAGGTTCTGATTAGCAGAGCCTCAGTGAGGCAGTTAGTCACTACACAGGTAACACATTCAGGCACACTTATGAGCACTGGGGCCCTGGGTTACCAGGGTCCCAGTGACACATACAACTAAAACAACATATATACAGTGAAAAATGGGGGTAACATGCCAGGCAAGATGGTACTTTCCTACACCACCCAATTCAAACCTCCCTCCACCAATGTTAAAAGTGTGGGTGCAGATAATGCAAATAAGCCATGGTCTCTTGTTGGGTCTGGAAGGACCCTCTTGGTATGAAGAGTGGATGAATTTTTATTTTGTTTTGAAGTCCAGAGGAAAAGGAACATACTACCCTGTAAGCAACTCTTCGTAGCGTTTAGTGCTGTAGATTCACATGACCTAAATACTCCTGCCATCTAGTGTTGGGCTCAAACATTTGCAACTTATTTTTGTTCGTAGAGTATTTTGAGTCACATGGGCACAAACTCCATTGCTAGATTGTTTTTTTTCCCCTCCATCGGGTTTGGAAGTATATCAACTGTGCTCCCCGACTGCATGTCTTCGATGTTTGCTGCTTGAGGGCCCACACAGTTGGATCTTCCACTCCCATTGCTGAGCAGACTTCACGTATGGACGACAGTTCCTTTCCTTCTCCCAAGGTGAGTTTCGAAGGCCATTACTGAATATTGGCCCCCAACTCTCTGGGCACACTCAGCTCTTCATATATCTTTCATCATTATCTTTAGAGAACAAGGAGGCACCAAGGGTGTTGGAACAGACACCCTTCAGAACAAGTCCTCAGTGCCACACCAAATACCCGCAGGCTGACCTCCACATGGTCTGTAATCAGTCTCTCCCTGGACCACAATGACACTAGGTATGCCTTTTGCTTGGCCTTTCAGAGCAAGAAGACCCCTCCCGAACAGATAGATAGATGCTGGGAGCACACTCTAATGTGGCAGTCAACTGAAGACACACAGGACATCTTCATCGAAGCTGACCCCCTTTGAGCCAAAGAAGAAGTGGGAGCCGAGTCATCAGGCATACCAGCCTGGAGAGAATAGATTCTGGCTCCTTGGAAGTGAAAGAGGAGGAGGGGGCGGCAAAGGCACTCATTGTAGGAGGCTGGACTGGCTTGTAGTGAGTACCAAGGGGTACTTGCACCTTGCACCAGGCCCAGTTATCCCTTATTAGTGTATAGGGTGTCTAGCAGCTTAGGCTGATAGATAACGGTAGCTTAGCAGAGCAGCTTAGGCTGAACTAGGAGACGTGTGAAGCTACTACAGTACCACCTAGTGTCATATGCACAATATCATAAGAAAACACAATACACAGTTATACTAAAAATAAAGGTACTTTAAGATACTTTGGCATATTGTCATAAAAATAGAGTGTACCCTCAGTGAGAGGATAGGAAATATACACAAGATATATATACACACAATAGCAAAAATATGCAGTATAGTCTTAGAAAACAGTGCAAACAATGTATAGGTACAATAGGATGCAATGGGGAAACATAGGGATAGGGGCAACACAAACCATATACTCCAAAAGTGGAATGCGAACCACGAATGGACCCCAAACCTATGTGACCTTGTAGAGGGTCGCTGGGACTATTAGAAAAAAGTGAGAGTTAGAAAATTAGCCCTCCCCAAGACCCTGAAAAGTGAGTGCAAAGTGCACTAAAGTTCCCCTAAGGACAAAGAAGTCGTGTTAGAGGAATAACGCAGGAAAGACACAAACCAACAATGCAACAACTGTGGATTTCCAATCTAGGGTACCTGTGGAACAAGGGGACCAAGTCCAAAAGTCACAAGCAAGTCGGAGATGGGCAAATGCCCAGGAAATGCCAGCTACGGGTGCAAAGAAGCTTCTACTGGACAGAAGAAGCTGAGGTTTCTGCAGGAACGAAAAGGGCTAGAGACTTCCCCTTTGGTGGACGGATCCCTCTCGCCGTGGAGAGTCGTGCAGAAGTGTTTTCCCGCCGAAAGAACACCAACATGCCTTGCTAGCTGCAAATCGTGCGGTTAGCGTTTTTGGACGCTGCTGTGGCCCTGGAGGGACCAGGAGGTCGCAAATTGGACCAGGAGAGAGAGGGGACGTCGAGCAAGACAAGGAGCCCTCTCAGCAGCAGGTAGCACCCGGAGAAGTGCCAGAAACAGGCACTACGAGGACGCGTGAAACGGTGCTCACCCGAAGTCGCACAAAGGAGTCCCACGTCGCCGGAGACCAACTTAGAAAGTCGTGCAATGCAGGTTAGAGTGCCGTGGACCCAGGCTTGGCTGTGCACAAAGGATTTCCGCCGGAAGTGCACAGGGGCCGGAGTAGCTGCAAAAGTCGCGGTTCCCAGCAATGCAGCCCAGCGAGGTGAGGCAAGGACTTCCCTCCACCAAACTTGGACTGAAGAGTCACTGGACTGTGAGGGCCACTTGGACAGAGTTGCTGGATTCGAGGGACCTCGCTCGTCGTGCTGAGAGGAGACCCAAGGGACCGGTAATGCAGCTTTTTGGTGCCTGCGGTTGCAGGGGGAAGATTCCGTCGACCCACGGGAGATTTCTTCGGAGCTTCTAGTGCAGAGAGGAGGCAGACTACCCCCACAGCATGCACCACCAGGAAAACAGTCGAGAAGGCGGCAGGATCAGCGTTACAGAGTTGCAGTAGTCGTCTTTGCTACTTTGTTGCAGTCTTCCAGCGCGGTCAGCAGTCGATTCCTTGGCAGAAGGTGAAGAGAGAGATGCAGAGGAACTCTGATGAGCTCTTGCATTCGTTATCTAAAGTTTCCCCAGAGACAGAGACCCTAAATAGCCAGAAAAGAGGGTTTGGCTACCTAGGAGAGAGGATAGGCTAGCAACACCTGAAGGAGCCTATCACAAGGAGTCTCTGACGTCACCTGGTGGCACTGGCCACTCAGAGCAGTCCAGTGTGCCAGCAGCACCTCTGTTTCCAAGATGGCAGAGGTCTGGAGCACACTGGAGGAGCTCTGGACACCTCCCAGGGGAGGTGCAGGTCAGGGGAGTGGTACCTCCCCTTTCCTTTGTCCAGTTTCGCGCCAGAGCAGGGCTAAGGGGTCCCCTGAACCGGTGTAGACTGGCTTATGCAGAATTGGGCACATCTGTGCCCAAGAAAGCATTTCCAGAGGCTGGGGGAGGCTACTCCTCCCCTGCCTTCACACCATTTTCCAAAGGGATAGGGTGTCACACCCTCTCTCAGAGGAAGTTCTTTGTTCTGTCATCCTGGGCCAGGCCTGGCTGGACCCCAGGAGGGCAGATGCCTGTCTGAGGGGTTGGCAGCAGCAGCAGCTGCAGTGAAACCCCAGGAAGGGCAGTTTGGCAGTACCAGGGTCTGTGCTACAGACCACTGGGATCATGGGATTGTGCCAACTATGCCAGGATGGCATAGAGGGGGCAATTCCATGATCAGACACATGTTACATGGCCATATTCGGACTTATCATTGTGAAGCTACATATAGGTAGTGACCTATATGTAGTGCACGCGTGTAATGGTGTCCCCGCACTCACAAAGTTCAGGGAATTGGCTCTGAACAATGTGGGGGCACCTTGGCTAGTGCCAGGGTGCCCTCACACTAAGTAAATTTGCACCTAACCTTTACCAGGTAAAGGTTAGACATATAGGTGACTTATAAGTTACTTAAGTGCAGTGTAAAATGGCTGTGAAATAACGTGGACGTTATTTCACTGAGGCTGCAGTGGCAGGCCTGTGTAAGAATTGTCAGAGCTCCCTATGGGTGGCAAAAGAAATGCTGCAGCCCATAGGGATCTCCTGGAACCCCAATACCCTGGGTACCTCAGTACCATATACTAGGGAATTATAAGGGTGTTCCAGTAAGCCAATGTAAATTGGTAAAAATGGTCACTAGCCTGTTAGTGACAATTTGGAAAGAAATGAGAGAGCATAACCACTGAGGTTCTGATTAGCAGAGCCTCAGTGAGACAGTTAGTCACTACACAGGTAACACATTGAGGCACACTTATGAGCACTGGGGCCCTGGGTTACCAGGGTCCCAGTGACACATACAACTAAAACAACATATATACAGTGAAAGATGGGGGTAACATGCTAGGCAAGATGGTACTTTCCTACACAACCCCCCCCCCCCCCCCCCCCCAAACGAAGGACAATAAGACTAGCCATGACCTGATGAGTCTTCATTGTCTAAGTGGAAATATCTGGAGAGTCCATCTGCATTGGAGTGGCTACTCCCAGGTCTATGTTCCACTGTATAGTCCATTCCCTGTAGGGATATGGACCACCTCAACAATTTAGGATTTTCACCTTTCATTTGTTTTAGCCAAAGTAGAGGTTTGTGGTCTGTCTGAACAATGAAGTGAGTGCCAAACAGGTATGGCCTCAACTTCTTCAGAGCCCAGACCACAGCAAAGGCCTCCCTCTCAATGGCAGACCAAGGCTTTTCTCTAGGGGTCAACCTCCTACTAATAAAAGCAACAGGTTGATCCTGGCCCTCAGAATTAAGTTGTGATAGGACTGCCCCTACTCCTAATTCAGATGCATCAGTTTGGACATAGAATTTTTTAGAGTAACAAGGGCTTTTCAGGACAGGTGCAGAGCACATGGCCTGCTTCAGCTCCTCAAAAGCTTTCTGACAGTTTGCTGTCCATAATACCTTTTTAGGCATTTTCTTGGATGTGAGGTCATTAAGAGGGGCTGCAATGGAGCCATAGTTCTTAATGAACCTCCTGTAATACCCAGTGAGGCCTAGGAAGGCTCTCATCTGAGTCTGAGTGGTAGGGGGAACCCAATCAATAATTGTTTGGATTTTCCCCTGAAGTGGTGCAATCTGTTCCCCACCAACAAGGTGTCCCAGATAAACCACCTTACCCTGCCCTATCTGGCACTTTGAAGCCTTGATAGTGAGGCCTGCCTTTTGCAGGGCCTCCAAAACATTCCATAGGTGGACCAGGTGATCATCCCAGCTGGAGCTAAAGACAGCTATATCGTCCAAATATGCTGCACTGAAAGCTTCCAGCCCTTGCAGGACTGTGTTCACCAACCTCTGAAAAGTGGCAGGTGCATTTTTCAAACCAAAAGGCATTACAGTAAACTGGTAATGTCCTCCAATGGTAGAAAATGCAGTCTTAGGTTTAGCATCTTCTGACAATTTGATCTGCCAATACCCTGCAGTCAAATCAAAAGTGCTTAGATACTTGGCAGATGCCAGTGTATCTATGAGCTCATCTGCCCTGGGTATAGGGTGAGCATCAGTTTTGGTTACCAAGTTGAGACCTCTATAGTCTACACAAAACCGCATTTCCTTCTTTCCATCTTTGGAATGGGGTTTTGGTACCAGTACCACAGGAGAAGCCCATGGACTGTCAGAGTGCTCAACCACTCCTAGTTCTAACATTTTCTGGACCTCTTGCTTTATGCAGTCCCTGACATGGTCAGGCTGCCTATAGATCTTACTTTTGACAGGCAAGCTGTCTCCAGTATCTATAGTGTGCTCACACCAAGAAGTGGTACCTGGCACAGTAGAGAAGAGTTCAGAGAATTGATCTAGGAGATTTCTGCAATTGTCTTTCTGCTCAGCAGTAAGAATCAGCCAAAACTACACCTTCCACAAGAGCATCT
This sequence comes from Pleurodeles waltl, assembly GCF_031143425.1. Classification (NCBI taxonomy): domain Eukaryota; kingdom Metazoa; phylum Chordata; class Amphibia; order Caudata; family Salamandridae; genus Pleurodeles; species Pleurodeles waltl. The sequence continues at coordinate 605,928,759 of NC_090446.1, forward strand.
TGTTCTGTGGAAGAGAAGAGATCAGGTAGAGGGTCACTGTCTTTTTCCTGTCCCTCATCAGTTGCCATGAGCAGGGTGAGATCAGCCCTGTCATAGTAGGGTTTCAGGCGGTTGACATGGAGCACCCTAAGGGGACTCCTGGCAATGCCTAAGTCAACTAAATAGGTGACTTCTCCCTTCTTTTCAACAATTGTGTGGGGTCCACTCCATTTATCTTGGAGTGCTCTTGGGGCCACAGGCTCCAAGACCCACACTTTCTGCCCTGGTTGGTACTGAACCAAAACAGCCTTCTGATCATGTCATTGATTCTGGAGCTCTTGGCTGGCCTGAAGGTTTTTACTGGCCTTTTTCATGTACTCAGCCATCCTTGATCTGAGGCCAAGTACATAATCCACAATATCCTGCTTAGGAGCTTTTAAAGGTTGTTCCCAACCCTCCTTTACAAGTGTGAGTGGACCCCTAACAGCGTGTCCAAAAAGAAGTTCAAAGGGGCTGAAGCCCACTCCTTTCTGGGGTACCTCCCTGTAGGCAAAAAGGAGGCATGGTAGAAGGATATCCCATCTCCTGCGGAGTTTTTCAGGGAGACCCATAATCATGCCTTTGAGAGTTTTATTAAATCTCTCCACCAGTCCATTTGTTTGTGGATGATAGAGTGTTGTGAACTTGTACGTTACACCACACTCCTTCCACATGGCCTTTAAGTATGCAGACATGAAATTGCTTCCCCTGTCTGATACTACTTCCTTTGGGAAGCCCACCCTGGAAAATATTCCCAGGAGGGCCTTTGCCACTGCAGGAGCTGTAGTGGTCCTTAAAGGAATAGCTTCAGGATATCCTGTGGCATGGTCCACTACCACCAAGATAAATCTATTGCCTGAAGCAGTAGGAGGGTCAAGGGGGCCAACTATGTCAACCCCTACCCTTTCAAAGGGAACCCCAACCACAGGCAGTAAATAAGGGGTGCCTTTGGGGTGCCACCTGTCTTGCCACTGGCTTGACAGGTTTCACAGGACTTACAAAATTCCTTTGTGTCCTCAGACATTCTAGGCCAATGAAACAGGGGAACAAGCCTGTCCCAAGTTTTCATTTGTCCTAGATGCCCAGCTAGGGGAATGTCATGTGCCAGGGTTAGGAGGAACTTTCTGTACTCCTGAGGAATCACTAATCTCCTGGCAGCTCCAGGTTTAGGATCCCTATGCTCAGTGTACAAGAGGTTGTCCTCCCAGTAAACTCTGTGAGAGTCACTGACATCCCCATTAGCCTGTTTGACAGCTTGCTGTCTGAGACCCTCTAATGTGGGACAGGTTTGCTGTGCCACACTCAGCTCCTCCCTGGCAGGCCCCCCTTCACCCAAAAGCTCAGCAGTGTCTGCTTCCAGCTCCTCTGGTGTAGGTTCTGCACAGGGAGGGAATTCTTCTTCCTCAGAAGTTGAATCCACTGTAGAGGGAGGGATAGTAGGAAGTGGTTTGCTTCTACTAGCCCTAGCTTTAGGGAGCACTTGGTCCATTGTTCCAGGATCCAAGCTTCCCTGTCCTTTTTGCTTTTTGGCCTGAGCCCTTGTCAAAGCAAAAATATGCCCTGGGATGCCCAGCATTGCTGCATGGGCCTCCAACTCCACATCTGACCAAGCTGATGTCTCCAAATCATTCCCTAATAGACAGTCTACAGGTAAATCTGAAGCTACCACAACTTTCTTTGGACCAGTAACCCCCCCCCCCAGTTGAGATTTACAACAGCCATGGGGTGGCTAAGTGTGTTGTTGTGAGCATCGGTTACATGGTACTGGTGACCAAGTAGGTGTTGTTCAGGGTGGACCAGTTTCTCTATGACCAGTCACACTGGCACCAGTGTCCCTGTAGGCCTGAACCTCAACACCATTTATTAGGGGTAGCTGCTTGTACTTATCCATATTAAGGGGACAAGCAACTAAGGTGGCTAAATCAATAGCCCCCTCAGAGACTAACACAGCCTCTGTGGCCTCCCTAACAAGGCCAACCCCAACTAAGTTACCAATAGTGAGCCCAGCTACTCCCTTGGATTGGCTATTAGTAGGTTTGCTCCCACCACCACTGCTATTAGTAGGGACACTAGGTGTAGCAGTAGGGGTTGTAGTGGTAGGAGGCTTGGTGCCTTTCTTTGGACAACTGGGATCTGTTGTCCAATGGCCTTTTATTTTACATAAATAGCACCATGGTTTCTTTTCCTTGTTCTGATTAAAAGAGGATTTGGGCCCACCACCCCCACCAGAGTGTTTTTGTGGGCCTGATGAAGACTCATTTTTAGATTTGTCCCCACCCTTGTCAGAAGACTTACCATCCTTCTTTTTGTTGCCATCTTTGTCACCCCCTGTATGAACTTTTCTGTTCACCCTTGTTCTGACCCATTTGTCTGCCTTCTTTCCCAATTCTTGGGGAGAGGTCAGATCAGAGTCCACCAAGTACTGGTGCAACAAATCAGACACACAATTATTAAGAATATGCTCTCTCAGGATCAAGTTATACAGGCTGTCATAATCAGTAACTTTACTGCCATGTAACCACCCCTCCAAGGCCTTCACTGAATGGTCAATGAAATCAACCCAGTCTTGTGAAGACTCCTTTTTGGTCTCTCTGAACTTTATCCTGTATTGTTCAGTGGTTAAGCCATAACCATCCAGGAGTGCATTCTTAAGAACTTTGAAATTATTAGCATCATTTTCTTTCACAGTAAGGAGCCTATCCCTACCTTTTCCACTAAATGATAGCCATAGGATAGCAGCCCACTGCCTTTGAGGGACATCCTGTACAACACAGGCCCTCTCAAGTGCAGCAAACCACTTGTTAATGTCATCCCCCTCCTTATAAGGGGGAACTATCTTGCGCAGATTCCTGGAATCATGCTCTTTTGCAGGATGACTATGGGGAATACTGCTGCTGCCACCATGGGTTTCTAAACCCAGTTTCTGTCTCTCCTTCTCTACTTCTAAAGTCTGTCTATCCAAATCCAGCTGTTGCTTCTTGAGCTTCAGTCTGGTTTGTTCCACTCTCAATCTATTGAGCTCCCTTTCTAACAATCTGTCATCAGGGTGGGTGGGAGGGACATGCCTTGAAACAGAAGTATGGTGAGAATGGACAGAAGGAGACCTGTCCCTTACAGAGGCCACCCTAACAGCTTGGCTAACAGAAACATCACTACCAGTATGGTGAGAATAAATGCTTTTGCTATGATGTGAGACAACACTATTTGTATGGTGTGGCTCATCATCATTACCAACTATGCTAGACTGTCTAGTAATGGGCAGGCTAGGAAGTTTCTTTCCAGAATCTTTTCCTGGGGGAGTCCCTGGATCAGATTGAGAACCATTAGCTACTTTTTCAACAGATGGGGCACTTCTAGCCTTATCCTGTTCTCTAAGCATGTTAAGTAACTGTTCCAAGGAAGGATTCTTCCCTACACTCAAACCTCTCTACACAGACTCCTTGCTCCTTTCCAGCTAAGGTGGTCATATGCAAGTTTGGACAGATCAACATTTTGGCCTGTGCCAGACATTTTTAGAGAGAGTTAAAGTGATAGTAAAAGATAAAGTTTGTCAGAGCTTTTAGAAAGACAGAGAAAAAAAACTTTTTAAACTTTTTAGAACTTTTTAGAAAGTTAGAAGTACTTTTCAGCACTTAGAAAAGAGTGAAAAGAGGAAATGCAAAACTTTTTGGCTATGTGTATATACACTGACCTTGTTTTGTATATTTTTCTCTTATGAAAAGTACAATGACAAGAGTGGTAAGCAGTCTCAAAGCACTTATCCCACCACTGCACAACCAATGTAGGAGGCTGGACTGGCTTGTAGTGAGTACCAAGGGGTACTTGCACCTTGCACCAGGCCCAGTTATCCCTTATTAGTGTATAGGGTGTCTAGCAGCTTAGGCTGATAGATAATGGTAGCTTAGCAGAGCAGCTTAGGCTGAACTAGGAGACGTGTGAAGCTACTACAGTACCACCTAGTGTCATATGCACAATATCATAAGAAAACACAATACACAGTTATACTAAAAATAAAGGTACTTTATTTTTATGACAATATGCCAAAGTATCTTAGAGTGTACCCTCAGTGAGAGGATAGGAAATATACACAAGATATATATACACAATAGCAAAAATATGCAAAAAGAAAAAAGGGAGCACACTGCCTCACACTCCAGCAAAAAGTTAGCCCCAATGCATCATGGTAAATGCAGTCACTTCGTTTTGTGTTGAAAAAGTAATCAAAAGTCTTTCACCTTAGTGGGTGCAGCAAGTGCTGTGTATCTCTGGACACGTGTTTCTGTGTTTAGCCCGTCATCAGCAGAGAGCAGCCAAGTCTGTGGGGTTGCTTGAAATGCCGCCAAAAGTCTTCTCAGGTTTATGTACCACACTTTCTTTGTAATTTTGTCTTTGGACGGCTCCCTTGAGCCACGGCTGACGAGCCTTGGGAGGCACCTGTGCGTCATGAGAGGTACATAAACCTGAGAAAACATTTGGCGGCATTTCAAGCAAGCCCCTATACCATGCTGCTCCCTGCTGATGATGGGCTAAACCCAGAAACATGTGTACAGGGATAAACAGCACTTGCTGCGCCTACAGAGGTGAAAGACTATTACTTTCGGAATGGACTACGAATTCGACTGCATTTACCATGATGCATTGGGGTTGGACTTTGTTGCTGGAGTGTAGGCAGTGTGCTCCCTTTCTTTGTAGCAAAGAAATGCAGTATAGTCTTAGAAAACAGTGCAAACAATGTATAGGTACAATAGGATGCAATGGGGAAACATAGGGATAGGGGCAACACAAACCATATACTCCAAAAGTGGAATGCGAACCACAAATGGACCCCAAACCTATGTGACCTTGTAGAGGGTCGCTGGGACTATTAGAAAATAGTGAGAGTTAGAAAATTAGCCCTCCCCAAGACCCTGAAAAGTGAGTGCAAAGTGCACTAAAGTTCCCCTAAGGACAAAGAAGTCGTGTTAGAGGAATAATGCAGGAAAGACACAAACCAACAATGCAACAACTGTGGATTTCCAATCTAGGGTACCTGTGGAACAAGGGGACCAAGTCCAAAAGTCACAAGCAAGTCGGAGATGGGCAAATGCCCAGGAAATGCCAGCTACAGGTGCAAAGAAGCTTCTACAGGACAGAAGAAGCTGAGGTTTCTGCAGGAACGAAAAGGGCTAGAGACTTCCCCTTTGGTGGACGGATCCCTCTCGCCATGGAGAGTCGTGCAGAAGTGTTTTCCCACCGAAAGAACGCCAACAAGCCTTGCTAGCTGCAAATCGTGCGGTTAGCGTTTTTGGACGCTGCTGTGGCCCTGGAGGGACCAGGTGGTCGTAAATTGGACCAGGAGAGAGAGGGGACGTCGAGCAAGACAAGGAGCCCTCTCAGCAGCAGGTAGCACCCGGAGAAGTGCCAGAAACAGGCACTACGAGGATGCGTGAAACAGTGCTCACCCGAAGTCGCACAAAGGAGTCCCACGTCGCCGGAGACCAACTTAGAAAGTCGTGCAATGCAGGTTAGAGTGCCGTGGACCCAGGCTTGGCTGTGCACAAAGGATTTCCGCCGGAAGTGCACAGGGGCCGGAGTAGCTGCAAAAGTCGCGGTTCCCAGCAATGCAGCCCAGCGAGGTGAGGCAAGGACTTACCTCCACCAAACTTGGACTGAAGAGTCACTGGACTGTGGGGGGTCACTTGGACAGAGTCGCTGGATTCGAGGGACCTCGCTCGTCGTGCTGAGAGGAGACCCAAGGGACCGGTAATGCAGCTTTTTGGTGCCTGCGGTTGCAGGGGGAAGATTCCGTCGACCCACTGGAGATTTCTTCGGAGCTTCTAGTGCAGAGAGGAGGCAGACTACCCCCACAGCATGCACCACCAGGAAAACAGTCGAGAAGGCGGCAGGATCAGCGTTACAGAGTTGCAGTAGTCGTCTTTGCTACTTTGTTGCAGTGTTGCAGGCTTCCAGCGCGGTCAGCAGTCGATTCCTTGGCAGAAGGTGAAGAGAGAGATGCAGAGGAACTCTGATGAGCTCTTGCATTCGTTATCTAAAGTTTCCCCAGAGACAGAGACCCTAAAATAGCCAGAAAAGAGGGTTTGGCTACCTAGGAGAGAGGATAGGCTAGCAACACCTGAAGGAGCCTATCACAAGGAGTCTCTGACGTCACCTGGTGGCACTGGCCACTCAGAGCAGTCCAGTGTGCCAGCAGCACCTCTGTTTCCAAGATGGCAGAGGTCTGGAGCACACTGGAGGAGCTCTGGACACCTCCCAGGGGAGGTGCAGGTCAGGGGAGTGGTCACTCCCCTTTCCTTTGTCCAGTTTCGCACCAGAACAGGGCTAAGGGGTCCCCTGAACCGGTGTAGACTGGCTTATGCAGAATTGGGCACATCTGTGCCCAAGAAAGCATTTCCAGAGGCTGGGGGAGGCTACTCCTCCCCTGCCTTCACACCATTTTCCAAAGGGAGAGGGTGTCACACCCTCTCTCAGAGGAAGTTCTTTGTTCTGTCATCCTGGGCCAGGCCTGGCTGGACCCCAGGAGGGCAGATGCCTGTCTGGGGGTTGGCAGCAGCAGCAGCTGCAGTGAAACCCCAGGAAGGGCAGTTTGGCAGTACCAGGGTCTGTGCTACAGACCACTGGGATCATGGGATTGTGCCAACTATGCCAGGATGGCATAGAGGGGGCAATTCCATGATCATAGACATGTTACATGGCCATATTCGGAGTTACCATTGTGAAGCTACATATAGGTAGTGACCTATATGTAGTGCACACGTGTAATGGTGTCCCCGCACTCACAAAGTTCAGGGAATTGGCTCTGAACAATGTGGGGGCACCTTGGCTAGTGCCAGGGTGCCCTCACACTAAGTAACTTTGCACCTAACCTTTACCAGGTAAAGGTTAGACATATAGGTGACTTATAAGTTACTTAAGTGCAGTGTAAAATGGCTGTGAAATAACGTGGACGTTATTTCACTCAGGCTGCAGTGGCAGGCCTGTGTAAGAATTGTCAGAGCTCCCTATGGGTGGCAAAAGAAATGCTGCAGCCCATAGGGATCTCCTGGAACCCCAATACCTTGGGTACCTCAGTACCATATACTAGGGAATTATAAGGGTGTTCCAGTAAGCCAATGTAAATTGGTAAAAATGGTCACTAGCCTGTTAGTGACAATTTGGAAAGAAATGAGAGAGCATAACCACTGAAGTTCTGATTAGCAGAGCCTCAGTGAGACAGTTAGTCACTACACAGGTAACACATTCAGGCACACTTATGAGCACTGGGGCCCTGGGTTACCAGGGTCCCAGTGACACATACAACTAAAACAACATATATACAGTGAAAGATGGGGGGTAACATGCTAGGCAAGATGGTACTTTCCTACACTCATCCACTTCATTCAACAAAAGCTCTCACACAAAGTCGACCCCCAAGAGCCATCGCTATGGTTGAAGCGGAAGCACAAAAACCTTGCATGAAATTGAATGTCAAGGTGGCGCATGGCCTCCAAGCGGGTTGGACATTGAGCCCCATGCACAAGGCAGTGCAGGCTGCCGGTCCTCCTCTGCCATCAGGCTCCAGACAGCCCAAGGCAGGGCTCTGGAGCAGACAAGGGCTGCAGCCAAGACTTACAACCAAAAAACGTCTTTGAACAACAAGCTGCAATCGTCTGAGCCCAACACTAATGACCTGCACTTTCTTTAACTGGCATTGAACATTTGAAATTTTCTGCCTTCTGATGATGCGCCTCCTTTTCATCAGAGATCTTGGGAAGAACTGTGGGTGCAAACCTTGGTGTCTAAATGTGAGCAAGACTACGTAGCAACAGAAGCACTGGAGGTCATCCCTAGCCTCCTCAAGATGTTTGTTGTGTATGCCTTCTACAAAGCCTTTAGAAAATCTGCTTACACCTCTACAGTACCTAACAGAGTATGCACAAATGTCCTGAGGCTTATTTGAATGAAAGAACAGCAATTCTGTCTGTCCCGTCTGCTGATTCTCTCTGGAGAAAAAGCCTATGGTCTTCCTGGTATTGCTTCTTCCAAATCTGATTTTTATGGTATATGACTGAAAGGAACGCACTAGATTCATACCTCATCAGGGACATCAAATAGGGCTTCATCAACCACAAGGTAGAACACACTTCTTTGGGGAAAGGTGGAGGAGGCGGTTATATTCTCTCCTCAGTACTGAGCGGGAAGCAAATATCTCACCTGCACCCAGACAATGGGGGATGGATCCTAGCTGGATTGTGGTCAAGCTTAGGGAGATAAAAGGGGTATCAGTCCACCCTACAAGCAAAAACAGACCACAACACGAGCAGGCCACGAAAAGCAGGCAATAGCACCTAACAGCACTTCATGTAAGAAGCAGAATAGCACAAGCTCGTTTACAAGCTACTTATTGACAGGTACCCTGAAAAAGCTACACGGAAACTAGGACTTAGGGAATCAAAGCAGACCGCTGTAGAATCAATGTGGTGAGAATATCAGCACATAATTGGGCTACTCTAGGTAGAAAGTAGATTGTGGCAGAAGGTCTCTGCAAAGGGTGGATACAAGCAAAATAATGTGACGTTTAGGACTGTACTATAATACTAGTGGTGCAAATAAAAGTTGGACTATAAAATCTGGAGAACGTAAAGACAGCCTTGAACAAGAGGATAAACAGGTGATGATATACCTATACAACTACCTGAAGAAATGACAAAATGACCAGTGCAGTCCCGCAGGATGAATCTCTCAGAGAAGGGACATTAAAACAAGCAACACAAGAGAAAGCAGTAAGACAAGAAACTTTTTCTTCTTCGATGAATGCAAAAGAGACAAGAGATGGAGGAGGATGTGGAAACGTAGAAATCTTGAACAATGTAGGAGCCCAGGCAAGTTTGCACTAGCACCGTGAGGTGGCTTATCGAAAGTGTGCGATATTGGTAAAAGCGGGGTATCTGAAGGTGCTACAAAGCAGTCCAAAGGACTGCTGTTCAGCGAATACTACATCACCTTGCACCTACGTAATCGTGGCAAGTCTCATCTTTATCATGTGGAGATATCTATAACAAAGACTCCCATTTAGGGACAGTTTTACATTGCTCCCTACTTTCCCATTGATACATGTGCTGAAGGCCACATTACCTTCATTTTTAATAGTTTCTTCCTGGTGGTCTATTTTCATTTGGTGTCTCTACCTTGATGCTGCTTCATACCATTTTAAACGGGACTGTTAGTTGTACGACCAGTAGGGCACTTGTTTTTTCTGAACACGGGTTGGTGACATGTAAAATGCTAATATGGACTAATCCCCCCCCCCCAAAAAAAAATATATGATTATAAAAATAATAATAATAAAAAAAAAAAAAGTGCCTATTACTAAACTTCTGTTTCGGCTCGATTTAACAAACAAGTGTTCTACTGAGCCCCAAAACACAATTATTGCAAGAGTATTTTTAAAGCAGCAGTTCGGTTATTCTCAGTCTGACAACTCTGAGTAATTCAGGCACGTGAATCTATTAAACATTGAGTGCTGGCGAATTGTCACATTTCCAAAATCTGTGGAAAATTAAGATATGAGATTTTTCGTTAGAAAAATATGTGCAACTGTTTTGAAGAGTCCCAATATCCTAGCATACCTTTGTACTACTTGTAAGCTCCAAATGGTGGCACAGGAATACAGTTTCGTCAACTTATTGCAATCGATCAGCACATTTACCCCCCCTATCACCAAAATACATAAACACATAAGAGGTTTCTAAGAAAACAAAATGCATATTTATTCTCTAAAACAAGGCAAACTGTTTATAGATATGCAACATGTGGGAAAGGTACACAGCATCATAGCAGGCGTACAGAAAGGAACCAATCCGGAGTCTCAACAGTGCATCTGATAGGCGAGAAGGGAGAAAAGCACAGACATCAAGGGTCAAGGCTTGCTTCAGCACCACCGCTCAGTTGAAAGGAACAATGTTTTTATCCTTACCAGCAAACAGAAGTTCTTCCCTCGACTGACAAAAACTACAAGAATTGAGCGAAATGTAGGACTCTGAACTTGCTTAGGCACCACGTACAACACTGCAGTCCGAGAGCATAGACCACCAGAACAAACCCCATGCAGGTTCTCTCAAATCAATCCTTCATTTCCCTGGAATGACGGGAGATATGGAAAAGCAATCCACCTCACAGTAATGACAATTTCAGGCAGAAGGCAAGCTCTTGTCGTTGTGGTGGCTGTGGATCTCAGTACAGCACTGCCCACTTAATGTAGCTGGTGCAGGGAGCAACACTACAAAAATAAATTGAAGTAATACCCTTTTTTTAGAATCAGCCTCTGAGGTAACGCTAATCAGGAGACTATGGAAGCAGAAAAGAAATCCGTTTACACTATCTCCCAAACGGCGATCTCAACTAAGCAGCTCTGTGCTTGTTTCAGACTATTACACTATAGTTAAAGATGGAAAATCCATTGCACAACGGTCCATGTTAATCCACAGTACCCTGTTACACTGCAAAGAAGAGGTCATTCCTGATGCTCACCAGGCCCAAATGCGTGACAAATACCCATGAGCACTGAGTTTAAAGGTTGTAATAGCAACCGGTGTCTATGCCCGAACAAAATCACAACAAACGAGCTAGAGCCTGAAGGAGCACGTCAAACATCCAGTATCTGGTCCTCGTTCCCCTCCCACAAAAAGTAAAAGTCGCATTCGCCCGATATGCACCGACATCTGTCAATTAGCTGATGCTGGAATGGTTGCAAGCTTGGGGAACGACACAACGTTGATAAAAACACTAGAACAACCAAAAACAGGCAAAAACAAACTGTACCTGCCAGCCGTCGTCAAATCCATAAACCCTTTTCAGCGGGAGGTTCATTAGTGAAACATTTTCTTTAAAACTCAAAAATATCAAGCTTACCCAACAGAAAATTTCAGAAAAAAAAAATCTGTTTCCCTTTCATCTGCAGCACATAGTTCTAACCAAAACACATCGAGAACAGAAGCATAGTATCTTCACGGTCCCAACTAAATTGTCCACCATACACAGGATTTTCCACAAGGTACAACATACTGGGAATCTACAGAGTTTGGAGGCACACGTTTGTCCGACACACCAAAATGTTCTCCCCAAAACCAATCTTTTCCAGCTTCTTGCAACCGCTCGTTTAGAAACGGGAACTTCATTTAAAGCTACCAGATGAGCTTGAAGTTAGAGCTGAAGCCGGTCAGCTAAAGGCCGCGCGCCTCACTGCGCTATCAGAGTGCAAACAGTACTAGTAACTCTAGAGGACCCTTGCACCCAGGGGTTTCCTCAGTTCATCGCAAAAACACTTCATAACGAGGTCACGGTCTACTCCTGGCGGCGAACTTAGCGCCTATCAAACACAAGCGCCTGACATCACTCCCTTCTGCAAGGCAGTATGGGGCACCGTTCACGAACAGATTGAATGGAACCCATGAAACCGAGGCAGTGGGTGTGGCCAGGGGTTTACACCCATCACTTCTACGGACGGAAGCCAGGCAGTCCAAAAGGGGTCTTTGATGCTGGCTGCACTCCGCTGGACCTTTCTCGACTCCGCCATTTACAAGGGCAAGACTGCAGGCCGGTGTTTAAATACTGCTTTTGTTGACGTCCTTATGTCCTCGCTGGTGGTGACAAATGATCATTTATAGTTTAACAATCGGGGGCATCACTTGTAAATAGTGCTTATGCTGAGCTGGACTAGACTGAGCATCTTAATTATTATTATTTTTTTAATAGTTACTCCAGAAGCACACAATGAGCAACTTCTTGATTAGAATTCCGTTAGTTTCGAATTCCAATAGTTGGCATTAAGTGAGATTACATTTCATGTTTTAATAAGCTTCCTTTTGTTGATAATTCTGTATTCTTGAAGTCTATTTCACATTAAATGTATGTTTGCAAAGTAATGCTAAATTTCTTTTTTCATCCAACAAACAGACAAGTGTTTCACCCATCGGAGCACCAGCAAATGTCGGATGTTTTGTTCACTTTGTATGAGATACTCACATTTTCAGCATCTGGTGCTGGGCATTAAGCCCTGATCCAAGTGTGGAAAGAAATGAACACACAAGTGTCGACAGTTATTACATGGGCATGAAATTTTGAAATGCCCATCAGGAATAGACAAAACTATAGTCTACTGAAAGCCAAAAACGCAAACACATTGCAACACTTAGATGCCAACTACTGTACAAGAATATCAAAGAAAGTAAAAAACAAAATACACCATTTATACCCAAAAAGGTATAGCTCGCCACCAGTGCCTCCGATGTAATGTTAAAACAGCACTACAATAAACAAGGAGTCCAAAACCACATCACGTCCGGCAAGACTGCTCACATGGCTGGACTGTAATAGACCATATTCTGGCTTCTCATACAAACACATTCGAGCTTTACCCAGGTTACACCAGAGCACTATTCTAAAGCGCATCATCCTAGTGCTAATGGCAAGCTACAGCCTCATAACAGCATTGTAACTGCGGTGCTGGTTTGTTCGACAGGTAGGAGCTAGAACCTTCAGACCAAAGGGCCTCCCCCGTTAGACAGTCATGTGGTAGCCAAATGTTACAAAGAACAAGAAAGCCTAAACCGATCAGATGGGGAACGCATATGTAGGAAGAGAATATTACCCAGGGTGGACAATCCAGCACTATTAGAGCCCTGATATGTAGGGGATGTTCTGACCTATCTGATCACTGTAACCAGAGGGGTTGGTAGGGGTGTGAGGGAGCGGCTCTCCAAGGGAACCGTCCATTGTGTGCCAACAATGGAGAGTCAGGGTTGTGCCTCCGACAGCTCTGCAGGACTTGCTTTAGTAGTCACGGCTGTAGTAGCCATCATCCCCACGGAGGTTCTCTGGTTGATAGGGTTTCTGGTACCACCCCTCCTGGGGTCTCGCTTGTTGAACCGGATCCCTGTGCTCCATATTCACAGCTCCACCAGACCTCCTGGCTTTTACACTGTGGAAAGATAGGAATAACATTAACAAAGGTATACAAACTGACCATAATCTTCTTTTATAAATATTATAAAGGAATTTGTGAAGTGTACGGCACAAAGGAGCTGCATAGTCCCTGAGGTTTATCATCAAAACCTCTTTTTGCCCCCCCTTCTCAGTGCAAAACCAGATACATTTTATCTGCATTCCAAGTGAGACTAACAAGTCCTAGACTTTTCATCCATACCTTCTTTACTATAGTGAGCTTGTAGTGTAGCCATTTTTCAATGTAGCTTCATGCGCGTTAGCTTAAGATATTAGGCCTCTGTGCACTTTGCCCTAGATACATTTTTTTTTTCGACCTTGCACTGTTATTTTACAATAACCAGTTTTACAGTCTTGTTTTTATTTTATTCTATCACACTGTTTAGCTTAGTTCAGCACTGTGTTTTCAAACAATGCATTTTTGCTCACTCTGTGCTTCAGTCAAGGCTACAGTCTGGTACATTGCTGGTAAACGTGGTAGAAGTTTAGTCTCTAGTGTTCGCAGAAAATACACATCCTTACATAGGGACATTTTCTTAGAACATCTGCGTGTTAGTTATAAAAACACTTTCTAGTCCTAGTACACGTCAGAGGGAGATTCCGAACAGGAACCTACAACTAGATGCTGATGCAGAATACAGGCCTTTGCTCAGGTATGAGGGTTGATGTCATCCCAGGAAACCCTGAAAGGCAGACTTAGAGCTTTACATGCTGTGCTCAGACTATAACTTAGAGAGTTGCACTTTAGTTGCACTATGATAGCCTTATTCTTGTGCTTCACTCTCATCTTTACCATTTTAATCCTACTGTGTTGTATAGTTCTGGTTATTGCAGCTCACGCTTTGCTATCTAAAATGCAGTCGTTTTATTAAACCAATCTTTAAAACTTAAACTGCCTTTGTCATTTCTATATGAGACCGCACTGTGTATGAGAGAACCGCTTGTGACCTGAGTGACCACTACTTCCCTAGGAAGTCGTAAGATGTCATGTGCTCGGCTGCCCAATTGTTTCTTCCCTTTGGGAGAGATGAGGCACTGCTAGTTAGCCAGAGCAAACCGGATTTAGAGTGACTTAGTCCCCCACACTGTGAACGATCTTGCCGCTCAAAATCCAGCAGTCTCATTAGGATAATGAGAGCCTACGCGACAAGCTTAAATGATGACACTTGCTTACAGGATGCAGGGGGCTACTAAACCTTTCACAGACTAGGTGTTTGCACACCCATGTGTCCGCTTTCTTCTAAACATCGATGTTTGATTGGTCAAACGTGCACGTCTTGGTGTTTTTGTGCTTCTATACAATCTCGTTTTCCCCAGCACAACGAGGGCTGTTTTTGTGCAACCTCTGCTTAAAAATTAACTTGCACTTGATCTGATAAATGTGGATATTTTTTTCAATAAATTCATATAATATATTACGGCATTACTCAAATGATCAAACAAATCCTGGAACTCTAACCAGAGATATGTGATCTGCACAATCAATTATGTAAAATTAGAGCACATAACTGGATTTTTGGCAAAACCACAACTTACGACATGCTTTTCATTCAAAGACAAACATCAAGCCAGGACTAGTTGGAAAGTATATAAGCTATATACCCTCCAGTTCGGTTTACCTATGGCACCCACTGGTGCAAGGTAGACCTCCTCCTTTGTGACTGGCGGTGAGAACACATTGTAAATGACAACTTTTCAGCAATTGTTCCACAAAACTCTGTTAAGTCTCCCCAGTCTTCCTCAGGAAGGAACATAATGCTAGCTAAGGCTTGACCTAAGCATGTGTTCCCTTTTGAGCTCCAAAGTGCGGGGATAATGTTGCCATCAAAGATACATCCTCGGTAGTCAGGTAACGTTGGTTTTATGATGAAGTTTATTTGAAGAATAAATACTTTTTACAGGTATCACCTCAATGCTATATCAACGCCCCACCAGGAGCAGCATCCTGCTGCTCAGCTCACTCTCCAACTGATCTCTCCAGGCCTACATAAACATTCTATCACATCACACATACACTGGCTAAGCAGCAGGTATGGTAAACTAGGGAGAGAATGCATTATACCTAAATCAGGATGCAACCCAATTCCCACCCCCTCCTTTAGAAAATAATACACAATGGGCATCTTTCAATCCTCATCGAAGTAGTAAAAGGTCTCTTTTAAACCAACAGCATCTTGCCCATAATAAAAGAGTATCTTTCAATACTGACTATAGTAGTCAAGGTAGAGGTATTTTCTGACCTACACTCATCCTCGAAACACAGCGCATCTTGTGACAGCAAAAAATAATCTCATCCCCCAAAACACAAGGAATCTTGTATACTCAGGTAGCAATTCATAAAGAGGTCTCTTTTAACCAGGTAGCAATTCCTAAAAGGGTCTTTTTTCCAACCATACTCTCGATTAACAGTAGGCAAAGGGAATCTTTCAACCCTCACTCATTCTTGCCCCATAGGATACTACATAAAATTAGAACTAGCGCACAATCACTAATACAAAATGGATACCTTCCCACCCACACTCACGCATAACAAAAGTAGGCAAAGGGTAACTTCAATCCTTGCTCATTCCAAACAGGATACTACATAAAATTGAACTAGACTGATGTCTTCCACTCACCCTCAAACAGTAGGCAGAAGGTCTCCCTCAACCTCTGCTCAGCCTTGCACAACAGGATACTACATACACTTAGAACCAAGCATCCCAAAATAAAGTAGCTTCTCACTCTCCACTAAATACTACTCAGGATCAGGTACACTACACATATCCTCTCCTGCATACGCAAGTTCAACAAGGCATTCATAAAACTGAACGCAGTATGGCAGTAGCATTAACAATTATTTCCTGCAAAATTGAGGGCCTACTCACCCCTCTACTACACACACAAACACACAACAGCAAACACATGCATGCTTAAGACACACACCCCTGCAGCATACACCTAACAGGACCAGGGTACCAAATTTACACTATACTAACAGACTCTAGCATAGCATTGCACAAATAGTTAAACATTCAATGGAGCATTAACATTTTCAGCATATCCAACAAAATCAACATTAAAAGAAAAATATTCTTTAGCAGGTAACATTCAGTTAAGTATTAAACATCTAAAAATAAGCACAGCATCTTCAAATACTTAAGCATTAAAAATGCTCTCTGGCTCCCTCAAGGCGTGTCCATCACTGTAATACTTCATAATAATTGTTGTTGAGAACACGCTACCTAATGTTAACACTTACTGCATATGGCACTCAACCCTTAGACATGCACAACACCGTTTTGCATCTAAACTGACAACATACATTCAGCCATCCAGACTCTGTCACTCTGAAAAATCTATGCCGGTGTAATAGTAGAGAAACTTTGCAGTTGTTTGTAATTTGAGAAGAACGTCATAACTGTTGGAAGCTGGTGTGTGGTGGACACCTGTGGTGTTTACAGTGTATGCCAGGCAACCCCTTATTAGTTAGTAACAAGGTCTACGAAACCAGAGCTCTATAGGGATAGCTGTGGATGAGCAACCAAGGCTTATCTAGGAGGAGTATAAAGCACTCGCAATACCACACAGCAACTTATGGAGAGGGCCAAACCACATACTAAAATAGTGGAATGAGAAGTTAGGTCCACCCCACCCAAGGATGTGGGGTAGTTATTCGAGAGCTGAGAACCACAAGAGGTGAGTACTTAGATGACCCCAGCAACCAGGACTGCAGAGGTAAGTTGATTAGTTTTCCCATAGACTAACAAGAGGACTTAGAAAAGGAACTTTGCAAAAACAGGACCAGACCAAAGGAACCCAAAGGTGGAGTGTCCAGATGGGGCAGGAGCCACTGCCCATCCTTCTGTGGGATGAAGACCACCAGGAGCTGCAGAGGAGTCCCCAGAGTTGTGCAGAAGATGTCCCATGCTGGTCGACAGATTGCAGAGGGGTCAGGAGGACCACCAAGCCTTGGCAAATGCAAACCAGGGCAAAAGAGGACCAGCTAGGTCCAAGGGACTAGACTCTTGGAGGGGAGCCCGGGCTGACCCCGAGCAGCTGGCAGCGCCAGCAGAAGCAGTCGCAGCCCCCACAGGCAACTCCCTGGCTGCAGGCACAATATGTTACAGTGAGGCCCAGTCAGCACACCTAGAGAGGAGTCCCACTTCACTGAAGCAGCAATTGAGAGACTGTCCTTGCAAGGATGAAGTGCTCATGCCCTGGGCTACTTGGAGCCTGAAGATCTCTTGGAGCAGGAGTCAAGCCTTGGCTGCTGCAAGAGTCACAGTGCACAGGGGTGCGCCCCCCCCCCCCTACAAGGAGAGGAAAGGGGTCACAGTCTCCCACGTTGGACAGAATTCAGAGAGGACCAAGGGTGTCACTCAGACCCACCACCTGTGTTGCAGGATCCATGCAGTTCCCCAGGATAGCAGATTAACGCAGCCAGACGTTGTTGCCTTAGGTGCCTGTAGAGGCGGTGGAGTGACTCCTTCACTCCAAGAGATTCCTTCTTGCTTCTTGGTGCAGCTGCTGTCTTGTCAACCCCAGAGGATGCACAGCCATGGAAATGTTGCAATTGCTTGAAGGAGCCAGGGAAACAATGTTGCAAGGCGAGGTCGTATCAGGAGTTGCAGTTTTGTTCAGTTCCAGAAGTGTCCGGTTGCGGTTCCGGTGTGCCAAAACAGAAGAGGACGATGCAGAGGAGTCCTGGTGAAGTCTAGCACGCCAAATCTGGGGACTGACCCACAAGGGAGTCCCTAAATAGCTCTAAAAGTGGGTTTGGTCACGTTGCACGGGGACCACCTATCAGAGTGGGTCACTGACATCACCTGGTCACTCAGATGCTCCCAGGGGCCACTGCACATCAAGTGCCATCTACAGGAGCTCTGGGCACCACCCCTGGGGTGGTGATGGACAGGGGAGTGGTCACGCCCCTTTCCTTTGTTCAGTTTTGCGCCAGCGCAGGACCCGGGGGTCCCTGAACTGGTGCAAACCGGGCAATGCAAGGAGGGCACCAAATGTGCCCTTCAAAGCAAACCGGTGGTTGGAGAGGCTCTCTCCCCACAGCCTTGTATCACCTATTTCAAAGGGAAAAGGTATTGGATCCCCTCTCACAAAGGAAATCCTTTGTTTTGCCTTTCCCCCTGCTTGAGCTGGTCAAGCAGCAGGAAGGCAGAACCCTGTCTGAGGAGTGGCAGCAGCATGAACTTCCCACCAACCCTGAAAAACTGGTAGGAGCAATATTGAGGGGTCCTGTAGAACCATGCCACCATAGTGGCATTGATATTGAAGTATGATTCCAACATGCTAGGTTCGAATTTAATATTATGTAGCTGGACCACAGATGACCTGTGGCCAGTACATGGGTAAAATGGCATACCCGCACTTACGATGCCCAGTGTAATGGAACTGTAGGTCGTAGGGACACCTCTGCTCTTGGAGGGGTGCCTTCACACACCGGGACCTACACCCTGCTCTTTGTGACTTACACTGAGCTGGTGCAGTGAAAGGGTGCATGCACCTCTTCACGCAGGCTGCAATGGCAGTCCTGCAGACACAGTTTGCATGGGTTCCCATGGGTGGCATAATACAGGCTGCAGCCTATGGGGGTCCCCTGGTGTACCAATACCCTGGGTACCCGAGTACCATATACTAGGGACTTACAGGGGTACACAAAAACAATGAATGCACAGTTCCACAAAAGGGAAAGATCAAGTCCCAGTCTGGGAAAGATCAAGTCCCAGTCTGGGAAAGATCAAGTCCCAGTCTGGGAAAGATCAAGTCCCAGTCTGGGAAAGATCAAGTCCCAGTCTGGGAAAGATCAAGTCCCAGTCTGGGAAAGATCAAGTCCCAGTCTGGGAAAGATCAAGTCCCAGTCTGGGAAAGATCAAGTCCCAGTCTGGGAAAGATCAAGTCCCAGTCTGGGAAAGATCAACAGGTCCCTTTGGGTATCCTTAAACAGGTACAAGAGCCCTCACTTACCGTATGGTGGCATGCTTCATCATCGGGCTTGGCTCCTCGTCAGGCTGGTGCTGTAATGCCTGATGGGCCCCTCAAGTGGGCTCTTTACCGGAGATCTTTTATTAAAGGTAATTGCCAGTGGGTGAGTGCCGTTATGTGGGATTGGTGAATAATACTTTTAAAATTGACTAGATGGAACAATAGGAGAATTTATTAGGAGAATGTGCCTCTGGCAAGATTAAAAAATAATAGGCAAGGGGAAAATCAGAATAATGTCTATTTTACCCTATTTAATATGAGTGTCTGGTGGCTTCAAACCCTATGAACTCGGGATTTGTTAAGTGCGGGATTGGAAATCCCTATACTGCCGAAATGAAAACAGAGGCACATTCTCCTAATAAATTATCCTATTGTTATAAGCCTGTGTGCCAGCTCATTTCCACTATGCTGGCACCTACCTACCAATTTAGGGTAGCAATTCGAACATGGCAGAACCTTCTGCCACAGAAAGATGCTCTGCTGTGCCATGTTCCTTACCACTGCAGTAACAGGATGGGCTGCTCAGTAAACCCACATTTCATACACAGAGCTGCGCCGCTTCTATGCTCAGGGGGAGAAAGCCTCTTCATGAGTTATTTGTACCGTTTCTCCTGCTGGAGTAGATCTGCAGCTGCACTCCCTCCCACTTCCTCATTTGCCTTGCTGCATTAAAATAATTTCTCTGCCTCACCACCTTAGCAGCAAGTCTGGATTAATCTGTTTGGATTTGGTATTCTGTGTTTCCAGTCCAGATCTGGGTGTGCTTTCCAGTCAAACACCCAAGATAGCAATGTCTCCACAAAATTTTCTGGCTTCACATCCTTCTGCTCAACATCAGCCAAAGTGATGTTACTTCTAGTTCCCACTTTTATATGCTACAACCTGTACCACATTGTGTCCAAGGTAATCTGTAAACTTACAGGGTCTCTTGTAATTGGTCATTTGTAGCTTCACAGGCCTGCATGAACCTCTCCTTGCAGCTGCTACATACAAAACTAGCTTCATTTGTTGTAAATCCATCCGAAATTCTGCTATATCTCTCACCACAGTGCTTAACGGATATGCCACCTATTGTATTTCTTTAACTAGATTGGACTTGTTGCTTCAGATGATGTGGTTGCTTAATCCTGGCCTGTCATGTCTTCAGGGTTGCTATCACTCCCCTTCTTCTCCCCTCGCTAATATAGTTCGGCTCTCTTTTCCCTAGCTGCCCTCTGTAACCAAACCCTTCTACACTGCTTCCCAAAGCAGTTTATGCCTTCACAATTCCAGGACATAATGTTAAATTTATGGGTCTGGATTCACATTTCAGAACTTGAGAGGAAGGGAAGCAAGTCTCCCAGTTAGTTTTTTATGTATACATATAATTCTTTTATCGAAAGAGTCTATGTAGTCTTTTGATAGCCTTTGATTTATTTTTTTATAAAACACTTGAGACTTTCTCTGATGCAAAATTGCGTGCCAGGATACTGCACATACAACAAGGCAGAATTTATATTTTTATATAATTCCACGATGGAGAACTTAATTATTGAAGATGGTTGCAAAATGGAAGGTGTCTGGCAGTGCAATAACCTTTGATAGGGTCCAGAAAACATGTGTATAACAATGTGTTGGAGGAGCTTATAGTGAAACAGGTCAGGCTCTAGTGATCTAAATATAGTTTCAGGGGGAGATGGTTATTTGTACTCTAAAACTGAAGTGTAGATCCTTGGGCACTTTTCAGATAGCATGTGGTGCCTATATCAAAGAACTAATTTGATTTGCCAGATTCATGGGTATGGGAAGGCTTGAGAAAAAGTCCAAGTGGTGTACGTACCATGGTCTCCATTAGAATAAAGAAGAAAAGCAGTAGGCCAGTTTAAACAGAAGTGTTCACTTAGAAGCAGTGATCCCAGTGCAGAAAGAAAATGCAAAAAACAACCACAAGTGTCACATACTTGGCCTTATGCTTGCTTCCACTAATATGCGCCTGGTACTGCTCTGTCGAGTTGAGAGTAATGCTGCAGTCCTCACAAGGGTACGCCTTCTGATCTGAAAAACAGTCATCAGAAGAAATCTTAATGATTGCTTATCTCACAGAAATAAGTGTTAACAGGACAACATTAAAGGCATATGTACAAAAGGCTGTTGCAGCCTGCTACAGATATGTACTGAGTGTGACCGTACCTAGTAGCAATATGACCAAAGCACTTCTTTTTCAGAAGAGAAATTATGGAACATGCTCAAGCCCTGGGATCACCCCAGAAAAGAGAAAACAAATGAAAACATTGGCAGTGAGAGAGTACCATGAACCCAGAAAGGTCAAACACGACTACAAGGTAACCGTCCAAGCATACTTTAAAAAAGGAATAATGTTCACAGATGTGCATCTCTGGATAGTGTGCAAAATACCTTTGTTGCTGAATCTCTGGCGTGGCACCACCAATAAAGCATCTATACTGGCCTCCAGCACATGAAGGATCAAGCTCATAATTGCAGGATAAGTCAACAGCAGTACCTGGAGCTGACCCAGAAGGCATGGACATTCAATGGGAACAGAATGGGCTTTGTACCTAGGCAATTTATTACAAACAGTAAGCTGCACATTGAAAGTGCCAACAATTCAAGCAAAAATGCCAAAACAGCAAGTTCAAATCACTGTGGCATGGACTAACAGCAGGGTACTGTAAACCCATTGCTTCCTGCAGTGGGTCTGTCTAGTTGTTCAGAATGGTGTACTGAACGACCATGCACAAAATTCAAAATAGCATTTTAATTCTTTGAGAAGCATGGACAGAGGAAAGCATAGGTCCAAAAGATCAAAAAGCTTTGTGAGAAAGTATTTGATGTGTGCCTCGAAACAGAGGCGCTCTGGGAGCCAAAACAAATCTCTGCCCTCAACCAAAGTAAAGATCATTTCAGTTAAGCATATTAAAACTCATAACTAAAAGACACATAGTGGATCGACATCTAAATTGATCACACACTTACTTCCAGATTGGACAGGAGGAGGGACTTGACTGGCAATAGCAGCAGCCACACTGGGTGGCAGCTGAAATCCCCCCATCAGATTGTTTTTGGCCTCTTGCTTTTTGTGTTTCTTGCCAGCGTAATGCTGTTGGGCCATCAGAGGGTTATTGAACGTGGCACCGCAGAGCGTACAATACTTCTCCGGATCTAAAGTGTTGGTAGATGGACGAACTGGAGTCGCTGGTACTCGGGCCATGCCTAAGGAATCAGGATTGAAGTAAAGAAGAATCAGGCATTTCTGTAAAGTTAAACAGTTACACAAGCAGTCTGAAGACATGGCCAAATTGTGCACATAATAAAGTAAAGCAGGTCACAAAGATCAAAGTGCAGTCCAGATATAAGCCCCACAATGGAAGTGTCTTTCAGCAAAAGTATTAGAAGAATCAGGAACTCAACGGCACACATTTCTAGGCTATGATAAGAATAAGACTTCAGCTGAGAGAACAACCTAGCACAGTGCGCAACAGTGTCTCAATAACTTAAAACTCATTTCTAAAATTATTTTCCTATGGTGTTATATGTCAACGGTTACCTTAAGACTTGTTCATGCCTACAACACTATTTTAGATTTTCAGGCCTCATGTAATCTGAAGCCGATATATGACTTTCTGGCAAAAGATTAACATAGTATTAGCTGTGTGTTCTGGGATGGTAATGTACAAAGCACAAACAGTTTAGATGACCCCCCTCATATACGGCAGTACAATCTTTAAGAATAGGTGCATGTTAACATTTTAGAAAGGTAATTAAAGATCTCTGGATTCCACAATGTTAAAGACTGGAAAAATGGCTTTTCTTAATAGTGCAACTTGCACTAGATCTCTGAACTGCTGCATCTTCAAGTCAAACAACTCATAACATTTCTGCAGTAATACTCCCAGCCTTGATATAAAAAAGCCTCAACTAAGACGGTGGTGTTCCTCACTGACAAACACAAAATAGTTAAAACTCCACTAAGCAGCACTTACAACCAAGAGTAGCTGGAAACAAATGTCCTTTCCACGTAGCAATGTGCAGCCGAATATAAAAGACATTCCAGTAACTAGCAAAGCACTTAAGTCCAGCACCAAAAATCTAATAAGCACAGCTCAAAGAACAGAAAATAAAAACTTACTAAGAACAATGCATGTGAAACATCATATGGTCACACAGACTCCGTCACCTCAGATGCAGTCAGAAAGACACCAGCCCGATGCAATCACCACTAGACCACACAAATGGTGCAATGTTCACACCACAAGCCTGGTAATAATTTCCCCAGTCCATGCACCTTCACATACACTGCCTCAGTCAGTCACTGTTTTCTTCTACACTATAGCCAACAACATTTGAACAACTAAATAGCTTGCATTGATCCATCACATCTTACAGAAGCCTTGGTTAAAGACGACGCTAAAATTAGTAAATAGGTTTTTCTGCTCCTTCAGTCCCAAGAATGAGGGATCAATTATTCTTTATTACTTGGAACCTCTATGCCCCTGCTCTAGACAATACTGGAGGGACGTCATGGCCCGGAAAGCATAGGTAGGGTGTAGGCCAGAAGAGGAAGAGTGCTAGGGGCTGAGAGGTAGGAATACTAGGGAATAACTTTCATCCATGCCCTGAATATCGGAGAAGGTTTTCAGGTGCCTGAGCAGCAGAACAATGAGTAGTTAAATCATGTTTATGTATTGAGAGCAACGTATGATGAATCTTCTTAACATTAAATACGAAAGCAGGCTACAGCTTATTGACTGGACACATTACAAGGTAAACAATCACATTACAAAACACATGCCTAAAGATTGTTCTGTAGAAAGGACCAGAGGAAGTATATTCCACTATTTGGCATCCACCACCAGTAACTGTGTTTTCATGATGTCCAGAAGAAAGATGCTGGACGACCTAAGCCCCTCATTATGACCCTGGTTGGGCTGCGATGACATTTGGTCTGTCGCGAATGTGGTGGTCCGACATCCACAATTACGAACGTGGCGGCTGCACCATGGTCAGACCGCCAGCCCCACCACTTCCCCTCTACTAGAGGAGCTGGTGGTCTTGATCCACCAGGGCAGCGCTGCAAACAGCGCTTCCCTAGGGATTACGAGTCCCATCTCCACCAGCTTTTACATGGCAGTAGCACTGCCATGTAAAGGCTGGCAGAGAAGGGGTGCAGGGGCCTCCATGGAGGACCCTGAACTACCCATGCAGGGGCCCCATGTCCAGCCCAGTCACACTTTTCAGTGTCTGCATTGCAAACAGTGAAAAGCATGATGGGTGCTGGTTCACCCTATGCACCACAACATTGCCGCCGGCAACAATGTTGTGGGCTGTTTCCTGCTGGGCCAGCAGGAAGGAGACCGCACTGGCTGTAACCCGATCCCGGGAGTTTGTCGGGTGGCCTTTTCCACCCGCCAAACTCGTAATTAGGGCCCAAGAGTGGTGCAAGCCAGGAGGTGCAGGTTTTTATTTTTTTAAATGTGTTATTAAATCGAGGAAAGATGGGGTTTTGGCACAGATTTCGTTATGAACAATGGCCATAGCCTTAAACATGATCTTAGATTGAGCAAGGAACCTGTGCAGAGATTTCAACGCCATAGTAATTTGAACTCCTCCTTACTGTACTGATCACAGTTTGGTGGATATCCGTCCCTTTCAGACAAGTCAAGCAGAGTTCCTTTTGGTGTCTCAACCTATAAGATAACTGGCAGCCATCCTTGTGAACCAGAACTATGGACTTTCCTGGTGACCCACCTAAAGTGGCCCACCATCTTGTGGTTTTTATGCACTGTTTCCTATTATTAGAACTTAGTTACCAAAGTAGTCTTTGTATCCTTTCCATTAAAGCATTGGTTGGACTGTTCCAATGCAGTACATCTGGTTGCCTGTATAGATTTACTGCGTATACTCTGATTCATTTAAAGCTTTGTTTCTAAGATAATGAGAAGAGTTTTGTCTTGACTGATATTGTCCTGTGGAATATGGAAAACCAAAGATGAACGAAACATCACCCGAGTATGAATAAATCCCAAAGCCCCAATGGTGAAGTGAGGGAAGGGGCTTAAGGACTGAACAAAAAAAGGGAACAAAGTAGACTGCTAAGGAATTAAGCAGGGAAGCAGCTTTATTTCTGAATAAAAGGAAAGGAACACTACTGGTTGATTTCGGTCAATCATGAAGGATTTATTCCAGTGTAAAACTTTACCTGAATCCATCTTCTTCCAAATTATATAGAGTAGAATGTTACCAACAGTGTCGAAAGCTGCAGACAGAGGTAACGGGGTCAGCCTTTTCACTTTTCCAGTGTCAACATGGTTTCTTAGATCACGTAGGTTAGACAGTACCTCTACTACTTCGAGTCTACTGTAATTGAACCAGCACAAATTTATTCTATGAATTTGCTAACATAAGGGAGAAAAGAAATTAGGCAAAAAGGTTTTACAAGAATCCACAGTAGCAAAGATGACTTGAAAGAAAGTCAACATTGTTCAAAAAAACATATTCTATTAGTCTCACCGGGACAACATCAAATGGGGAGCTGGAAGGTCTGCTATCCTAATCACTTTACAAAACAATGTGTGAGGGACGCAAGGGAGGCATACAAGGTTTATGTATGGTCAGCTGTGGCGCTTGGCTGACTGTCTGAGCCGAGACCGGCGCTTGGCTGACTGTCTGAGCCGAGACCGGCGCTTGGCTGACTGTCTGAGCCGAGACCGGCGCTTGGCTGACTGTCTGAGCCGAGACCGGCGCTTGGCTGACTGTCTGAGCCGAGACCGGCGCTTGGCTGACTGTCTGAGCCGAGACCGGCGCTTGGCTGACTGTCTGAGCCGAGACCGGCGCTTGGCTGACTGTCTGAGCCGAGACCGGCGCTTGGCTGCCAGTGTGCCGAGACCGGCGCTTGGCTGCCAGTGTGCCGAGACCGGCGCTTGGCTGCAAGTGTGCCGAGACCGGCGCTTGGCTGCCAGTGTTTGCTTATGCTATGAAAAGCAGCGAGTCACTACAGACACACACCACCACCGAAACGCCAGTTCACCCATTCCACCAGCTTTCAGGCGGTGTTTCTGTTGTATCTGAATGGCATATGGCTGGTGGTGTGTGTGGGCTGGCAGCGTGTTGGTGGCCAGTAGCCAGTACGTGTATTGACTTGCTTGAGTTGTGTTTGTAAGTTGTCTGTGGCTTAGATGTATGGTGGTGCGATTGGTTCGTTAGTCCTGTTGGCGTATGAGAGTGATGGGCTCTTGAATGGCGCTGTTTGTGAATATAAGTGTTATAATGTGTTTGGCCCGCAGTCAGCAGTGTGAACAGTTTTCTGTGCCTGACGCATGAAAGGATTCTGAATGGACTGTAAAGCAGTTAGTGCCTTTAGGCGGCTTTGCATCTCACAAGCTGTAAGTCAGTTGTTCTTTAGTCTGATGTTTATTCCGTAAAGTCGACGGTGAATATATTTTTATGAAGCATTTACTGTCCCTTGTGCCAAATCCAACCAGTATGCCTGTGATTGACTAGCAGATGGGTGTGCAATAATGTGTTGCTGTTTTTTTCTTTTGCTTTTTTACAGTTTGCATTCTCTGCAGCGAGCACCTTCTGCCCTCACATCTTTTTGGAAACTAGTCACTGGGGGAATAATGTGCGGTATATGTTCAGTGTGCATTCCACAGTATATACTTACCCAGAAGTCCTTACGAATTATTGACAAACTTTTTCACATTTCTGTGTAGGAACATTGTAGGACGACCGGGCCACACAAATTTCCTAACACCCAGCGTTCCCCCGAAGGTCTCCCGATAAAAATGCTACTGCACTTGCATGGGTGGGCCAACTGCACACGACAGGGAAGGGACCAAAACATACTGTATAGACCTCAAAATTACCTATTACAAACCGACCTGGTTATGCAAGGGGATACCTGCGTTTTTGGTCACGGCTCAGCAACTATCCAGCGAAACCTACCAAAAACAGACATTTCAGGAAAACTAGATACGCAGTAGAGTCCCTCGTGCGGATTCCCCACTGTTTTCTTACCCAGAATACCCTGCAAAGGTGAAACGTTGAATAAAAAGACCAATTTTCCTTGCATTTCTATGATGTAAACTACAGAAATTCCTATGATATCCTTACCAACTTCTGTGCTTGGGCCTAGTGCCCACATAAACAATGGCTCACCCTGGGGTCCACAGACGTCCTCATGCAAGGCCTATCGTTGACTCTTGTGTGATTCATTTTTGTCTGTGTTTGATAGGTTTCCCTACATGGTTGCCTACCCCAGGTCGAGTTAGTACACCTACCACAGTTATCATTATCGCCACAATATGTTTCAGGCCCTTCCCTGCTGGGGGGGAGGCGCACTTGACCCACCCACAGAATTGAGATAGATATCTATCTATATATATATACACACATACATACATACATATATACACATACACACCGTCAAAGGTTTTCTCCGCTGAGAGCCATGGTCTAAAAATAGGACAGCCTCGGTGCTATGAAAGCGGAGAGCCTTCGCAATAAATCCCACAACTTTCTCCACAAGACGCAGTGCACAAGGCCAGTAGAACAGCGTTGTAGGGAACTTTATTTCATTTGCATCTTTAAAAAACGAAAGTTCTTCCCCGACGCGTTTCGGGTGACAGCACAGCCTTCATCATAGGTACATCCTTCCTGTATGTTGAAACCGTGTCTTTGAATATTATTTCATAAACACACTGCAGCTGCTCCTTATTTATTGGCCCCGTACATGCTTTAAGGATTATTAATGGCTTCCATTTCACCTCTGTGCCCTCCAAACGCTGAAAACCAGTGAATTAGATAAGTTTCTTCTTCACTTCCCGTTCCTGATTCCACATGTACAAACAAATAGGTTTTCATTAATATTTATGAAATGATATTCAAAGACACGGTTTAAACATACACAAAGTAGTTCATAGCTAAGTATAAGTAAGTGTGCTTTGATTTAAGAAGACTTTCACACTCCAGCGCAAATTAAATTAAGTGCACCCATTGCTGAAAAGAGACATTATGACTTTAAGACTATGATATATAAAGATGGCTAATTTCATCAATGGCTAATTTCATCACGTGGTTATTTCGAATTTGGAAAACGCTGTACCTATGATGAAGGCTGTGCTGTCAGCCGAAAGGCATCAAGGAAAAACTCATTATTTAAAGATGCAAATGAAACAAAGTGCCCTACAAAGCTGTTCTACTGGCCCGGTGCAATTCTTCTTGTGGAGAAAGTTGTGGAAAACTCTGGTTGGCAGAAAATGTGTGACTGCTTGCAGATTCCAGGCCGTTTTCCTCACAGAAGTGCAAGGAAAACATGAATTCTAGACAAAGTTTAAGGTTTGTCAGGCATTCTGGTGGGAGCCACACAAGTCATCCCACCCTGGATTCTCCTAGGTGTCTAGGTTTTAAAAAATGTACAGGTTTGCTAGGTTTCCCTAGGTGCCGGTTGAGCTAGGGCCCAAAAGCCGCAGCTAAGCACATTGTTTAAAAAAAAAAAAAAAAGTTTTGAGTGTTATTGGCGCTGGGTACCTTGAGTGCTTGGAAAACACAAACCCTAAATCTCCGGCAACCAGAAGGGTCTAGCAGATGTAATAGTATTTTGCTTTTGCAAATCTGCCACTGTGAGGGAAGATATGAAAAAAAAGTCACACTTTTTTTTCTTACTAATTTTCAAACATTTTACTATTTCAACACTTAGGACCTGATTAAGACATTGGCGCAGGGGATTACGCCATCACAAACGTGACTAATATCCCACCCGCCGGTTTACAAGTTCCATAGGATATTATGGAACTTGTAATACGGCAGACAGGATTTGTGTCAAGTTTGTGATGGCGTAATCCCCTCTGCCAAGGTCATAATGAGGCCCATAGCTTTTCGGGGAAAATCTTGAAGGATCTACACAAACGACCCCTCGCTGAATTCTGTCGAATTTTCTGAAGCGTTTAGCTTTTTGGAGGTCCACTATCGGTTTAACACCCGTTTCCACTATAAACTGGAAAACTGTTGAAAGCACACCAAAAAAAAAAAAAAAAAAAAAAAAAAAAAAAACACTGGAAAATGGACTATTGCCCAGTAAAATACCAAAACTGGGGTTAAATTTAAAAATAAAAATAAAAAATAAATAAAAGTTATTTGCTTTTCTAAGTCAAGACTGTCAGTTCCTGAAAGCGGGTGCTTTTAGCACTGCACACCATTTATTGATGTAATTTAAAGGAAAAAAGACAGACACTTTCTTCTGCTGCACTTTTTCTCACCCCACCCCCCCAAAAAAATCAGCTTCCAGGGGAAGCCACAAACCCTGGGTACTTTTAGAATCCTCTGGATGTTTTGAGGGGGGGGGGGGGGGGGGGGGGGGGGGGGGGGGAATGCGTGGATAGGTTATGTGGCCTAAGAGCCAACTAACCCAAAAAGCCAAAAAAGGCTTAACACTTGGAAGAGGCCTAGCAGTGAAAGGGTTAATTGAACTCTAAGCAGATGAGGAATTATTACTATTTTTATTATTATTATTTTTTTAAACATGTATCACCTTCCATTTCTAGTTTACTTTAATGCCTAAATACAGGAAACAATCCACTCTAGTACCATCAAATTATCAGCTATCTTTGCAACTCGATCATCTCCTAGACAATCCCATTTTTACATTTAGGATTTGCACATGGACCACTTTAAGGCTGGTTAAACTTTCCTAAAGTCACATGGTGAAAGAAAAACAAAATTAATCCAATTTGTTTTTAGACCCATTTTAATTGGTAGACTGGCATGGCTGTAAGCAGATAGCTCAATAACTACTGAATCAACCCCCTGCCTCCTGGTATGTTTCTACCATGCCTGCTCAGAAGTGCACCTACTGAAGCACCCACATCTGAGGATGGGAGATATCAGCGGCCATAAATATCTGGCAGGGCAAAGAAAAATCCAATGAGAAAGAGCAATAACTCTGAAAAAGCCCAGGAATACATGCAGAAAACACTTACAAGCTCTCACCGACCATGTAATCAAAGGGCAAATTGTGCAAATTTCAGACAACCTGCTCAACAAGATATAATAACTGTTGCTACTCTTCGTAAGGGCACAAATGTGATGCCCTCGAACTGTAGCTTCTGACAAACTTTTTTTCCCTTTCTTTTAGACAAATATTTTCACTCTGCAGACTCTGAACACTGATTACTGATGAATGGAACTTGCACTTTGTTACCTCTGCAGAAGCCTCCGTGCTCTACTACCGCTCATGATAAATGAACTTATGCTTCAAAGGTCTTTTGTTGTTTGCAGACTGATTTTAGTGCAGTCCATAATCTGTGATTTTGTTTGGAGTAGCTCAAACTTTCTTGCCAGTTAACTGTATTGAGCCAGATTGCACCTGGTTTCTTGTGCGGTCATTCTCCAACGTTCAGTTACTGGGTACTTATTTGCCAGGAAGGGGTGGTTGAACAGTATGTGGTACAGGCAGGAGCAGCTCCTCCATGAGGGCAGGGGAGCGTCAACCCCCTCACCCCCTCACCCCCCCCCCCCAAGACACCAGCAGCAACAGCTGCAAAACTTTAACAAAACAACGATAATAAACAGTGTTTATTATCGTTGTTTGGTAAAAGGGTGGGGCCACGGGAGTATGTGTGTTTGGCCAGCCGTCTCGGGCCGGTCAAACACATATGCGCTGTAGGCTCTCTCCAGCCCAGCAACAGCCTGCACAGGCTCCCAGCCAATCCTGATGCTGCTTTGAGAAGCATCAGGCTTGGCCGAAGGGTTGGGGGGGGGGGGGGGGGGGGAGCATGTGCCTGCAGTGACGAGAAGCAGAAGCAGCATTAAGGTAAGTGTTATTTTTCTCCACGTTCCTGGGTACAGGTCCTTACAACTCTTCAGAAGATTTCCAAAGTAAAGAGGATATACACACCTTTGCCCAGTGCTAACATCATATACAACAAGAAGGCACATTGTATTTATTGCCTATGGGGCCTTTTGCTTAATTGCAAAAATGTTCTTCTGTATGAATGTTCTGTGTGCAAAGATATTTTTCATTTGCAGACAGAAAATTTCAAAGAAATGTCCACAAACCTTTCCACTAACTTGCAGCTTTACTGATAAAACTACATAGTGTTTTAACAATAAACTGTGAAAACTGGATTTCGGAAAACATTTATCATTTGCACATCAAGTGAAGTGTTTTCCGATTTTTTTCAACCTATTAAAATATTTTTTTCATCACACAGAAGTACAAAAAATTGTGTTTCACAGCTACAGAAAAATATTTTGAAGTGATAGTAAAGTTGACTTAGTTATATAAATGTTGAGTTGTTTGTTAGGAAAAACCGGATACCAACAGCCTTTCATTTCACACAGGTCAGACAGTTCACCTCAAAAAATCGTGTAACTCTGGAGTCACAAGGAAAAGTAATTGCATTGCAAGAAAGAGCAAATGTCACGAGAATAAGATATAAAGGCATCTTAATTGCTAATTCGGTTTCTGACTGAACAGATGACCTGTTCTTTGTCAACTTGCCAGAAGGGGCGAGTAGGTTCTAAAAATAGCTTTATTGCTCAATCTGATGAAATATGACTTGCCATACCGAGTGGTCGGGTAGATTTTTGCGAGCCCTGAGGAGGCAATGGAAATACTTCTCTAGGTGAAACCAAACCCACTGTATATTTTAAAGAATTGGTAACAGATCTTGCAAACGCAAAACAGTAACAGTGTGCTGGAAAGGCAGTAGGAGAAAAGCAAGATTAACACAAGGATATGTGAAGCTAAACTACTGAGTAGTCATACGCAATAGAGAACTTCTTTCAACCAGAAATCTATGCCATGAAGAAAGGTAATTTTGTTAATGTAAGCTATCCACCATATTCCTTCTCCCCATCCTATAACCTTGTGAACAAGCCCACTTGAGCGTACCAGTTGCCTGTTCATTGAACACCAAGGCCCACATACCTGTCATTGGCGGACCCTGCTCCTTCAGCCGGATATTCTTCGCATGCGTTTTACCTTCATAATGCGATGCAGCCACCACAGGAGCAGAAAAGGACATGTTGCAGATCGGGCAACACTTGTTCCGGTCTTCCGCACCATTGTTACTCGACTGGAGATGCAAATTGAATATATGTTAAGAGTGGCTATTATTGCAAAAGAGAAATTTCAGACGATTTAAAAAGCAAAAAACTAAGGACTCTGATTATCTAAAGTCTGGGAAACAATATTTATTGTCAAACAGGTAGCTTATTGTTTTCTAAGCATAATACAAACCACTACCACTGTGTCTCTTGGTCCAGCACTATATCCACAAAATACATAAAAATGAAAGAACACGTAATGCAGCGTTTAGTACAAATGTTTGGAATGGACAATTATTTAAAGGCCACACAAGCCACATGTATAGTAAGTTAATTATTCAGTCCTACACACTCCAACTGAAACCAAGGGGTTTGGTAAGGCATTTACAAATTGGGGGGGAAAAAAAAAAAAAAAAAAAAAAAAAAAAAAAAAAAAAAAAAACTTTAATAGTTGCAAAGATCCATCATACGAAGGCAACATTTAAGCAAACATTCTACTTTTTAAAGCCAGCAAGTTATAGTTTTTAACCAGAACTATAAGAGCAATAAACATGGAACCAAGAAGGCTTTACTGCTCATTCAAATGTTATGGCATGATAGAAATATGACCGCTGGTTATGTTCTTATGAATATGTGGCTGAAACTCACTAAAATTAACCATGGTAAATCAAACCACCCCCACCCTAATTGTCACTAATTTATGGCGCTCACTCATGAAATTACTATAGGTGCATTATTATGTAGCTGACCATAAGAAGTCAATTTTAGCCGTTTTTGGACTTTATTTGAACTTAACCTCTGTTAACACCCCTGCCCCATTCATTCATGCAGACACTTCAGTCTTAAAAGGCACACAGTTTGTCAAAATACAGCCATGCAAACCACTCACCCTGTGCTCGTACAGGGGCTTCCCTCAACCTGCTCACACAAACTCAAACCTTGAACTGTGTCATAGGAACAAGGAGGTGAAGAGAAGTCAAGTCAAAGAGACAGGCAGCTGCGGCATTCCTTGGATTCACTCAGTACATCATAGTGCCTTTTCCTGTGAATGCTGCCTCATCATTTTGTTTGGATGCGACTGACATCGTAGGTAAGTGATACCCTTTCATTAAAAAAATTGCAAAGGCACTCTTTCAACTGCAGAATGCAACTTCTGCCCAATCAAAACCCAAATTCAAAATAAATCACCATGACGGCAGTGTCGAAGCCTCCTCTCAGCAGTCTTTTTTTTGTTTTTTTAAAGCTGTTTGATCACATAAGATCAGGAAACAGATATGCTATCAGGCCAGATTTTAAAATATGCTCCTGACAGATTTTGTGATCTTTTAACCCCAACAATGCAGAAGACAACCTGATGCTGTGCTCCTCACTTCCTTCACAATGCAGAGGAAGTCAACAGCCTGCCATCCTAGGATGGTGGGATGTTGGACCTTAGTGATTGCACTGGAGAATTTACCCTATTGGGGCATCTGCAGAGGCTGACGCGGACACGTTTCTTTGCCAGAAAATACCTGCACATAAGTGCTGCCAGTGCCCCGCATGACACAAGCGTCCCAGATCTAACCAGACGGCGCCAAAAGGACCGGTGAGTGCAGCCCCAAAAGCGCCCAGTGAAATAGGTCTAGCTAGCTAGCACTTCTTACTTTGAGTAAGACAAAGCTGTAAAAGGGAAGAGAAACACTTTTCCACTGATGCATTTTTGAAACTCATCGCTGCTCTTGGGTTGCGGGTGCACCGGGGTCCAAAAGCAGGGATCCCACTAGGCACTGGTTATTACGTGATCCACAAGCAGGGATTCCAATGGCCACCAGGGATTTCTGTTGTGGGTGCGAGTGTGGGGAAGGGTTTTCTAACTCCATAGGGCCTAACTTAGGGGCGCCTTACATGTAGTAAAAGGCAAGGTTGAGGCCTGGCAAGTGAGTACACTTGCCAAGTTGAATTGGCAGTTTAAAACTGCAGACACTGCATTGGCAGGTCTGAGTCATGTTTATAGGGCTTCTAATGTGGATGGCACAATCAGTGCTGCTGGCCCACTCGTATCATTTGATTTGCAGGCCATGTGCACCTCTAGTGCACTTTACTAGTAAATCAAATATGCCAATCATGGATAAACCAATCAACAGTACAATAGCTATAGGGAGCACTTGGACTTTAGCACTGGTAAAGTGCGCTGAGACAATGAACCAGCAAAAACAGACCTTAAAAAAAAAAAAAAAAATAGGAGGAAGAAGGCGAAAAGTTTGGAGAATAACCCTGCAAAAAGGGCCATTTCCAACATAAAACATTAGATTTTACCTTGTGAATAGCTGTACAAGCACTGCCAAAGCTAACAGGTCTCACCTATTTAAGAGCTGTTAGTTTGCCAATGTCTTTTGGCCATGTTTAAGAGCAGCGTGGCAGCTGTACAGCATAGCTAAAGTTATAAAACCAGCAGCATTGCACGTTTTATTCTTATGGCAGGTGGGAGGACAGACAAGGAGAGGGTGGTGAGAGGGAGGGTAGAGGCAAAAGTGACAGCGGCATTAAGTAACAAGCATTTGCAATGCAATGGGTCTCGCATTTGCTCAAGTTAGAGCTATTAGCAATGTAAGTTCCTAACTGGACTTTTCTTGCCACAAACTGAAAAGTAAAACAGTTGATATAAGCAAGCCGATTGAAAACGCCGCTAAAAGTGCAAAAAAGAAGTTTGCTCACAGTGAAACATACAGCAATCGTGCAATGATCCATGTAACTGGGTCGGTGTCCAAGTTGGTAACAAAACAGCCCCAAGGAGAGCAAACGTAAAGTATTTACCAATGATAAAGGATTTTTGAAAGGCAAGCCAATGAACGAGTGACATTGATGGGCGTGCGGTGAGCGTGGCTAAAAGCCCACAGAGAGATTACAATAAGTCAAAGAACTTGCCTGCTCGACCTAAAAATGAGCTTAATTTATTCTTTCCTAAATGCTGAATGTGTACAGTTCACATTGTGTAGCCTAAATGAAGAGAGCGTTTATTTGAAGGCCTGTCAAATGTTTTTGCTGTGCATGGGTCGAACACTTCAGGATGTGGGCCCCACGTAGTACTTCTCCTGTTTATTCCAGGTATCCAGAGAACTTGTTTCGAAGTCTAAAAAACATGAAACATCCATGCCATTGAAATAAAGTTTGAATGTTACTTATGTGTCCTTGTGTTATGCAAGTAGTGCTCATGCAAAGCTTAGAGAAGGGAGTATTCAATTACATACCAGGGATGTGGAATTCCTATCGCCCGAGACATCTTGTTTGGGGTCAAGGGCAACAAGTTTTTATGTTTACTTTGTCCTTGGGACAAGTAGGCCCAACCCCCTGCAGCACAAACCTTTTAGAGAACCCTGCCTGTTTAGAGAGAGTGGAACTCTCTGCAGTTGAGGTAATGTGTTTCAAAAAGATAAAGCTGTTCGGACTTGTATTTATGGTTCATTATTTGAAAGCCTTCCTTATTAGGGTGAGTGCTGTAAATAAATGTTTTAAGGTCACACTTCACTACTGACGTTGGTTCCAGTACAAAAAAAAAACGTGTATACACATGTTTGAAAAGTTTAGGCTATGAGGCTAAGTATAATGCTCCCAGAATGCTCTCTGATTATATGCAAATTAAGTGTCATTTAGTAAAATGTGTTGATGCATGCTAGTATTTCCCAAAAATATTTCTAATGGAAAATCAGTGTAACCATTTTCAACACGATTATGGGGAGCATGACAATAAACAAACACTGACAAAGCCAACTGATCTGCCATATTTTTATAAGTCTTTTAGTTTCATCAATGCGTGTCTTGTTTTGACATGGCTTTTGTAACACTTTATTGTTGTGGGAGATACCAGGCCCTCAACATTGTAACAAAAACTGGCAAACCCCCTCCCAAAAAAGTTTTTTAACTCTAAAAGCACACGTTGCCACCAGCGGCATAGCAAAGGCCCCGCAGCCCCCCTCCAGGGGGCCCTTTCAGCACAGCACCTGCCCTGAGTGAGTCTGGAGAAGGGGCTCCTCCATGTTCTTTACAAAGGGGCACCCTCCAGTTTCGTTACGTGACTGATTGCCACTGTAGTTCCTGACACTGAACAAAACTACTTTGTGTGGTAATATGCTCCTTGTGGAAGAGCAGAATGCGATCACTCACAGTAAAGCCGGCCGAAAGAGAGAGAAATAGAAGTTTAATAAAAACAAAATGTCTTTAACACCAGATCTAATTAGGGACCAAGACCCACATGTAGGTAGCTTTTTGCATGTCGCAAACAGCGACTTTCGCTGTTTGCGACATGCAAAAAGCACATTGCGATGCACAAACCCAGTTTTGCGATTCAGTAACCTGGTTACCGAATCGCAAAACGGGTTTGCGACTCGCAATTAGTAAGGGGTGTTCCCTTCCTAATTGCGACTCGCAGTGCAATGTTGGATTGTTTTGTGACCGCGAACGCAGGCGCAAACCAATCGCAGTTTGCACCCATTTCAAATGGGTGCTAACACTTTCGCGGAAGGGATCCCCATGGGACCCCTTCCCCATTGTGAATGTCACTGTAAACATTTTTTCAGAGCAGCCAGTGGTCCTGCGGACCACTGCCTGCTCTGAAACGAAAACGTTTCATTTTTCGGTTTTGTTATGCATCTCGTTTTCCTTTAAGGAAAACGGGCTGCATTACAAAAAAAAAAAAAAAACTGCTTTATTGAAAAGCAGTCTCAGACATGGTGGTCTGCTGTCTCCAGCAGGCCACCATCCCTGTGAGGGCCGCCATTCGCGAGGGGGTTGCAAATTGCGACCCACCTCATGATTATTCATGAGGTGGGCATTTGCGAAGCACTTGCGAATCACAGATGGTGTCAGGGACACCATCCTACATTCGGATATGCGACTCGCAATTTGCAGGTCGCAAATTTGAACCTACCTACATGTGGCCCCAAATTCTTAAAGAAAGTCACAAAAGTGCACCCATGGTATATGTCGTACCCCTATAAAATATTTGTGAACTGTATTTTAGCATGGGTAAATACGATGTGTAGATTTGCTCATGTAAAAATCTATTGAGCATTTGCAAGTTCATTTTCCCTCCAGCCACTTTCTTCCCAACCCTGGAAGAAGTTCTAATTCTGCCATTGTCCGGAGTAAATGTCCAACCTTTCTTATTATGGGAAAATATTAGAGAGAAGCTGGTAAAAATCTTTAAAGCATGCAGGTTAGTAGGTTTGCAGACTCAAAGGCGTTCCAGCCCTGGAACTATTGCTTACTGCTTCCTCCAGCCCCAGTATGCAGATCTGCAGAAAGGTGGCAAAATAAGGAAATTGCTACAGTAGGGATTGAAACTGCAAGTATTCAAGCCCTACTATGGTAGTAGCCCTGGCATAATCAGAGAGGCTATTATCAGAGCACTTACATAATGAGATTGCTGCCATAATTTGTCACCACACTACATGGCACCAAAGGGACAAGTAGATCTTTTTACAGGACAAGTAGATTTGAGAAGCAACCTGTCCACTGGACAAGTAGATATTTTAATAAATTCCACACCCCTGACATACACATAATTATCTATATGTATAAATAAATGTTGGTACTGGCCACAGCGTTGCCAATGTATATTTATATCTCAATGGCCGTCCTGGTTTTTTTCCTGGTTTTTTTATACTGAAAATCTGGTCACCCTAGAGATGGATGGACTTGTAAAAGATAGGTGATGGTGCTGGAGATTCACTTATCGAACAGTCACAAATATGAGCGTGAAATTACACGAGCGCCAGGTGGAAAGGGGGTGGGAAGTCACCTGGTATTCACATGTTGTAAGAAACTGTCAAGTCTGCCGTGTATGTTAACAGGACACTGCGCCCAATTAGAAATGCACACTAAATGTCCACCGTTAGTAAAACTATGAGAATAGAAATGTGTGTATTGGTTGTTACTATTTATGGTAAAAATAAAATAAATACAATTTATTTTAAAAAAAGATAATGCTGGATAGACTTTGAGAAATGGTAGCATTACCAATCTCGTCCAAAGACCTCTAAGGTCTGTCATGTAAAATGTGTACCAATGCGGTATATCTTTGCTTGACTGAGTATTCTGAGCCACGTCACTTTCCTAATCCAATAGCTAAGATCAGAACAATTCCTCTGTATGAACAGGAATTACATGTGACATCTGCTAATACAGCAGATATTGCTGATAGGGCAGAGCCTGCTGAACTCAGGCTAGGGTTCACAAAGCAAACGAGACCCGCCATGATGAAAAGATCTTGCCTAGCAGGCGAACACAGTACGCACAGCATACACAAGAACATTTTTGAAAAGTAAAGTGAGATATTTAAAATATATATATATATTTTTTTAAACGTGAAAATTGATTCCACCCCCCAACACCCTCAACCACCATTGACTTCTATGGAAGCAGAGGCAATTTCAGGTGGAAGACAGCCACAAATAAATCAATTGTTGGCTTTAAAAACTGGAGTGTCCGGCATGAATCTGGTCTATGGAAGATTTGATTCTGCCCAGTCACACTGGCCAAATATGCCTTCCTAGGCTAAAGTTCCAAGCACAAAATTGCGTTTACACCAGATTACGTGGTCCAATTTTTGATAATCACAAGCCTCTCTTCCACTCTCCCTAAGAAACTATCATCAGCTAAACACTTCATGTACAGTGCAGTTTTGTGGTTGCTCCTGTGTACATTTTCGCACAGCCCGGAGACAATTACATACACATTCTTCTTTATTTCTTTTTCAGAATTCAAGCAATGTGGAAAGTGTATGGTTTCTCGGATCTGCAAAAGCCAAACACTTTCAATGTGCTTTACATGAGACATATTTGCTCTACATAGATGTTTTCCAGAACCCTTTCGCAGCGCTGTGTGCGATACTATGAGTGGGGAGGGAGAGACGGACACTCTTCGATGCAAGGGCATATGGTGTTTGTTTAGTAAAATAAGCTTATTTTAGGAGCCGGTAGGAAGACGGCACTGGAATAAAGCCAAAACCAATGTCAGTGGCATGGGAGGAGGTGGGAGGAACGGAATGCTGCAAAAAAATCGTAGGCAGCTACCAGCCTAAAACAGGCCACACGCACAGTGAAAGGGAACCACCAAAGAAATGTCAAAAAATAGTCTGTCACAGCAACAGATAAAGAAACCAAAATGGAACAATACAGTAGTTGGTCACTGCTCTGAAACAGAAAAAGGAGAGAGAGAAAAAGACACAACCACTAGCGAGCAAGAATTTTTAAAGGACACTGCAACCAGCAAATGAAAACACTTTAACCCAGAGAAAAAAAGTATACATCAGGTTGAACGCTTACGCTCAACCAAAAGAAAAATAGAACCTCAATCACAGTGACTGCAATGCAAGGACCCTTATCAAGATGAAGCAATTAATATTTGGTTAATGCTCAAGGTTAAAGAAGATGAAGTGAAGCCGAAAAATAGTGTCTTGCTTGCGGTAGTGCATGCCTCACGCAGGCTCGACCATAGAAGGGGCTCAGCACTGGTGGTAGAAAAGCCTGAGCAGTTAAGAAGTTAAAAGAAATGTAAACAAACCATGCCTATCACAATAGTCTTAATCACCATGGCCTTATATTTAAGGCACCAAACTAAAATTACAGTGAAGGAGAGGATTCCAGCTTAAAGTGCTATGAAATAATCCCAGAGCCTGTGTTCACCCAGAGAACAACTTTTACTCCATCTGAAATGTATGTTTCAATCAGGTACTGCATTTGTCAAATTATGCACCATTCTTATAACATCCACATACACTAGGTCACTCGGCTCCCTCACATAAACCCAGGGGAAACTCTCAGATTTTACCCTTAATCTGAGCCAAAACAGCTGTGTTCACGAAATGAAAGATCAAAACCAAATCAGCAGGTTTAACTTCTCCAAAGTGAGGGATAGGAGAGCACACAATTATGCTAATATATTGTAGATATCTAAAGAAGGGACTTGGCACAAGATACAAAAATCGGGTACGTACCACACAGTGGTTACAAAAGAAAAGAAAAGGAGTGCAGTGTGTGAATTAAGAGTAGAAAAACATGTCTGCATCAGACTATAAGATAATGCTATATTTAGCATTACATTTCTTTAATCTCCCCTTACACTTTTTTTGGTTCAAGTGGAGAGATTATGCTATATACCAGATCTCTTTCAGGACCCATGACCAATGTCAATCATACCCAAAATATGTTCTCCTAATCGTGACACGGTTTTGTTTCTCAGTAACTCTGCCTCTATTAGTATACGTGTACTTCAAATGAATCTCATTTTGTTATAATTTGAAACAACTGAATTGCAGTGTTTACATTAGTAGCCAGTGCTTTGCACTGTTATTAACAAAAAGATAAATTAGTGTGCTCTCAATAATGAACAAGCGAGAATCCAAATACAGCATATTCAGAAGCTACAAGAACATAAAATAGAAAACGTAAGGTGGAAACCAAATCGGAAGCGCTGGTGAACCCAATTTCCCACTACTGCAGGGGAAAAATATCTTCATTCTTTTTATTTATATTTGGTTAAACTGAAGATTTCGATTTGTATTACAACTTCCAGGAAATTACAACAACCATGTTTAATAAGCAAACAGTCTTCACAGATATAGTACACAAACTCAGAATTACATGAGAGATGCGGCCTATCATGTTAAAAACAGCGAGACTGGACAAAGCAAATTAATCCAGCCATGGCAGGCATGCTTTTGTTTTTTTAATGCTAACATATGCAAAACGTCAACAAATAATTAGCACATTAAAATAAATAATAATACAGGAATTAACCTGCAACAAAAGCACATGCAACCCTATCAATGAAGGGTACTTCTTTGAAAGCAGCAGTACACAAGTGATCAGGCATAATGTCATCACTAACAGGAAAACAGATAATGGATAATATAGGCTTATCCACTGCCCTCTGCTGTATGATGTGGTGGGTGGAAGCAAGATGTTAACAGCACGTGAACAAGCCAACGAACTAATGGGGCAGAGCGAAATCTCAAGCATCTACATAGAAATGCATTCATTTATTTACAAAAAATAGGAGGCAGCTGTATCTAGGCCTGATTTAAAAAGAAAAAATCTGAAGTCCAAGCCAAATGTTAAAAGGACTGATGAAAACAACGAGCTAAGTGATGCAGGATGATTAACGGTCTAAAAAAAACAAAAAAAAATCACTCCCTTGACCAATAAGTGGGGAGCTGAGCAGCTTGATAAAACGACACTGAAGCTCTACACAACATTAGCACTAAACGTCTAGCTAATAAGCAGTGCTATGATGGGCGTGTCGCGTAAGAAAAAAAAGATGCAGTGGAATAAATCAGTCATAGACAATTACTTAACTTCACTAGAGTGCATTGTTTAGCTCGCTGTGCCACTACAGGACAGACTAACCTTATCCAAATCAGTCTTGGATCTGCAGCAGTAGAACAATCCAGTCTAAACTGCTAGGTCCTCTCTGAAAAAGAGCACCAGGCCCATCACTGGCATATTCACTGCACTTCGAGCGCATCATGGAAAAAAACAAAAAGTGATGGGTCGAGTACTTGAATTAACAAGTCTTTCTAAGCCTGGGTGTGAGGTTTGCCCAGATGAAGGTACCATGCTTGCTGCCCATCAGTAACCATGTCTAACAAGGCCCCCCTCTTTTTTTGGGGGGGAGGGGTGGAAGAGGGTAGTGTATTCATTCAGAGGATGCCTTGCAGGTCCAATTTCCAGATGGGAGATGGCCAAGATTTACTGGCATATTTTTGGTGCCAGTCTGAGGTGGCACCCACTAGCCAATAAACAATGGCATGGAATGCAGCTCAAGTAATTACCAGTGATTGAAATTAAGAGGAGCATTCCCCTTCTCACATTTTACATCGTCACGATGATCATGTCAAAACTGGAACTCCCAGGATGTGTAGACCATCTTTGGGACCCACTGTGGGTGGGGGAATCAATCTATTTAACTGTCATGTCTTGTTTATTCTGAGGATTAACTTAGAAAAACCTACTGACAATAAATCAGACATCTTGTTTGGCGGATTTAAAGTCTGTTATGTAGTCTGGGTATTACTTTGGCAAGGAACCGATTAACCAGTCATTTACTTGTGCTAAAGGCAGTAAGTCAACTGCTTTGCCGAACAGCCACCCATTCACTTGATGAAAGTGGTACATTCCAATTTGAGACAGAAAAGTGCGACAATCTCCTTTTACAACTGAGGAAACAGCAACGTTTTGTACCAAAGCATAAACATAACGTTCAGTTCGATTGGCATATACGACACCCATGCCATTATCCCCAACCCCCCCTCCCCCTCAAAAAACGTTAAAAAATAAAAATAAAAATTACCCCATCAACTGAGCCATCAAGTTTTTGCTTTTTTGCGGATGATTCGCCCTCCTGGAGCTGTGCCATATACCTTCGAGTTTTGTTTGCATGCTTCTTGCTCTGGGAAGAACAAATAATGACAGACAGCTAATAAGAGACAGCAGTTGAAAAAAACATTTTTATATTTGGGTAGCATACAAACCACTTAAAAAGGACAGTATGAAACAGTATATTATTTCCTCACAAACCATTTGCATCAAAATGGTTTTCTTTGGCAGAGGAGCTGAAAATTGCTGATACTGGGAGGGAAAGAAGGTGTACAGATGATGGTGACATTTAATTATATTGCTGCTATGGTTTGTAAAGCGCTGCACGCAATGAGGGGAGGACTTTGGTAACCAACCCATATAATGTTTCCAAATTACAACAATTATGACATTTTAAACAAGCAGTGCATGAAACCTCAGGGTATACTGCCAATTGTCTGCATGTGCTCAAATGGCTTACAAAAGTTATTTGCTCATACAACTGTTTGACAACAGAACACTTCAAAATGCTGTTGAAATATGAAAATCATAAATAAGAGAATTAATTCTTTGTTGGTGTATGACCACGGGATTTAATTAGAATACCTTGCTCCCAAAATACCGAGGCTGATACCCTTGTGAAATGTGCCTTAATTTGCACATAACCTTACTCAGACAGGAGCTAGAATGTATGCGAGAGGGTACAAAGATGGCATGGTAGGGGGTGGAGTTGCTACTTTAATTACTCTAGTTCCGGCCTTGAAGGTTTGGGTTGCAGGTACTATTGACCTTTAAGCAACCTACAAACATTTCAAGCAACGTTACTCACAATACAAACATGTTACAACTATATAATCGCTTAACATTTGAACTCATCCGTGTATTGCTCCACACAGGATGAATACTTAAAATTAAGTAATTAGCGAAGTTCCCTTAAAACGAATCTAAAGCATGTTTCATGAAAGCCTATATATGGGAACGTGCTTTTCCGCTACTCTACATTTTCAAGCATGGTTGTTCCTGCAGCTTCTACTGGAAATATCTGGCTTCTCAAGTCGCAACTAGAGGCACCGTGGTTCCTACACATATTTGTGAAGAAGTGCCAGTACCATTTAAACTCTTCCACAAAGCAACAAAAAGAATATGTAACAAAATTCGTAAACAAGTGTATTGCATTCAAACTTGGGGCACGGAGTAAACAGTCTCCGTCCTACCATAGGAGTAGTGCGGATACACACGATCTCACAAAATAGTTCAATTTGAAACATATTAAATAACAATGAATTAATCTTCAGCACCTGATAGTGAGCAAGCTTCTGCGATTCAGAGATTAAAACGGCACTGCAAACTTTACACTGGGTATCGGTGAAAATATGACTGTTCTCCCGGATGAGGCGATGCACTAAAAAGACGAGAAAACACAATAGAACATTACAGTTTTTTTTTTTTTAATCACCTCAAGAATTGGTAGTCATCGAAGCAAGATCAATAGTCTCGGCTTCAGCAGGGAAAATCTGACGGTGAAGGGGAAACACCAATGTATACCACCTGGATTAAAACAGTAGCAGAATAGAAGGAATCTTAAAACAGAATGCCCCAGACACTACTGAAAAACACAAAGGTAAAAGGGTGCTCTCAGCAAGTATATAACTTGAGAACAGGGATACGCTGAAAGACACTAGAAAATGGCATTACATCTCAACCCCCATTCCCCTAGCCCGCGTCAAGCAGCTTTTCATCATAAAGTCAATCTCAAATCAAAACCCAGATTATGTTGGAAAATGCCCACCTCGATGTTGAACTACCTACATCGATACTTCCTATGCTCTACTACTCCCCACCTATACTCTAACTTCGGGTCATCACCTCGGAGGCTCACACACAACCATGCCAACTTCAGTTCCCTCTAGGTAGTCAGCTTTTCCCTCCCTAGCCTCACCTTCCTCTTCGCCCACTGCCATATACGGGTCAAGCTCCTCTTGTTCCGCCATTTTCCCCCTCTCAGTGCTTCAGGATGCAGCAGAGAATGGAGACGGACAACTAATTCTCGCGAGACCCACCTGCCTGACGAGACACGTCGCAAATAGACGCATGCGCCTTAGACTTCTATATTGCGCATTCTCTCCTAGGTCGGAGATTTAATCATAGGTGAGGCGTCCGGCGGTATCCATTTTACGAATTTGTTTGTGATACCCAGTGCGACCTCCGTGACATAATTCAGTTTTTGCAAGAACGCTCCTTCGTTTACCATTTTTCGTGTACTAGTATGCTCCATATTTTACAAGAGGCAGCCAACTGCCTGTTTCGAACATGGCTGCCGGAGGATATAGAAGCCGGAGGTGCGTTGCCTAGGTGATACTCATAACAATCACACCTGCTTTTGAAAATCGAAAAAAGGTGTAGGTAGTGTTTTTTTTCCAACAAGTCCGCGAGTAGCTGACATGAGATGTTTTTTTGATTACAGTGTGCTGCTTGAGCAGCCTTAGCAACATTCTGTGACCAATAAGATGGAGGGTTTTATGGCAAGGCACGTAAGCCACTATTGTG
Source organism: Pleurodeles waltl (assembly GCF_031143425.1). Taxonomy (NCBI): domain Eukaryota; kingdom Metazoa; phylum Chordata; class Amphibia; order Caudata; family Salamandridae; genus Pleurodeles; species Pleurodeles waltl. The sequence continues at coordinate 605,973,656 of NC_090446.1, forward strand.
CAGAAATCCTTTATTGCTCTCATGCAGGAGTAACAAACTAGAACATTTATATGAAACTATTCTTAATATGTCAGCATGTACATAATGCCGTGAAACCAGCAGACAACCCCCTTCCTTCGTTACTGTTCAAAGATACATACCATGCTTGTTGGTTACTTTTTGTCTGCAAAGTTTTATGATTGGTGAGGCAATAATCAGAAATTTTATAGCGTACACGAACTAGAATGTTCTTTTCTATTAAAGACATGGAGGCAAATATCATACAGTCGCTTATTCGCTTTACTTGAATAGCAGCCATGTAACATAACCACGGAGAAATAGCGGTATAAACAGGCGATTACTACAATGCCCCAAATGGCCAGGAAATAAATACAAGTTCCAAGATGGGTAGAGACAGTCTACCAGTCACAATGACAACTCTATAAACAGTTGTAACATTATGTAAACTGCCTCTTCTTGCTGCAAGAGGGGTTTCTTTTTGTATGAACCAATCAATGACTTTATTCTTGTGTTTTTTTTTTTTCAACTGACAGAACCATCAACCAAGTGACCATTCATCCATACTGACGTTACAGGTAGATGTAGGGTGGGCAAGAGTAATAACCAACATAATCAGTTAATTCATTTTAACTAATATGGGTAGCGTAACATCCAAATATGACGATAATGAGGCAAGGTTAACAGGAACCACAAAGTTTAATAATAACAGACACAGCTTCTCAACATCTGTAGGGTAATATTCGTCTTCTTAATAGAATTAAACTTTCTTGTGGATGTATGCTAGAATAATTTTCAATTTTATGTCAGGAACAAAGGCTTCGGATTATGCAAGTTTAAATCTTATCAACAATCAAGGGAAAATAATTTCTTCCTGGTTTGTTATAGAACTCCTTAAACATTGAGTCTCATACCCAGACTGCCTTGCATGTGATGTCTGTAATCACACAGCCATGTAAAAATATGTTTAAGCCGTAGCTCTCTTAACAGAGTAGGCACGGAAAAGTGAAGTGTCAAAGTCTGCCTGTGCAAAGATCCATCTAACCCAACCAGATAGAGTTGGACAAGAAACAGGCCCATGCAGGTTTATCAAAGATAGCAACAATTGTCCAGAAGGCGAGGTTTTAAGAGGTGACGCATAGCTTTTGGTCTCCGAGAAGGGCTGGAATAGATACAAGCCCAGAGGCTGATTTTGTCCTTTTGGAGATTATAAATGAAACCCCTTCTGCAGTGTAGTACCTCCCTGATAGAACTAGTGGTCAGACATCTGACACTTATGCAGGAGACTAATTAAAGTAGTAGTGCTATTTTGGCAGAAAGTTGTTCTCTAATTAGGAGTGGATTGTCTGGCCAATCTTGGAAAATTTTCATCACCACCAATATGCCCCATAAGATTGAATATTTGAGGTGAAGAGGAGCAGACAATCTGATACCCCTTAAAAGTTTGGACGCTATAGGAAGTTCTCCCACAGGTCTGTTGGAGTGGAGTATGATTGGCAGAAACCGAAATTTGGTAAAAGTTTATTGTCTTGCAGGATAGTCCTACTGATACAAAGAAAGCAAAAACAAATGACAAAGTGGTTATATCTTATGCCACTAGATTTCATTTCTCCCAAGTAATTGATATATTGGACTGCTTAGATGTCTGTTTTTAAAAGAACCCAACAGCTGATTCGATGAAGGGAGAGTGATCACATTGCAAATTAACCTGATAAACGTTCAACACAGGTGCTATTTAGGGAAAGTGTGTCTTTGGACCACCTGCCCCCTCTTGACAGATCTTCGCACCTCACACCCCAGCCAAGATGACTCATAGTTATTTCCATAACAATGCCTGGAACCACACTGAAAATGGCCCTCCCATTCTAAGCATCCATGTGATCAACCTTCGTCAGAGTTCCTGTCATACCTCTCTCATCAATTGGATCTGGTCTGAGTAAGAAATCCCCTACTTGAAGTGGCATATTTTGACTTGTTGAAGAGCCCAATATTGTAGTGGGCAAGGAAATATCACTTGAACAAAGGCAAGAACACCGACCAACCTGGCTAGCCAGAAAAAAGTGAGTGATTGTTTTTTCAAAACTTTGATAATCTTTTTCTTAAGGTTCAGAGTTTTGCTATGGAAGAGCTAGGGTGGCAGAGATGGAGTCTGTTGCAAAACTTTGGAAGGTCATGTGGAAGGATTTAAATCTGATTATGTGTAATTGATGAAAAACCCTAAAAGTTACACAATAGAGATAACTAGAGCTAGTTGTTGCTTCAGAGGTTGGGGATCTGACCCCATGAGAAGGATCTCATCCATGTAGATAATGAAGCTATTCCATCTGGTCCAGAAGAACTCTGTTATTGGTTTGAACAACTTGGTATGCACCAAGGAGCTGAAGAGAGTCAAAAAGGCGATGCAGGGAATTCATATGTAGTCTTCTGGCACTGGAATTGGCTGAAACAATGATGGGGGAAAAATTGGACTGACAGTTAAGCATCTTTCAAGTCCAATCTGACCATGAAGTCACCTTCACTTAAAAGATCCAGCAACAGGTGTATTCCCTCCTTCTTGAAGTGCCTGTAAAGGTCTCAAGCATTGAAATCCCTGAGATTAAAAACTAGGCGAGAGTCTCTGTCTTTTTGTCTACAAGGATAACATTGCTTAGAAAACACCTGGGATGGGGTTCACAAGGAGGTATGGCCCTTTCATTGGAGTTGGGCAGAGATCTATGACCAGTGTCTTTTCTGAGGAAAACAAGATCTATCTGGGAGGAGAAGTCAGAATGGGTGTAGTGCAAAAATTCTAGATGGAGACTTTGGACCGCCTAAATGAGCCAATGCGTCTTCTGAGATCTGTTACCGTACGAGAAAGAAATGTTGTATTTGCCCTCCCAACTCTGGATGGAATGGGGGGGAGGAGGTGATTTAACCTAAAAGATAGAATTTGAGGATGTGTTGTTGAGAGAACCACACTGGAAACAGCCTCTGTAGCCCCTTTTGTCTTGAGGGGAAGAAGGGGATCTATTTTGATTACCATTCCAGCCAGACCGGCGTGGATGATATGGCTGGCAAAGCGGCCCCTGCCAGCCCTGGAGAAAAGGTGAGGCTGGAATATCTTCTTTAGTGCCGATTGGGCCTTGTTAGTGATGTAAAAGTGTAGATAAAATAAGCTACCTTATTTACAAAGGGATCGCCAAACAATAGGCTGCCAACTCACAGGCCTGCCTCGTAAGTCACCAAATCACAAGTTTAGGATACAGATGGAGGAGAATGGATCAGTCCGTTTGGATGACAATACGCAGTTTGCATTCCTGAGTAGGCAAAGCCATATTGGGTCCAACCTGCCAGGATATCAGGGTCAACAGTACAGTTTTGTTCTTTCTCAGTGAATGCTTGGTCCAATATCTCAGCAAGGGGTCCTGACCGGTCCAATAGCTTGTCTTGATAAGCTTTACTGGATCTGTCAATACTTTCTTTGGGCCTTTGACAAAGTTCCCTAAAAAGGTAGTTAGTTTGGGGTCATGCTCACGTTCCCTGGTAGGGATGGCAATTACAATCCACTATGCTCATTCTGTACCTCTTAGGGAAATGGTTTGCATAATTGGTTTTGAAGATAAGCAGTAGTGTTTGAGGACTGAGCCCACTCCGAAGAGCAAGTTGAATTATACATTTGGGGTCAAATATCCCAAGCAAGGAATGTGAATCATAATTGGAACCACCCTCCCTATTATCAGGGTCTCCATACCTTCTCGCTTTGGGCATTGGGAGCGAAGAACAACCATTATCATCCTTGGAGGCATCATATTCAACATTTGCCTCAAACATGTCTGGAAAGACGTTACACTTTCTGTCCTTTCCTCCCCCTCATCTAGTTAATAGACCAAAGTATTTAGGTACATCTTTATTAAATTGGCTAAAGCGTCCTGCTTCGCATGGAATTTTTTACTCTTGGGAGGGATATTTTGAGAGGTCCCATATGGGCTAAGGATGGGGGCTTCAGGAAGACCAGCAAAAAAAAGTTTTTTAGTTGCTGGGTCATCAGACCTAAGGTGATAGCGATTGTTTTTTGTACATAATTCTGTAAAATTTGTTTAAAAGCTGAGAGGTCTGAGCCCAAAATACCTTTTTGAGACATTATCTTCTGTTAAGTCAACTGGTAGGTTTGCAAGATTGGTTTGAGACATCATAAATGTCAGCGTCTGGTAGGATCAATTTTAGTTCCTGTAATATCGCACCCTAATAATTCAAATTGTATTGCTTGCCTCTGCCAGAGTACACACTGCAATGAGAAAAGGGGGTAGAGGGCAATCTCTGGCGAGGCAGGCATGGCAGTAAATTCTATCTATCTATCTATCTATCTATCTATCTATCTATCTATCTATCTATCTATCTATCTATCTATCTATCTACATCTAAAATATATGTATGCATTACCTACTGGCAATAGCTAGTAGGTAGTTATAGTTATGACCAACTTATCCTATGGGCAACGTTTTTTGTTTGTTTTGCTAATAACTTTCATGCCGATCAACAATGGTCACAACATTTTAAAAACTAGTATGCAAGTTACTTTAGTTTCTGTTTGGAAAGTTTTGGGGTGATTCGTTAAGCAAGGGCTGTGAAAAAGGGGGGCCCAAAACACTTTTTCCCCATGCAGTGTCTATGGGGATTTTTCAGTTTTTAGACACAGCTATATTCTGAACAGCCAAACGGGATTACACCAAATGTGGCAGAAAGTTAGATCTTGGTCTACAAAGAGCCCTTTTTGTAATTTGGTGTAAATCTGTTCAGTAGTTTTGGAGTAATTAAAGGAAAAAATATATAGATATTTAGGGACACAAATCCACCCGCAGAGAATCCACAGGTCAGAGCGAACAGCAAGGTCCTGATTGGCCGGCCGCTACCAGAAAGGAAAGTTGGGGCTGCCATATTCTTTCTCACTGAGCTTGGGCGGGGGGGGGAGAAATAAAGTGGGAAAACACATCAGGGGTCAGGAAACAGGCATCCTGACCCCATGTGCAAGAAATTGCCCCAGATTGTTTTTTTGCCGCTCTGTGGATCCACTGTGACGCCGAGCATGACACCCAGTGTGATTCTGTGATAGATCCGCCTGTGCATGCTCTGTCAGGTATTACCCATACAAACAACGGGACAAATTAAGAATGAAGCCACTGACAGGTAGGTCAGCGCAGCCTGAAAACAGACAATATATATTAATCATAGGTACGATAAAAAGAAAAATGTTAATAATGTTTTAGTACTTCCAATGGCATCCGAGCAGCAAAAAAGAGGTGGTTTACATAAAGCCACAGCTGTTTATAGGGCTTCCAGTGTTGTGATTGATGGAATATTTACACATCCTTGAAATTGTAAAGTTGCTGCTATTCAAATAAAGCAAAAGAGAATTCATAATCTGAAGTCTACCGTCCTGACATAGAATTAAGTATATAGAAGGGATTCAATGAGGGTATGCCTGTGTGATGGCAAGCTGAGAGTGGTACATTTTTAGAAAAGTCTTAGAGCCTGATTTAGAATTTGGCAGATGGGCTACTCTGTCACAGACATGACAGATTTCCTGTCTTCCGTAGTACAATCTCCATAGGCTGTGATGGGATCGTAATACGGCAGTTGGGACATCTGTCATGTCTGTGACAGAGTAACCCCCCTCTGCCATACTCTAAATCATGCCCGTAGTTGTTGGTCTAAGGCATGGGTACTCACAAACTTTTTCTCGGGGGCCAAAATTGCAGTATGGTTTGCGGCCGAGGGCCGCACTGAAGTGACAGCGGGGGGCGGGGCTTAGAGGGGGCGGGGCTTAGAGGGGGAACAACCACCCCACCCCCTTTTTCAAACAATGCCCCTACCCCAGTAACACACACAGCGCGCACACATACAGCGCCATCTGCTCTCACCCCTACCCCAGTAACACACACAGCGCGCACACATACAGCGCCATCTGCTCTCACCCCTACCCCAGTAACACACAGCGCGCACACACACAGCGCCATCTGCTCTCACCCCTACCCCAGTAACACACACAGCGCCATCTGCTCTCACCCCTACCCCAGTAACACACACTGCGCCATCTGCACACAGCGCCATCTGCTCCCACCCCTACCCCAGTAACACACACAGCGCCATCTGCTCTCACCCCTACCCCAGTAACACACACTGCGCCATCTGCACACAGCGCCATCTGCTCCCACCCCTACCCCAGTAACACACACAGCGCCATCTGCTCTCACCCCTACCCCAGTAACACACACTGCGCCATCTGCTCCCACCCCTACCCCAGTAACACACACAGCGCCATCTGCACACAGCGCCATCTGCTCTCACCCCTACCCCAGTAACACACACACACAGCGCACACACACAGCGCAATCTGCTCTCACGCCTACCCCAGTAACACACACTACATTAAAAACAAATAAATAAAAAACCAAAGAGCCTTACCTGACTCAAAGCACTGTAAAGATGCCACAAATGTGGAACAGCAGGCAGGCGGGCAGCAGACGTGGAGCCGGTGACAGGAAGCAGACGACCAAAGCCCCATAAAAGTTAGCTGCAAGCGCTGACTTTTATGGGGCTTTGGCTTCCAGGATCGTCAGGGCAACGCCATAAACAATGGCCGCCGTATGTAAACATAGAGGAGGGCCGCGGGAGCATTCTCCCGCGGCCCTCTTCTATGTTTACATACTGCTGCCATTATGATGTGGCGTTTGGTGTGCGTCTCGCGGGCCGCCAAGCTAGGTCCGTGGGGCCGCTGGCGGCCCGCGGGCCGTACTTTGAGTACCGTTGGTCTAAGGTAAAACAATCTTTTCTTTTCATAGTTAATTATGTGTGTAATAAGTTCTGTTTACATGAGGTCCCGCGGCCCTCCTCTATGTTTTAAGGCTTTCAGGGGATTTCAGTTACATAAACAGTAGTGGCGCCTTCTTTAAAGATAGAGCAGTACATGTTTTTGTTTGTCTCTCATCAATTGTGATATATTCCTCATCATGGTGTTAGATTTTAAAATGGGCCATAATTAATATTCACTGAAAAAACGAAAGGTTACAGGGACATTATATTTAGGAAATAGAAACAAATAGACATTTACTTAAAAAAAACAAAGGTTACAGGGACGTTATAGTTCAGCTCACATTTTAAATGTGCAAAATTATAGAAATTCACCAGTTATAGTTAGTTACCTCAAATAACTATAACTCTTGCCCTAAGGTAACTATAACTCGCATCCCGCCCACAGTTTTTTCGTCAACATTTTTACTGCAAATATTACAATGATATTATCAATGATGTTATCAAAGATGTTATGAGTGCTGTAATTTGTGGGTTTATTAGCAGTGCATGCTGAGGGTGCTAACTATAATGTCCCTGTAACCTTTGTTTTTTTAAGTGAATTTCTATGTTTTAAAAAAATTCTTTTTCCTAACTATAATGTCCCTGTAGCATTTGTTTTTTTTCAGTGAATTTCAGTTTTTTTACGTATAGTAATTTTCATTACTATACATTAATCCAACCACCACTGCGCAAGACCTTTGGCCGTGTGTGGCAGCGGTTGGCTGCAGTGCCTGGTCTGCAGCCAGGGCTCGAGGCCAACCCCTCATAAGCATCCAACCTTACACCTTATGTGGTCTTCGACCATGCGCAGCTGAGGTTGCCTACATCCAGTTCCTACGGCCAACCCCTCTAACCACCCAACATCATGCTGTGCACAGCCTTTTGGCCGTGCGCAGCGAAAGTTGCCAGAGGCCTCTCTGGGTGTCAGAATAAGTGTGAGAGGGTGTATTTGGGGATGAGAGTGGCTGTGAGAGTTTCTGGGTGTGAGAGTGCGTACATCAGTGTTTTAGGGGGTGCGTCAGTGTGTGCGCATGACTGTGAGTGGGTGCATGAGGGTGTTAGTGGGTCTGTGAGTGGGTGCATGACTGTGTGACTGGGTCTTTGAGTGGGTGTGTGCAGGTGTGACCGGGTTTGTGAGTGGGTGTGTGTCTCAGTGGTAGTGTGAGAAAGAGATTGAAAGAGAGGGAAAGAGAATGAGAGGGAAAAACTTTTTGAGCTGTGATGTATGATATACTTAGAATGAGATATTTCTGTTTAATTTAAAATGAAAAATGTATTTGTTAAAAAAAAATCACCTTTTACTTTACCTTAACATTTGTAGTTTAAAAAAAAAAGAGGCAAATGAGTCGAGCCGTGTGCGGCTGGGGTTGGCCCTGCAGCTAATTCCTTATAACCACCGAACCCTGTGCAGCGCACAGCCTTTGGCAGTGCGCAGCGGGGTTGGCCACAGGGCCTGGATCGGTGAGTGGGTGCGTGCGTGTCTCAGTGTGTCTGAAAGTGTGTGTGTGAGTCTATGAGTGGGTCTGAGTGGGTGCATGAGTGTGTGAGTGGGCGCATGAGTCTCTGAGTGCATGTATGAGTGGATGGAATAGTGTGTAAATAAGTCTGTGAACATTTTTTGTTTGTTTTTTCATATCCTTGAATATCCCGCATGATGAAGAAAAATCATTTTAAACCC